>NW_004567120.1:29019854-29064985 GCF_000260355.1 Condylura cristata
AAAAAAAAAACACTAATTAGAAAGGAAACCTGAACTCCAATGTTCACAACAGCATATTTGCAGTGGCCAAGACATGGAAACAGCCTAAGTGTCCCAAAACAGCTGAGTGGATCAAGAAGGCATGGTATACAGACACAGTGGAATACTACTCAGTGATCAAAAAAAAGATAAACTCATGACATTTGCAGCAACATGGAAGGAGTTGGAAGAGACTATCTTAAGTGAAACGAGTCAGAAGGAGAAAGATAAATACCAGATGGTGTCACTAATATGTGGGACACAGAGAGACCAAGCTAAGAACCTGAGAAAGACACCTTAAAAGCGAATCCTTGAAAACTGACTAAAGAACAAAAGCATCCAGAGGGGACAAGATGGGGGAGAAGTAGGAACAAAGAGAGAAGGAAGAAAGCACAATGGACTCTGGGGGTGAAATCTGGGTAACGTGGTGGCATCACACTACAGTGGTGATACCTGATGGGGAAAAACCTAATGTTGCCACAATTTAAAAACAATTATTGTTTAAAAATTATCTTTATAATTTTTAGGATCAAGCAACATATATATTCAAATAGCCTTTCTAGATTTATTGCAGCTTCCATCAACTTAAGGAATCTACGTGACCTGTCTGGGGTAGACTGCAACCCTGAAGTATTTGAGGACCTAAAAAGGTCTAATGGACAGTGTTTCAGGAATGACCTAGAAAGCCACTAATTCAATCTGAGCCTTAACTTGACCAAAAGAGGACCAAATTCCAGAGGTGTGAAAGGTAGAAACATATTTTCTCAATGCTCATCCAAAAACCACCCTTGTTTTATCAGAGCGGTACATATACTGTAACTATTAGCTTTTTTTTTTTTTGATAACTCTTTAATCTTTTCATGGAAATGTCATTAAAATTTTACCTGCATCTATGTTTTACTCATAAATGTTTAGAAGATCTTCGAACAAAGGTAAATTTAAATGGATGGTAAGGAAATGAGGTTATAGTTAAACACCGTATTTGACATTTAAACACACCTGAATACTCCATGACCTCCTCGGGGGATTTGCCCTCCACCTCTCGAGCTATGTTATCTATGTCATCTCTCCCATATTTCTCATTAGCTTTAATAAACTGATTGAAATCTCGCTTAGTCCAGTTTGTGAATCCCTGTGAACAGAAATTAAGGATGATCAAGAGAGGTTAAATGAATAAATCCAAAATTTATTGTTCTACTCACTTCTATACAATGCTACTTTAAAAACAGTCTGCAAGATTTAAAATGGTGCTTCTTATAAAATCTCAGGTATTTTATGTTGGCATCAGAAGTTGAAGTTATCATAAAAATAACTGCTTCTCTATCATGAAGAGAATGTAGTTCTCTCCAAATACCAACACTGATTTATAGTTTCAAGATATTGCATAACTTTTTAATTTCATATTTTATAGATGCCTACTATATTAAAATACAAACACTAATATAACTGTTTAAATCCTGATATTCCAGTACTTCACTGACTTTTTCCACACAGATGTGTTCCCTTGTAAACTAGGAGAGAAATGTAGATGCATGAAATAAGAAAAAATAGAAGGAAAATAAAGAAAACACAGGAAAATTTCTGTAACTCTATATTACTCCAAAGTACTACAGATAATTTTTGTTCAGAATTGTACCCATAAATAGAATTTCCGGAAACAGAATGTTAATGGGTCCAGTCAATGTCTTTACTAAAAGAATAGTTTAACCAATCAGTGTATAATTCTCTTTAGTATGATCAGCATGACTATGGAGTCTTATCACCAAGAATTTGTTTCCCACGCCTCATGTCCCAACTCACATCAGTGTGAAACCCTAGACAGTGCAAAACTCTATCCTAGCCCTTAGTTGATAAAGATTTCAGATGACCCCACACCTTGCTCCTTTGCACCGCCATGATTTTTTTTAAAAAAGGTTATTTAGAGTAGAAACAAAACATGATTAAAGATGAAACCACTATAGGAGAGGTAAAACATTTATTTTATTTCTAATTACAAATTAAAGCAATTTCTCAGTTGGGCCCTCCCTGGTGGTGCAGCAGATTAAATCACAGCACTGAGAATCTAAAGCCCTTCAGCATGAGTTCTATCCCCACCTGGAGGTGACCCACATGGCACAGCAGACCTCTCCTGACCTGCCCGCTGCTCCCCTCAGCAGTGTGCGTCATCAGTTGGACTGTTCTGCTCCCCATTCTGTCTCTGGTGAGGCCTCTCACCACCCCTGCACCTCTGGCCTGTACCCTAGTTCTGTATGCATAAATCAATACATCTTAAAAAAAAGTAGTTTCTCAGTTGAGGCTGCATATGTGTCTCATACACTGCAAACTCACATTATAATGCAAAACGTAGCATTCTAAGACCATAGTTTATTTTTGTGTTCAAGAATTAAAAATTGAAAATAAAATGTATGTAAATGTTCTGCTATATTTTGTGTTTAAGTCCTCCTAGTTCACCCACGTGCAATTATAGTTTCAAATTAAACTCTGACTTCCAGGCATTTGGCTCCAAAACTTATATAATTTGTAAAATGTATTCAATAAAATCACAGGCTATAAAAATGACCTGTGTAACAAATAAGACAAAAAAATATAAACTACTTTTCAGCAATGAATGTGGAAAATTTCCTAGTACTGTGCCTTGCATATTGTTCAAAAAAAATACTGACTAAGAAAATCTTGCTGTCAACTATCTATTGTACAGTACATATTTTTGTTTATTATTTTGCAAAGTGTCTTTGCTGTAACATTTATTTTATCTTCTACAAATTATTCAGAAATTATGGCAGTCATATAACTCACTGAAGCAAAAATGACTAAAAAGCACTACTATTTTCTTCAAATGGAAATGTCCCTTCTTTAATCGTGATAACTTTAGTTTCAGAAACCTGTTTATTCTATAACTCCTTCCAGGAAAGGAAAAATGGCATTTTCAGATTTATGAAATTATTCTATAATTAAAAGCTTTGTAGCATAAACTGCATAGGATAACTGCCATCAATCAATAAAATAATGTCTTAAAATACACTAGCATTGATTATCTATTAGATTTCTATGTGGATTAACTCACCTTATTAAAATTCATAAAATGTATGTCTCATTTCAATAACTGACATTTATAAACTGAATTTATATATTTTCTAGTACATTTGAATATATTGTGTAAAAGGAATAATAAGTGCAGGTGTCTGGTTTAAAAGTAAATTTACAAAATACCTTGAAGTTTTGCTGGTCTGTTCAACCAGAGTGCTAGGGCCATACAATAAAACACATGTGTGGTCAATATTTTCTATTACTTTTTAAGATTTATTTTTATTTATTTATGCGTACAAAAACTGAGGTATAGGCCAGAGATGCAGGGGATGAGATGATTCACCAGAGACCGAGCAGGCAGGAAAGCCGGTGCATCTACTGAAATACACTGCTGAGGAAAGCAAAAGGCAGGTCAAGAGAGGGCTGCCACACCAGGGAGGTCAGCTCCCTGGTCTGAGATAAAACTCAGGCCACAGCACTGGAGCTAGCTTGAGAGTGCTAAGAATTTAACCCCTGCACCACCAGGGAGGCCCAATATTTTCTATTTTGTATTGGTTCACTGCAAGTATTTTAGCCATGTGAAATATTTTACTTGTATGAGAAGCTTTTCTTTTTCTTCATTCTCTTCTGGTGTAAGAGGTTCCGCTCCATCAATCTTTTTTTGCTCCTCTCTTTGAGCCAGAGCTGGATTTGGGATATCAGGATTCCTTGGGACCTATAAATAGGTAGATAAATAAAGTGGTGAGAAAATTAATTAAGGGTATGTACACACATATCAATCTTTAGCATTCTGGCAACAACAGCATATAATAGGAAGTAACACCAGGGCAATACAGGGTCCTATCCACATTCTTACTATCAAGCTACTAACAAAATCATCCTTAAATGTGCTACATGGTATGGTATGTTAAAACCATTGCTAAGTGCCACATTATAGTTTAGATTTATACTGAACAGTTTCATCATCCTCAAAACCAACTATACAATAAAACCCAAGTCCCAGAAGAAACAAAAAGTTCTGGCAATACAGACATCTGGGTGGAGAAGAGGCTACGCACATTAAGATGACCTCCAACGCTGCAGTTCTGATCAGTTCATTGTGCAAAAAGTAAGGGTTGCTTTTAATTTCCCCCAGGATATGAAAAGGAATCACATTCACAAATGCAAAGTATGGAAGAGCAGGCAAGATAATGAAGAAGTGTGAAGAGGTCAGGGGGAGAGAGAGAGAAAAGTCTTTAAGAGGAAGGGGAGTGGGGAACAGAGCCCAAGCACAGAAACAGCAGTGATGGGGCCTGTAATGACCAACAGACAGAATAAACAGATACACTGACCATGGAGAAGAGAGCTCAAGTTCAAAATATTAAGAGTTTAACTCTTCAACGAAGCAAGCAGTCAGTCAATCATTTGCATTTCAAAACTATAGCCCTGAGGGCATCAATGTATCACCAAGAACAAATACAACCAGAGCTTACACAACTTAACAAAGCAAACCATCGACACAAAAAGTGGGCAGAAGAGCTAAAAAGACACTTCTCCAAGTAAGAAATGCAAATGAAAGAAATATACATCACTTGTCATCGGGGAACTGCTCATCAAAACCACCATGAGATACCACCTCACACCCATGAGAATGGCCCGTATTAAAACAATAGCAACAAATGCTGGTGAGGATGAGAAGATGAAACCCTCTTACATTGCTGGTGGGAATGCAAACTGGTCCAGCTACTATGGAAAACTATGTGGTGGTTCCTCAAAACACTAAAACGGCACCTACCCTATGACCCAGCAATTCCACTCCCAGGAAACTTACCCAAAGGACACAAAACCATTAATTCAAGAGGAAGCATTCCATGTCCAACAAGCTGCATTTTAGTAAAATTAAGTATTTCATAATCATCTAATTTTATCACAGAAAATGAATAATGCAGTCACACACAAGATAAACTTTTATCATATGCAGATTCCCTCAATACTAAACGTATTCCCCTTAAATATTATTAAAAGCAAAATCAGGTCCTTCCTGGTGGCTTAGGGGTTAAATTTCACTATTATCATTGTTAAGGCCTGAGTTGGATCCTCAGCCAGGGAAGTGACCCACAGGCCCAGCAGACCTCTCTTGCCTCTCACCTGCTGCTCCCCTCAGCAGTGTCTTCCAGTACATCTGCCTGTTCTGCTCCCCACTCTGTTTCCGGTGAATCCTCTCAGATACCTGCACCTCTGGCCTACAACCCAATCCCTCTGTGCATAAATAAATACTTTTTTTAAAAGGCAAATTCAGAATATAATGCCCTACACCATTACATTTTAGGATCACCAGCAGATCACTTCCTTATCCACTGACCACATTGTGGTCATTTAAAGTACTTTAGTAGTACTTCAGTCAATCTACTTTTACTATTTCAATTCTAGGAGTTACTCAAACACACAGCTGCTAAAATGTTTAGAATGTGAAATGACTTAAAATTCCTAAATTCTGCTACATTTTGCAAAAAAAAATTCCCTTAATATTCATTAATGTTTAAAAAATATTCATCTTTCACTTGATGAGATTTTTATTAGTAGTAAGCCTCGCAAAGTGACTCCAAAGTGCTAATAAGAATTCAATACACAAATTACAGACCAGCAGTACTAAACAGACACCTCCAAGGTATCTCGGGGACTCATCGTGGTCTCCTCGTGGCCTCCTGGGGGCCCCTGGCCACGTTTCATAGAGCCACAATACACAAAAAAGTTATCTTTCAAAAGAAAACATCTGCATTACTATTTGGATGTCTAGTTAGACCCTAAGGAATCTGCAAATAAGAGGTGTGTTTAAGGGACAATGAAAACTTTTTTGGGGTCTTGATTCTCAGCAGGAGTTTTAACAACCATTTCATAGAAATATGGACGACTGAATTAAAAGTGACAGCACAGAAAATGAAAGCAGTGGCGTGCAATCAGCTTGCTGTTACTTAGTTCTACCAGGTGACCCACAGTGACATGACAAAAAACTGGCCATGATTAAATAACTTCGCCACTGGGCCAAAGGCATAAATCCTTCCCTAAACAATTCCTTGTTGAAGGTAAATGTCTGAATGTTCCATAGCTTTCTTCAGCTTCAATCATGGCAAAACTCTTCCACTCCAGGTGATAGATTCACTGAATTTCTAAGTTTTCTATGACTAAAATTTCAATGAAGCCATCCTCTTCCAATATAAATACTTTAATGAGTGAGTGCTTAAGTGTACTAAGTCCTTTAAATCATAAAAGCCATGAAGCTTCTGACAGTGTCTAACTTGTAACATAGTCAACATTCAGGTAATGGGGAGGATTGGCACGTAATGTACTGCCATCCGCCAAGCGGCCAGAGCAAAACAAAGAACTCTTTAACCCGGATTTTATTATAGTGATACTGCTGTGACCTTGTGGCACTGATTATCAGAGAAAAAACCCAAAATAGAAAAAAAAATGCAAATAGAAAGGCCCACAGGAAAAATGCTCTTTACCAACTGCTTTGAAACTGAGCCTGTCACTAGCCTTACCCCCAAAGTCACAACAGAAGATGACAATGGGGACTCACAATAGACACGACGCCCTTCCCAAAGCGCCCCCAGTTACAGACACTTCTCTCCCCCACACTATCATTTAAACAGAAAGGGGGGAGGGGGCTCCCTGGTGGCACAGTGGGTTAAAGCCCAGCAGTATAAAGCTAGTCGCAGCTGCTGAAACACGAATTTGATCCCTGGCCAGGGAGCTGACCCACATGGCTCGGCAGACCTCTCCTGACCCGCCCGCTGCTCCCCTCAGCAGTGTACTTCGTCAGTCGGCCTGTTCTGCTCCCCACTCTGTCTCTGGTGACTTCTCTCACTGTCCCTGAACCTCTGGCCTGTACCCCAGTTCTGGATGCATAAATAAATATTTTTTTTTAAATAAGAAAAAAATAAACAAGGGGGGGAGAGTCCCTTTCAGAGAACCTACAGTAGGAGTCTAGTACCACTCCTTTCATCTTGTGGATATGGCAAGTTTTCTGTGCTGTTGGGGAGGGAGAGTAATCAATGCCAGAAGGTACACCTAACAATTATCAGTATCACATCATTCTCGAAAGAAAATGTTTGCAGATGATTAACACGCCATGCTCATCTGTCTACATTCTAAAGGCAAACATGAAACCCACCCAATTAAAGTGCCCACCTTAGCTCAGGTCTGTAACTCCTGGTAAACAATGAAGGGACAGGCTCAAAAAGAAGCAACATCCAGAATGTATTCTTATTTGTCTTGTAAATACTCAGCTAATTGTGCATTGGGAGGATCTAGGCAAATCTTAAAAACAATACAGAAGCAATCCAGAGTGAGGCTGAGGAGAGCACATGGTTAGAAGGAGAATGGTAAGTGGTCAATTTTCATCCCCCCGTCCCCCACCACCACACCCCAAGCTACCACCATCTTGTGTTTTGATACTGCAACAGCCCTCCTGGCTGGTTTCCCCTGGATTAAGTTGCCATTTGCCACATCGCAGGCAGAGTAATCTTTGAAAAATGTAAATTGGATCATGCTCTACTACTCATAAATTGTTGGTCCTTGAGCAAATTACCCAGGGTAAATTATTCAACCCCTCTATGCCTCAGTTTCCCCAGCTGTAAAATAGGATGTAGTCTGAAGATTGTTAGGAGGATGAGGAGCTGATCTTTTTTAAGAATCCAGAACAATAAGCTACAGACATAAGACTAAATACCCATCCGTTATGACCTTTTCACCATCCACTCACCCCTCTGCCTGAAATAACCCAATGGTGTTACCTTAATCTGAAGTTGAAGTTCAACCTCATTAATTAGCCTTAGAAGTAATGCCTAACACCACACATGATCCAATACTATCCACTCATCTCCCATCACTCTCCTTATCTAGCAATACTGCCCTTCTGTCAACAGCTAAAGGGGCCATTTTGCTTCTTAACACAACACTTAGACTTGGTTTCCTCTGCGTGAGCTCCTCTCTCCCACATTCCACGGCTAATTCCTGTGCATCTCTCTGATGTCAGTCATACCAACATCTCCTCAGGGGCCACTTCCCTGATCTCCTGTCACTTTAGATATCCCTCCACACTCCTCTGTAACATCCTTTGTAACACTGAAACAACTAACAGTGTCATTACGCTGTGGTACCTGCTTCCTATCTGTCACCTGGATTAAAATGCAAGTTCTGTACAGTGAGGAACCTTTTCTGTCTTATCCAGTCCTTTTTCACTCTAGTGTCTGGCATAGGATCTGGCACAGAGGATACTTAATAAATATGTATTCAATGAAAATGGTTCTCACTCTCCTTCTGTCACTTTTTTTCGGGAAGGTGAGAGGAAGAGGGAGGTGTCATAGCATGGATAACATGCCACTCATGCCTTTCCTCGCTTCTTATACTTTCCTCCTTTCCACTACCCTACAGCTGTCCCTTCCTTTATCCCTCTTCTGAGGTTTCCTCTCTCCTCCACTTCCTTCAGTTGGCCATGACCAACCAGCCATTTTAAGACCTCACTTCTAACTACAAACTATAATCAAAGGCGCTGTTTACATTAAGGCAAGGCTGGTCAGAATGTGGTGGGGCACTGTATTTTCACAGGGGATGGAATTTCAGTATCTCCAAAGAAGGAGAATAAACAGTTATATCAGCAGAGATGATTTTTTTATTGCTGTTACTTGACTACCATTTGGCTCACCTCCCAAACAACATGTCAAATCACTGTAAACACAGTCCTTATTTAGGACTGCAGAAATCAGCAGGGTTCTGTCACATGCTGAAACAGCTAGGAATGTCTGAGTGGAAAGAGTACTGCATCTGTACACTGAGAACTGGAACTGGAGACAGCGCCCTAGGTAACTCTGTTAACTGCACAACCTTGAACCATGTTTAATCTCTTTGAACTGTAGTTTCCTTCCTTAAAATATGGAGGAGGTAATAACGTCCACCTCACAAGGTTGTTAGAAATCAAGTGAGCATTGGTAAATAAAGCATTCTATAAGTTACAAAATGCTCTTCACAGGTATTTGATAACAAGCTGAAATCTAACATTTCAATTTATTTACAAGCTGCACTAATAAGAGTTGATTAAAAGTAACAAAAAGAAGTAACCCTTAGTAAGATACTATTTATTTCTTTAGCTCATGAAATCTTACTACTTTATTAGTTTTGCTTTTATTTCACATTTTGTTCTTTTTAAATTTTCTTATTGAGGTAACTCTGAGTTACAACACTGCACATGTTTTAGATGCACAGCTTCGCACTCCTACAAATAAATGCTATCACACCAATAATTCTCCACCAGGGTCCACTGAGCATGGTCCCTTATTTTACATTTGAAACCTGTAAATTTGCCTCTTTCTTCTGCCATAACACTATTCTTAAGTTTTGAAATCACTTTGTTGCCTGATATGAATGTACAATCATGGTTATTACTTTACTATTTTACAGCTTCCTGAGTAGGATTTTGCTGAGTCCTGTTGCTTAAATACATTCAAATGTAATGACACTCCCTAACTGTATTTTAATTCATTGCTTATAATCACTTAAAACTTCTTGCTCCTAGTTTTTATATGTATACACACATATACACTTAACCATTGATAAATAAAGAGCAAGTTGAAAAACTTTTAGTTCTGTTTCAAATGGCAACGTTCCCACTCTGGACAAATGGTAAAAACACTCTAGAGATTCCACTCCACTTCTAAAATATAAATAAACAAAAATATCTTATACATAATATGGAGCTTCTCTGGACACATTGTGGCTACTGATCAAGATATTAGGCCTTGTTCCACTTGTGATAAAGTTTCATAAGATAAATTGTAAACACAGTCCCCAATTCATAAAACAGAACTCAATAAAATTTGAAGTGTTGAGATTCTTCAAACTTTGTTTCTACTACCAATGCTCATAGCTCTGGTCATCCCTTTCCAACCAACAGAAATATGTAGTATGATTAACCTCTCAATCAGGCAGTTTAGTGTAACAAACACTACATTTTGCTCACTAAAATGGGGTCTTTGGAATGTTGAATACCAAAAAATCCTTTAAACATTATGTAATTCATTATCAGGTTTATCTTTCTTTTTTTGGCAGTAACATTGGTTTATATCGTTATTTCTGTTTTAGAGGTGTAAGCTCTCGCCCTTCAGGTGTTATTACTACACTGCTCCCACCACAAGAACACCCATCGTCCGGCCATCTCCACAGACTGCTGTTCTCACCCGTCCCTCTCTCCCTGGAAGCCTTTGTTCTCCAGTCAGCTTTCTAGGATTTAAAAATCAAAATCAGTTGGAAAGAGAAAGACAAATACCGAATGGTGCCCCTTATATGTGGAATACAGAGATACCAGAGGGCAATGTTTATCTTTAACGCCTACGTGGTAACAATTTACTAACCACCAACAGGGCTTTCATCAGCCTATGAGCAATAAACACAAAAATATTCTTTGTTAGTCATATCAAGAAAAATGATCAAGAATTTCCTACTGTATGTCATGCTTTCATTTCTAATTAAATACACTGTTGTACCAGCTGTTTTCCCTACATATTTTTAGCCATTCAAGTACTGATATTAGCTTGTTATTATTACTATTGCTGTTATTAAGTTGAAATTTCACATATTTCTCTACTAATTTCATCTAGTGATGAACCTCGTGGTCACTCAGTAATTTGATGCTTTACGCCTAGTGAAATCTCCTTGATTTTAAAGATACCACTACTGTGCTTCACTTTCATGCTTTCTTATACGCATAGAATATAGTTACTTCACTCGATTACATCAGCTTAAAAGACTGTATAATACTAAGTAAAAATTACCTTATAGCCTATTGTTTTCCTGTAATAAAGAATTTCCTTTTCCAGGAGTTCGAATAAACGTGGTGGGAAAAACTGAAAATCCTGAACACTTGGCTGTTTTGGAGGTCGTGGAGCCTGTGGGGATGACATGCATTACATACGCTTTGCTTTTAGTATACAAAGTCAACATGCACACCTTTATATATAGAAAACTAAGTGCAATGGAACCCACTTCTATGGGTGGGCCGTATCAAGTATTTTATTTTTTTCATTGCTAAAATCTGAGATCATGATTTGGCACCAATAAAAGTGAATCATTACCGATCATGTTACTAGACATTCTACGACAGACAGAAAAACTGGTCTCATCTAGTTTTACCTTCGGAACCTTGGGCTCGCTCACACGTAAAGCCTCTCTGAAGTAGGCATCCACGGCGTAGTTTGCTTTACGTTCTCGTTTAGGAGGCTCGATCCACTCCACCATTCCAAGCTACACACAACAAACAAAAATTTTAATGACTTCAAACTTTTTTATATCAATCAAATACATCAAGGTTGTAGAAGCATGAGAAATCCAAAACGATGAGAAAGAATCAACACTTGCTTTATAAATCACAGGTACACAACTGAAGTTCCAAAAGCCAAGTTTAAACACAAGGATGATTTTTTTTTTCTTTCTTTCTGGAAGAAAAAGTCTGATTTTGGACAGAACTATTGTGGCTATATATTCAATTATAAAAACACAAGTCATCATAATTAGATTCAAATTTCTACATACCTGTGTATCATTATTTTGCTAAACTTAGAAGCACAATGCATTATATTAGAAACAAACAAGTATTTTTACTAAGTCTCATTTTCCTCTAAGAATATAGATGAGAAGCTCCACTGATATTTAGACCCTTCACTGATTAACATTTTTCCACATTATGGAACACTCTTAATACCAATAAGCCTGCAGGAAAAATTGTATGATTAATAAAATTCGTATCTCATAATGAGATCTAAAATGTATGTTAGGAAGCAATTTCCACCCTGTGCATACAGGCCACCATCTCCACCTCATCGGAATAAAACATAAGCAACCTGAATTAGATTACAGATAAAACTACCACCACAGAGATCTGAGTCGAACTAAAAACCATAAGAAATAATGATAACAACAAGTATTGTAGGCATACTAGCTGCAATGCAAACTGAAATGGCTCATTTTTCAATAAAATCAATACCTCAGGATAAAATTTTTAATAACATCACTTGTCAGCTAAAAAATATGACAACTTCATGGAATACTTTGACCAATAAAATAAATAATAATACAATTGTATTATAAGTCAAACTATAAAATAAATATCCATGTTGATGTAAGCTAATAGGAGGGCCAGCTTTTCCTTACAGAAAAATCCAAATTAAGAAATGTAGAACAGAACAAATGAAATACAAATTACCGTTAGGCAAACACACAGTTATAACTGGTGCAAGCGAAGTTCATCAATAGATGCTAAAGTCAGTGGGTAAAAGCTTGAAAAATACCTCTCCAAGATTTGTATCAATTATAAAGGGGAAAATGCCCCTCTACAGAGGAGTAATCCAGCAAATACCGCCTCAATTATGCAATAGAAGTTAACATCTCCAGTAACACAACAGAGTAACATGGAATGTTCCCTGGTAGGAGGCACTGGGCACAAAACACCCCTTCTGGGGTGTTTTGCTCAAAATTTTTGCTCAAAATATGTCATCTCAATCAAATCATGACAAAATGTCAGACAATTCTGAAATGAAAGAGAAAAGCTGCAAAATAGCTGATCGATATGATTCAAAATTGTCAAAGTCATACAAAACAAAGGAGGTCTGAGAACTTTCACAAGTTAGAAGAGACCAAGGCAATAAAGCAACAAAAATGTAACATGGGCCAAGAGAATGACAGACTGGGAGAAACGGTACAAACTGGGAGAAAATCTTGTAAGACACAGTCTGATAAAGGAATGTCATACAAAAATACACAGAGAACTCTTTAAACTCAGCAATAAAAACACCAGCAACTTGATTGTACAAAAACGGGCCAAAGACCTGAACAGACACGTCTCCAAAATGATGAACAGATGGCAAGTAAGAATGCGGACAGCACCCAGAGCTGGCGGGAATGCACGACAGTCTCCTGCACTGCTGGTGCCCATGGAAAACAGTACAGCCACTTGAAGGACAGGTTGGCAATATCTTACAGAACGGAACAACTCTCACCACATGATCAAGTAATTACGCTCTCTGGTACTTAACCACAGGAGCTGACAATCTGTGTCCATGCAAAACCTTCGTGTGGCAGTTTTATTTCTACTTGACAAAACTTGGAAGTGACCAAGATGTCCTTCAGTAGGCATGTGGATAATACACTGTGGTACATTCAGAAAATGGAATATTATTCAGCCATGGACAGACCTGGAGGAACCCTAAAAGCATATTATTAAGTGAAAGACATCAATGTATAACACCTACCTGTTGTGTGATTTCCAAGTGAGTTACATTCTCAAAAAGTCAAGACTATGGAGACAGTAAGATCGGTGGTTTCCAGCGTTGGGGAGGGGGAAAGTAAGTACAACACTGAGCATTTTAGTGTATATGATACTGGTATGGTAGATGTATGTTATCACACATATATACAAATCCAGGGAATGTACACCACCATGAGTAAACACTGATGTAATCAATGAGTCATGTACATTGTTCGCACTAATGATAATGATGTGTCAGTGTAGGCTTAGTTGTGACAAATGTACCGATCGGTATAGGATGCTGGCAGTAGAGGAGAATATTTGGGGGTATGAGGTACATGGAACTTTCTGTATTTTCGGCTTGATCTTGCTGTGAACCTAAAAATGCTCATAAAAATAAGCTCTTCTTTTAAAAACTGTGATGTGAGATTCAGGGTTGTACCCTCTAGAACATGACATTAGGGGAAAATGTGTTAATTTTCTTGGGTTTGATAATTTTACTGTGACTATGTAAGTTGTCACCATTAGTGGAAGCGGAGTAAAAGATATGTGTGAACTCTACCTTTTCAAATAAAGTCTAAAGTCATTTCCAAATAAAACCTTTTTTAAATTATAGCTTAATTTCTGTTTAAGTAAACAAAATAAAACTTCATTTCTTCAAAGGGTTGTTGCTGTCCATGCAGTATGTTAAAAGGTATTTCATGAGAGAGACCACATACAACAAAGTCCTTTAGTAACTACGTATTAATAGAATCTTATTACTAATATAGATAAGTGTCAAACACTGTTCTAATTACTTTTGTTAACTCATTTAATCCTCAGAATCCCTCTACGATGTAATTCCATAACCTCCACTTGATAGGTGAGAAAAGGGAGTACCCAAAGTCACTTCAGAGTCCAAAAATGCAACCTTAATCCTATATTGCTTCTCAAAAATAAGACTAGTAGAAGCAGCAGCAACAGTAGCAGTCAAAATAATGAACATAGTAATAAACCAGCATGAATTCTTTTGACCTATATCAAATTTCACTCTACAGCAGAGTATTATTGCAAAAGGTTAAGTGGCAGTGTTATTTTCTAATTGTTAGGAGGAGCGATATCAATTTGAGTCTTAAGGGTTAAAAAGTTACCTTCTGTTTTTCTCTATAATCTTCACCTTCAAACTTGTACAAACTTTGCTCAGTGTCCATTCTAAAATTCCTCAGAGAAGACTCTCCCATTTTTTGCAAGCGCTCATTCATCTCTGCAGTCTAAAGTTGAATGCATTGAAATCAGAAAATTATCACTGAATTGCCTATAAAAATCTATGGATTCTTAATCTTTTTAAAATCAGGTTTTGACATGAACTATCCAATACATTAACTCACAAGATGACAATGTAATGCTAACATCCAATTTGAATATAAATTTAAGTTGCTCCAAGTAGATTAAATACATACATGTTCTTCTGAGTTATTCTCTATATTAGGCATACTTAGGTTTTCGTTACAAATTTTTATCATTGAAGATGTAGCCACATTATAATTTCTATTGCATCATTTTCATGGGACAAATACCTAATGCTAAAATAAAGGCAGACATGAACTAAAACAACACATTTTGCATAGTAAGATGACACATACTAACACAACAGTCCTCAAAATTCAAGATATGAACTCCTATACATGAAAAGTTGTGTAAGAGATCACTAGTCATCTGGGAAATGCAAGCCAAATTCATGGCAAGCTACCACCTCACATATATTAGAATGGCTGTTATCGAAAGGACAAGAAACAAGAAGTGTCAGTGAGGATATAAGGGACAGGGAAGCTTATGGTCTTTTGCTGGGGATGTAAACTGGTCTGGCCACTGCAGAAAACAGCACGAAGGCTCCTCAAAAAATTAAAAATAGAACTCCACATGACCCAGCAATCCACTTCTGGGTATTTATTCAAAAGAAATCAAAATTATAACTTAAAAAGATACCACACCCCTACGTTCACTGTAGCATTGTTTACAACAGCTGAGGTAAGAAAATAACTTCAGTGTCCATCAACAGATAAATGACTAAATACACAGTGAAATATTGTTCTTCCACAACAAAGAAGGAAATCCTGCTGTTTGTGACAACAGGGACAGACCTTAAGGCATTATGCTCAATGAAATAAGCCAGTCAGAGAAAGACAAACACCACATGATCTCACTGATAGGTAGAATCTAAAAGAAACACCAAACTCATAGAGACAGAGAGGAGATTGAGAGTTGCCAGAGATGGGGTTTTGTGGGGGTCAGTTATACAATAAGTAAATCCTGGGGAGGCAATGTAAAGTGAACAATAATGTAAATAGATATATAAATTTTAAAAATTTTAACAAGAATACAGAAATAGTGGGAGAACTTATGGATTAAAAAAGATACAGGTGACAGATCAACCAATGGCAATGTGTTCAATTTTAAAAAGATACAGAAAATAGAAAATGATTTGGGGTGTGAGTGGGACAGGACTGGTTAATGGCTGTCAGAAAAGGTTGGCTAGATCGGGCGTTTACCGGGTTTACTCCACTCTCTACTTTTGCTTGTGCTTGAAATGATCCCCAGTATGTGTCAAAAAGTAAACACAAAATTGCAATATTCTCAAACTGCTTACTATGCATTAATAAATGTTGTAATATCTCATGAACTGTTCACAAAAGATTTTCAGTTCATACAAATTATCAGTAGCTGATTTCTAATCCAGTACCCAAAAAGATCACAAAATGCAGTCCTGATACAAGTGATTAAATACAAAAGACATTTTCAATCAGCAGTAGGTCTAAGGTCACTCAAATTTAAACCCTGGCACTTACTCTTTCCCATGTAAAAAGAAAAAAAATCTACTAAAAAGCCTAAACCATCCCCTAGAAGTAAAACTATAAATTCTTAGAGAAACATGCATTTGAAAAACACAAATACAACAAACATGCTAAAGTATGTTGAGTTGAAAGCAATTCATCTGAAAACAGAATGCCATTTTAACACACCTTCTTTTCCCCTCTCTCTAGAAGGGTTGTAATATCCTCATCTGTCAGCTCACTTTCTTTAGAAGCAAAAACATGGGTGGCTCCATGACGTATCATTTGTAACATTTCCTCTTTTGCCAGTTTGTTAGACTGCTGGTCAATGAGTCTTCCTAATAGTAGAAATAAAGTTTTTATATAAGCATGTGATATGTTCCATTATATTCCTGAGAAAGCACAGCCTAACAGTTCTAATCAGGCAGATTACTGCATCTAGCCATAAGTAAACCTTTAAAATAGTATACAGAAAATCAGTGAGCTTTAAAACTATTATTTTAAATAAACAACTCTCCAAGTTTTTCTTTGACCAGACCTCCTACTTCAACATGTATTTCCTTTTGTGTAATTCAGTTAAAACTCTGTAGGACAGAAAGCTTTTTTGCATGTTCAAACTTGAGCTTTCAGATCAAATCTCTCTGCACAGAAGAGCAGCCTCTAACACAAGTTTTCACTTTTTTTTTTAAGTAGACATTTTATCTGCTAAATCAGGTACTACAAAAAACAGGCCACTTACATTATACCGTAAGCCAATGATGTTCAACAATCTATTCTGTATATTGAGTAAAAGGTTTTAAATTAGTTTTTTAGAAGCTTTTTTTTCCTCTCACTAACTCTGCAAATCGCAGTATATATTCATTACAAGTAATCTCCACTGGGGGCCTTCCCTGGTGGTGCAACGGGTTAAAGCACAGCACTATGAAGCTACTGCAGCCACTGCAGCACAAGTTCAATCCCTGGCCAGGGAGGTGACCCACATGGCACAGCAGGCCTCTCCTGTCTGCCTGCTGTTCCCTCAGCAGTGTATTTCAGTACATCTGCCTGTTCTGTTCCCCACTATGTCTCTGGGGAATCCTCTCACCACCCCGTATCTCTGGCTTATACCCCAGTTCTGTATGCATACATAAATAAATCTTAAAAAAAAAAGAAAGAAAGAAATCTCCTTTGAAGAAAACTGCATGCGGTTTTAGAGAAAAACATCTAATAAAGTTAACACATAGAAATACCTTGTTGTATAACAATTGAATCAAGTCTCAGTTTTATCTCAGCTCTTTCTACAATCCTTTCTTCAACAGTGTTGTCGGTAATAAGACGAAACACACGTACTGGCTTCTTCTGACCAATACGATGTGCTCGATCCTAGTAGAAAGAATACTAATATAAGACACTGGGTATTCTGGGTAAGGTATCCAGTATAGTCATCATATGCTACCAAATTCTGAACATAAAATTAGTTCCTGATCTCTCTAGACTGGCCACTATTTAAAGGAAGATGGTGACCATAAAGTATATCTACAAACTCCTCAGAACAAAAAAATCAGCAAATATTCTACAGTACCATTAATGGAAAACTTTCAGAAGGACATCAGGTAAAGCCCCTTTAAAATGAGAACTGGAGGGAGCTGAAAACTTGTGGATTAAGTTACTGAGTAACTTTAAGCTGCTAAATATAAACATCTTCCAAACCAGCAAGGATTTTTGCAAATGAGGAGCAAAGTAGTTAGCAAGCGTTGCTATGGTGGCAAAAGGCAGCTTATCTCATCATCTAGCAGTTCTTTCTGCTTACTGAGGCAATCCAGGCATCTGCTGTGAAAGGGTCATAAAATTAATGGGTTATTAATACCCTTAGACAGAGTCCTTTAGAACCAGTCCTATGGTTTACAGTTGGTAAAAGGTGACAGGTGGCAAGTTCTGATAATGTAAAAACAGATAGGGAGAATGTTTTTAAAACATAGAAGCTGCTGCTAGAGCAAACAGTTGAAGTGAGGCAGGTAGTAGAGAAAAAAAAAATCAAAGAAACAATGTTCAAAATAACCTTGGTTATGAATATAAAAATACTGCAGCCCAGTAAAAACAGTTTCAACACAACATAATCAAAAGGGAATGCAGCACCCTGTACATATTTAAAATTTCAATGTCAAATTGCCTATCTTGAAGATACCCTAACACTTTTAACATAATGAAGTGCTATCACCAATAGGTTTTCCAGTTCAGTAACACTGTAATTTTTTGGGCTAACTCCCATTACAAACAGGTAGTTCAGTACCATGCTAAAGGAGTAATAATTAAACCGAAGCATGATGATTTTGAAGTGTCCCAATGGTCAACATTTTTCAACTCTCTATTGTAAAAGGAAGGACTATGCCATTTCACTGCTTCCAAAGACAGCCAATTGTCCCACATCTTGGGATTCTGAATGCATAACTATTTTGCATTTTTACCTATGAAATTATGTTTTTCATCTTAAAATATGAGTCATATTGAGGAAAAGCATCACTAGCTAGATAGATGATATGATGATGAAAGGTAAGAGAAACAGCTCCCTGAAAAATCACAAACAGGGTGGAATAGTTTCTGCAGATGTTCTTAAGTAACAAATGGTATCCCTGGAATGTTTTTCTTTGCTATCTTTTTACTTTCTCAGCCCACCTTCTGATTCAAGAAAGTTAAAATCCTCCCTCTCCCAATTTTAGTATCAAGGATTTTAATATACTCAGCTGTTAAGCAAAAAATATTGAGAGATTAACCTTGTAACCCTTTCCATCAAATCCACATTATACTTTCAGACATATCCGAAAGACTAACTTTTCTGTTTCATCACAAGAGCCAAAACTGACACACAAGCAATAAACTTGAACTTGAGGGTTTGTTTGCTTTTTTTTTTTTTTTTTTTGCAATTATCACATTAACTCTGTTTTCTAGGATAACCTATTTTTAACATTTTCAAACACTCTCAAAGTTCTTGTTACCCTTTCATCATAAATTGCCCTTGAAAAACTAAGTATTCTGACTTAAGATAAAATTTCTAATATCATTTAAGATTACTAACCATAGCTTGTAGATCAACCTGTGGGTTCCAGTCTGAATCATATAGTATAACCACATCAGCACTCGCCAAGTTAATTCCGAGACCTCCAGCCCTGGTACTCAGCATAAAGATGAATTTGCTACTATTAGGAGCATTAAAGGCCTCTATTGCTTCCTTTTTTTTAATTGACAAAGGAGATGGAAGAAAAGGAGAAAAGAATCAAATTATATTTCCAGAGTCCTTAAGACACAAAAATTTTAACATGCAAACTCAAAACCCCACTATACAATATTCTTCCAACTTGAAAAATATTAAACATCTGTCTATATGTCTATACTGTATTGTGTAAATTGCTGTACAAAGTGTACTACATTAATTTCCTAAACTTTAAAAGCTTACAACAGTAGAGACAAACTTAGAATAATCACAACGTAAAATATAACTAGGCAGGTAATAAAACACTTAAATCATTTAAAAAGAATAGTGAGTGGAAGCTGAAATATATTTAGAGGGGAAATGTCAGGTATCTCAACTTCATTCCCATTCATTTATTAAAGATTAATAAAGAAGGTATAGTTTAGAAGATCAACCAAAAGAGAAAAACCTTTAGAAATGGGAATGAGGAGCGATGGATAAAGGGAAAGATACATAGATTTATTTCCATTTGGTGAAAAAGATAAACAAGAAAGTGATGAGGAAAATCAGGAAGGTAACCCAGGACTACCTAGAGCAAAGAGTCTTAAAAATTAATGGGATTTTAACATCCTTACTACATAAAGATCCCACACAAATTAGAATAAACACTGAGGCCCCCAATAGAAAACTGAGTCAAAAAAGAAAATAGGACAGAAAATTCACAGAACAAATACAAATGGCTAATAAACACAAGAAAAATGTTCAATCTCACTAATAATCAAATAAATACAAACTGAAACAACATAATACCATTTTTTGAAGATAAAAAAATGATAATACTCAATGTTGACGAGGGGGCGGTGAGACGGGCACTCTCATACATTGCTGCTGGGAGTGTAAATTGGTACAACCTTTCTGGAAAGCAATTTGGCAATATGCATCAAGATTCTTAAAAATGTTCATACCCTTTGACCCAGTAATTCCACTTCTAGGAATTTATCCTAAGGAAATAATCAGAGATTTGCACAAAGATTTATGTATAAGGACGTTCACTTCAGCATTATTTATAATAGCGAACAATTGGAAAACAACCTAAATGTTCAACACAGAGGGATAAATTACTTCTAGGACATCCACAGGATGAACTATTACACTAAAGTTACTTTTACGGTTTTTTTTTTTTTTTTTGACCGGTATCGAAACATACTAGATAATGTGAGCAAAAATGATTCGGATACTAAACTTTATCAAGTGTAGATAGAATAATATTAATGATCTATACTATATATACATAAAAAGATCGGCCATAAGCGCTTTTTTCTAGTCTCCAAATTTCCTTCGGCAATCATATATTACTTTCAGAATCACAAAATACAGAAGTATTCTTTTTAATGAATGGAATGGCATGGTCAAAAGTTGCAGGCAGAGGTGACCGTCACCACCACAGTGTGTACAGGGCCAGTACAGAAAAGCAGCATGGTGTAGTGAGAGGCAATTCAGTGTAGAGAAAATAGCAAAAACCTGGGCATGACTCATAACGCTATCATTTCGCGGCTATGTGGGCTAAGCAAGCACTGAACCTGAGAGACAGCTTTAAGTGGAGGAAATGACACCACTACTCTACTGGGCTGCTGGGAGAGTTCAGTGGGAACTATAAGCTACCTAGCTTATCGAAGTTGCTTGGCAAGGATGAGTTCCTTTCGTTCTAAACGTGAAGCGGCCAATTTAGTAAAGATTACAGGAGCTGAGTCAGCGCAGACCAGACTTCTTAGCTGAATTTAGCTGTAGCAACGGAGAAAGGGCAAATCTAAGAGCTATCACGCAAGAGCTGCTTGTGAACAGCTGGCAAACAGAGTAAGGAAGCAGATATGATCTTTCCCTTCTTATTGGGGATGCAGATGAAGTGACTGTGTAGGAAACAACATGATGGGAACGAAGGGTGTCTCCACGAAATAACAGCTGTAGCAAAAGTCAAGGCATGCGATGCCAAGTGTGTACAGGGAGAACACTACTGGAAATTGTAAGAAATGGCAGATTGGGGGCATAACTACATAAATTTGCATCTCTCATGAGCAGAGACATCAGTCAGAAAGGCCAACTGGCCACATGAGGTCAGAAACACTAGGACTCTTCTGTCCTAGTCTCATCTTTATTTCAGGGGAGAGGGTAATCTTACAAGTAACACTGCATATACTGCCCTTCGTGTGGACTGGAGGAACTCACTTTCAGGAATAAATCAGTAAAGGCCCAAAACAGCTTTAATTTACCATTTTGGAGAGAGTAAAAAACTAGAGCAGGGAGCAGTGTAAGTTCTGAAATGACTCCACATGTGTAAACGCTACATGGGTAGCAGTAAAATGTTTAACATGAAAAGGGCCCGTGTGCCTGCTGCGGCCACTATCATGTGCTCTATAGCCTGGCTTCAGGAAGGGGCACACCAGGGAGGGGGGCTGCCACAACCACGGGAGGAGAGGGACCCAGGGTGAGGACCTTTGTGGCCTGAAAAGGGGCCCTAAGGCTGAGAGGCAGCTTCACAACGTGGTACACACTGCACCGTGCACTTACAACACTAGCCACACCTGTTCTACCCACTGATCCTCACAATATTGTCAGATAAAGGAGCCTAGGCATGAATATTAACCTAGTAATACAGTTAAAGACACCGAGGCTCAGAGAATTAAATGGCTTGTGTGTACTACAAAGTGGTGGGGTAGGTACTAAAACTGAGGTCTTCTAAAACCAAATTCAATGCATTTCCACTATACCATAAAATCACGATCTTTGCCCAGAGCATGAATATAGACTTAAGACAGAGGCCAAAGACAGTCCTGAAAGATCACAGAAAAGAGAAGATAAATTAGCAAAGCCCTCCTCCCCCCCCCAAAAGTGCTTTAAAGCCATTAAATGGCATTCGACCCAAGTCATTCGTGAGAGTCATCTGAAGAATTATAAAATTTTCCAACTCTGAGAATGACACTGGTGCTAGGTAGCCTTCGTCACTCCCGGTAGCTAAGTGACTAATTCCTGGACACTGTATCTTTACTATTCCAAGATCCAAATGCATTATAAGTACCAATAGCTGTGTAGTCCCATTTCAGTTTTTTGCAATTTTTATAAAACTAGGATTATTTCCTTTACAAATGAATGCTTCCTGGGTCTTTAGGATTGCTCATGAACTGGAATTGCTCAACTTCACGAATGGCGAGGGTCTACTGTAGGAGGCAAATAAAGAAAAGATATGCCACAAACCAGAAGTCAAAGAATAAGCTGAGAAACAGTAATCAAACAGCAGCAGTTAGATGAGGATGTGATGGTGGAATGTCCTTTAAATAAATGAGGATATCTCTGAAGACCTTGGAAAGGATGATTATTAGAGTTGGTGTAATAGAAGCCAAATTGACGATCTCAACGAGAAAGAAATGTTGGTGAGAAATTCCACGTACTAGCTACAATTAAAAACTACCTAATGATGAAATACATTGCCTAATTGAATTCTGATATTTAAAATCTTCTTTTATTTCTCTTCCTCACCTCTCTTTCTTCATGTGGGGTTTGTCCATCCAGGCGACAATACTCATAACCACGCCACATGCAATAATCTTCCAAAATGTCTAGCAAGCGTGTCATCTGGCTAAAAATGAGGACCCTTGAACCTGAAACATTTCACACACAAAAAGCAAGTTATTCAGCTACTGTGAAACTTGAAAGTTACACAAATGACATTAAATGTCATATGCAATATAAACAAAGTGTGTACACACGCCACTACACACACACACAACTTCAAGGAACGCCAGACAGACTCATGCATTTGTTGAGTTATGCATTTTTAAGGGCTTCAAAAAACTCCACACATACTGAGAAGATCTAAAGTTTGCCGGAGGATGAGTGATAGGTCCACACAACCTCTTAATGTGTCACCACAATAGTCTCCCAGCTAGTCTCCTGCTTCTTGTTTTTCAGTCTCCCTGATACCTGAGACTTCTTCCTAGCATTCTGCCTCCAAGGTTTACTTCCCAACATACAAATCTGATCCTCTCTCTCTACATAGCTAAATCTTCTATGACCCCTACATCCCCTCTGGCCTCTTCAAAATGGCCCCAGCTCCTTAAAGCACGGTTTCAAAGGTCTTTTATAATTTGCCCCATGCATCTTCCCAAATTCATTAACAACCACACTACCTTACATCCCATAAACTCCACATTTCCTTTTCTCACACCTTTTTTACTGCCCTGGAAAATGCCTCTCCTTTTCCTCAGTTTACTCTTTCACAGTCTCCAGTGCCCACCTCAAAGGTATCATCACTGGAGACTCCCCACTCCCAGTTTTTCAGGCTAACACAGCACCTAGCACAATGAATTGCGACTACCCCTTCTCAATACACTATGAGTTATTCTGCCAAAGCAGAGCTTGGTGTCTTACCTATCTTTGTATATACCCAGCCCATAGCACATTTCGTGGCAAGTAATAAGTCCTGGGCATATCAGCAGAGCCAATGGGTGAGTGATCATGTGAGGAGCTACCCCGATACAAGTCACTAGCATGAGGGTATTTCAGGTTCATTTGAAGATTTGCAACTCACCCTGTTCTTTGAGTCTGGCTAACAGTTTATCAAGGACTACCATTTTACCACTGTTGCTGACAATGTGCTCATCAGTGGTATAAGGTGGTCCAGGTTCAGCACCATCAAACAGGTAAGGGTGATTACAACACTTGCGAAGCTGCATCAGAATGTTTAAGAGTCGCATCTTGTCCATCTTGCCAGCAGAGTTTAAAACATCGATATCTTTCATCAGAATTTTTGTGTACCTAAAATTTTAAACCATAATCAATCATGCTGTTAAGAAAGCTTTAATGCCACCAAGTAATCAGCTTAGATTCCCATTTAAAGATAAGCAAGATCTGATTTGAGACTAATGAAGATGTAAACATTTTAACTTGTACACCACGTATAAACCTGTTTTCTCCTGCTTTATCCACCACTATAAATTGTTATCAGATGATAACTACATCAGATAAGTATTCAGTAACTACAATATTTGATAGAAGTTGGCATCCAACGTTTGTTTGAACTGAAGTTATTACATAAATGTAATAACTGAACCCCCAACAAAGCTAATTTTAATAAATTCTTGTACATAGAGAAATTCTATGGGAAACAAAAGAGCTCACCATTCTCGCTGCATTTTACTTAGTCCCAAGTAAATCTTTATTTCCTTTTTAGGTGGCAGGCTCTTCTCTACATCAGTTTTTATACGACGTAATAAAAATGGTTTTAAGACCTACAAAGAAATAGTTTTTAAAAAGTCCTCAAAATACTTCATGTTATGAACCATGTTATTTCACTGACAACACCTTTATGTGAAACTGACCATGTATCAAACATTGCACTATCAACTTTGCATAATATATTGAATCCCGACTAAAAATCTTTGAAGGAAATGTGATTATTTTAATTTTAACAGCATCAACAAAGCCACTTTGTTAGTAAATGGTAGGAATAAATTCAAACTCCAATCAAGCTGATTCTACAATCAGCTCATTCCCTGACTGCCTGTTCTGAGACCTCAAAAGTTCCTTAACTTTTTCTGAGGCTGCTTCCTCACTCATTGTTCTAAAGAAGATGTACTTATGTGCAAGTTCTTTACAATAGCTAAGCTATACAAGCAATCTGAGTGTCCACTGACAGAGAGCAGGGTAAAGATGTGTTCTATCTATACAAGGTAGCACGATTTAGCTTTAGGCAAAGATGAAATATTGCCATCTATAGCAAAATGGAAGGAATTTGCGGTGACTGCCAAAAATATAAAGACAAATATAACGTTCACAATTGTGAGTAAGTGATGAAAACAAAGTAGATGAAGTGACAAAGTAAAATAATCATAAACTAGCAGATGCTGATAACCAAGTTTCTGGGCAGGGGAGAGGAGGAAGAGGTCAGGTGGAATTAGACATGGCTGTAGAAACAGAAAAAAATTAGAGTACTAAAGAATGCTTAAAATTCTGTCATTGGCACATGGTGATTTGGTGGTAGGAAGCCTGTAGGGATTACAATTGAGATGGAAAAAGGCACAAAATGATGCAAAGATAAACTATTGTATTAATAAAAATTCAGTCATTACTTGGGTAATAAGAGTTGAGCTTTTCAAAGATTCAGAACCAGGTAAAGAAAAATACAATTACTGCAAAAATAAGTAAAATTTTAAAAGTACATTTCTGTTTTAAAGCACGTAATATGGCACAACTGTTTGTCTACCATTTTAAAATGAGGATGACACCTATATGCAACACTGCTGTGACAATCTGTGGTAGTGCAAGTAGAACTTAATCCCAGCAGACAATAGTAGACTGTAGCTGTCATGGTTAGAGGTTTGTGGGTACAAGGGAAAAGACTTCATTTCTGTTTTGGGTCTCTTAAACTTGTCCTAAACTAAAGAGAGCCAGTATGGAAGGACAGGTGAATATGTATTCAATAAAAAGGCAATGTGCACAAGGAAAAAAAGCAGAGATGCGATCCGGGGTTCACAGTGGCAGAGCTAGTCATGGACCAGAGAACAAACACCTCTCGCACTCAGAGGAAGAGCAACCCAGCTGCAGATACCCATGGAAGATGGCTAACCTCGAATGAGCTCATGGGAAATTATCATCGATTTTCTGTTTGAGAAAGGAATGATGCTACCTACTGACAGAGAAGGATGGGGAGACCTGGAAGAGGGGGCTTAGAGAAACTAGGCAGAGCCTGACATAACTACATACGACATGGGAAAGACTGCAATAGAACCCCATCGGAAGGATGAGCGGTATCAACAAATCCCAGCTTAGGGGAGCGAGCATGAAATTACAAGTGCTGCAAACCTGGAGCGCTGCATACGCCTCTGTCTAAGTGCTTGACAGTCCAGTATAAAGCAGCACACTGTGCTAGCGAATAGCAGAAGAGTGTTGAGATCTAGCAGAGACACTGTTACATTATTCCATTTTAGCATTTCAGGACAGATACAAGAGGCGGACAAGAGAGGAAGGGAGTTTGGGATTACTGGCCAAAGAATGCGTCCAGAGATATAAAATGAGCTCACTGTTGGATACGGGGGAGAATTACAACAGAAATAGCTGATGGATGGGGAGGAAAAACAAGGCTCAAGGACTGGAGGTCTCTGTAAAGTAAATACAATCAATGTGGGAGGAGTAGTGTGAATGAAAGAGCTAGAAGGATTTAAGAGGCTGTTATCAAAGGATGGAAAACTGGTGGTCCTTGAATGTGAGGGAGTCACCTCACAATGAGTAGATGACAGAGGAAAGAACGGGCAGTGGGTAGACATGCAAGATTACTGGAGCCTCACATTCTCTCCACGACCTTAGAGGTCATAATCAGTGACTTGGAAGTGGACCTGGGGAACCTGGAGAATGAATGCACATGTCATCTGGAAAATCTGTGGGCTGAGAGTGAACATCCTGTATTGGAGAAGACCACATAATCCACGGGGACACCCATGCAAAGACAATGCTTCATACAGAAGCTGAGGTGCAGTGGGGTTTCTTTCCCAAAGAGGTCGGTAGGAAGGCTGGAAGGGAGAAACTGGGAGACTGAGCCAAGAGACAAATCCACAAGCCCGCACAGATTTCAAGGCAGTGTTTTCTGGTTCAGTGGTATACATTTATCCACATTTCCTTGCTTAATACTTACTGCATGAAGTCTTTCCACAAGTTTTTGATCACCAAGACAATTTTTAGTGTCAAACCAAGAATCAAAGTCCTGTGAGGGCGTGAAAGAAAATTCCATCATCAGTGCAGTTTTTTAAATAAATGTGATACTCTACAAATTCTTACATAATGGACAGTTATATATTTATTTTTATGTATTTACTCTACATTTCAACAGGGTAGGTTCATTAGGAAAAAAGAGAAAATATAAAAAGAGAGGTCCCCCCACAGAAATGGGGGGCCAGTGTGGGAGGAGAGCTGCCATAATAATCCATTTTAAAAGCACTTTTTAACATGTTACCTGTGATGGTCAGAATTATTTACTTGTGAAAATAAATAAAACATTAGGGTAGCTAACAAAATTTAAATCCCATTATACAAAAACTCCCTCAGCTGTTTTTCCTGAAAGGATTTTCTTAGACTTCCCCCAGACTGCATATAGTATCATATGCAGTTAAGAGGAACAGGAATAAGGATGTAAAATCAAAGACTTAGAATACAAATGTTAATCAAAGAGTCAGAATGAACAAAAAGAAGATAAGGTATACTAATCAATGAAGAACTGAACTTGGAACTTTTATTATCAATTAATGTCATTAATGAGGAAAATCAAACTCCAAAGCCCTTGAATCATTTAAATCACTTTGTAGTACCAGCATGACCTACATCAATGAGAAAAAACAATAGAAACCATAAAATGTGTTTTTGTATCACACATTATGAGCTCTTTAGCACTCACCAAATGTAAATGCCTACAATCATCAAAGACCATTTTAAAGATTCCCGGTGACAAACTCAATATATACAAAATGTTTCAAGCCCTTCCAACTCTGAGAAAGGAAAACAATGAAGGAGCTATTCTTAACTAGCCTGCCTTCTATCAAAAATTGTGGTAGCAAAATGATCTGAACAAAGGTTTAAGAGACAGGGTAATATCAAAGAAAAGAAACTATTTCTCTAGATGTCCCCATTTAGAAACTTCGTACTTGAGTTTTTTGTCCTGAGAAAGTCAAGGCCACAGACAAAAAAAATTGCATATGAAATGGAATTATAAATTCCCTTCTATGCTCTTTTTTTGAAAATAGATGTCTAAGAACATAGCAAAAGTACACTTAAGTCATGGCATCAACTTACATCTGCAGAATTAAAGACATCAGGCAATAAAAAGTTGAGTAATGCCCAGAGTTCATGCAGGTTGTTCTGTAAAGGTGTTCCAGTTAAGAGCAAGCGGTTAGTGGACTTGAACTCACGAACAATCTCTGAAAGCTAGAAATGGAAGTTATGTTAACACTCTTCTGTTTATTAGAATGCTCAACATTCAGCTTTCTCCTATACATTGATAAATAAAATACAACTTAAAGCTTAAATTTCCATGGAAGAATTCCTAATTCAGGCGCCAAATTATTCTAGGCATTTCTACACTTGCAAGAATGCAGATGACACTCATATCTGAGGCCCCTCCCCCACTTAAAAGTGTATTTTTCCACTTCAGGTGCACAGAAACACCAGAACATTGCCATGGAATCCAGGCTAGTCACTTCGTACAATAATATTTCCTCCTTTCCACCAATCACCTTCATCTATATTCCTAGGGTCACAGAATTAAAGCACCAGACTCAAACCTGTTCTCTCTGATATCTTATATTAACTTTAATAAGATCACAAAAATTAAAACACAAAAGTATCAAAGAACGAAAATTTTGTCAATAAAGATGCACATTTTTGAAATGCTCTTGAATAATTATTCTCTAACATGCATCCTCTTATTGGGCGTTAGTTCCAATTCGGAATTAGTATGATCCACCTGGTGGTTTGGCTCCAGTTATGTCCCTGTTTCTCCCAAAATAGCCCAGTGATCCAAAGAGAGGGTCATCGTGATAATTCAAGCTTTTCCTACTGTTGATGGAGTTAAATGGCAAGAAGTATTGGTATTTTTCCATAACACTACACTCTAGTTCACAAAAGTCACATAATTGTAGTAAATGCTTCTTTATGATCCTATGAATATATATCAGGTAGCTCCTAATAAAATCTAAGCTAATGCAAATGATATCTATACACAGAATATTACCAAAATATTCAAATACTGTAGCATAACAGTTAAGTTGCAACAGAAACTATAGCAAATGAACATAATTATCTTTACATTAAAAACTGTGCTCAATTTTCATTTGTCTTGTCTTCAATAATTTAATCTCTCAAAAAATTTTTAAAAACTGGTTTTCATTCACATTTCTAAGTAAAATCAGAATTTTCCTGCAAACAGACATGGTAGTTAAAAGAAAACTTAAAGATATTACTAACTGGTTTACCTTAGATTTCTCATTCTTTATTCGGTGAGCCTCATCAATGACTAAGTATCGCCAATGAAACTTTTTGAATACAGATTTTTCTTTAATTACCATCTCATAAGAAGTAACACAAACATCCCACTCTCCTGGCATCATTTCATCACGAATGAAAGCAGCCTAATGAAAAATATATTTCCTTATATTAGAATATGTTGACAAGATGATCACAGAATTAAAGCATGAAGAACATTAGAAGAATCCTTAGAGACACAGAAATGCACTTGATCTCACCCATTTTACAGATAGGGAAATTGAGGCTCAAACCTTTGTGGGGGCCTCCCTGGTGGCACAACAGTTAAAGTCTCAGCGCTATCAAGCTATCGCCTGCCACTTCAGCATGAGTTCAATCCACAGCCAGGGAGCTGGACCCACAGGGAGCAGCTGACATCTCCTGTCTCACCTGCTGCTCCCCTCAGCAGGTATTTCAGTCAATCCTCCTGTTCTGTTTCTTACTCTGTCTCTGATGAATTCTCTCACCACCCCATTCCTCTGGCCTACACCCCAGTTTTTGCATGCATGCATGCATGCATAAATAAAAATAAATCTTTGTGGTTCATTTATTTGGACAACATACGAATATATCCATCAACTGAAGAGAAACAAAGCTTCTCCTAAATGAATATAGCATATTCTATGAACTGACAAAGTTTGCATTGCCAGATTGGCAACCTACCAGGCTCTCTTCATAACACAAGGGGTCCAAAAGCATATGTGCAAAGTAACTTCTTTCTCTACCATACTCTTACTAAGATCTCAGCATTAACATGACATTGTTTCAACAAACAGAAAGAACTCAATATACATGACTGATTCCGATCTTCTGAGATGTCTCTAATGTTCCAGTCATGTGCTTTGTTAAGGGGACATGAAAGCCCATTCATAGTATTGTGAACTCCCTGACACTGCTGTGAGGCTCAGAATATGATTTTATAAAGGAGATTTAATTTTACCATAGGACAAGAGGATCAGTTTTAAATTGTGTGAACTGAATTCCAGATGTTAGGGGTCAAAATAAAACCAGAAAATGAACTGGGAGCAGCAAAATGTAGACTGAGAAGGGGCTGAGTAGCACTGTCAGTATGAAATTACGGTGCACAAGTAAAATGAACTGTTTACTGAAAAGTCTTTATTTCATAAATTCATAGTTCTCTACCACACTGTGGACTCATTCAACAAATATTCAGAGTGCTTGCAATTTCAGTCTACTATCATCTGGGCTGACGTAAAAGACAGAAAGGAAGGGTCTGAGAGAACTGTTACACCCTGGGTGTATTTTAAAAGTTAATTAAGACATTAGAGAACTGGAGATGAAATGAAGAGAACCAGGGTGCCGAATTCTATTCGTCCAGCAAACCCTTATCCTTGTTTGATTTTGTGCAGCATTCAGGTAAATGGGTTCTCCCGCTGTTTATGGAACACAGACACATTTTAGTTGAAGTAAGCTCTGTTTTGAAATCTGTGTAACTACTTGATAGATTTAGAGTTAAATATCTTCACAGAACACTAGAAATCAGGTAATCGGAAAAGTTCTCATAGTAGGTGAGAAAATTAAGGCCATTTCTAGTTCCCTCAGCATGACACAACTCCGCAGCAAAATCACAACTAAAACCAGATTTCCGGCTTCTATGTCCACTGCCTTTGATGCCTCTGGCACACAAAGGAAGGGATCACAAAACCAGGTCTGGGAATCATCCCTCTACGTGCTTCAGACCACATTAGCAACAGACATGATCAAGAACACAACTAAAATACCAATTGTACTCTAGCACTAAATTTTTACTGCTAAAACGTGGCCTCATAAAATGTTGACAAACCAGGCAAATAGATGTAATATCGGTAGCAAGGTTCAGACCTGTCTATAAATAATGACCTGAATTTTCTCTATACATACTGACTTCAATCTCTAAATGTTGAGCATGACACGTTAATTATTTATGAAATTAATAATTACAGGTTTTCAAACTCTTTTGACCACAGCCCACAGTAAAATTACATTTTAGGCTGCGATTCAGCATACAGATTCATGTTTGTGTGCATGTAGAAAGAAGCAACTTAAATTTTTCTCAAAATGATATATCCCCTCACTATTTATGAAACTCTCTGCTATTTTCTATTCTATCTTAAATGTTTTTAAAAGTTGCTGTCACCACCTACTAAGTCGTGTTCCCAACCCATCAAAGAGTGGTAATTTGACAAACACTGTCTTTGCAGAGTCGTCTTCAAGAATAAGAAACTTCTAAAGCCACCAGAAGCATCTTAACTTTCTAGAGAAAGGGCAGTTACAAATTAAGTACATCTACTCTTTCTTTAAAACTCCTAGAGATACTTGATGAAACCCTGGGAATTTCACTATTGAAAACCACCAACATACGTTTTTACTCCCATTACACAAGCTAGATATTTCTCTTTTGTGTGTGACCTCCAAGAACTAATTTCAGCAAAGAAGCAATACTTTAGAAGTTGCAAAGTTTTGTAAAAAAAAAAAAAGTGTCATATTAATTAATAGGAGTAATCAGCAAGTTCCAATTGAATGATTTGCTACTGGAAAAAACTAGGCATAGGAAAGGATCAGATCTGAAATTCTAAATTTATGAGCTCAGTATTTCACTATTTAAATTATTTATCAGTTAAATTTAAATAAATCTAAGTAATTTTTCTTCTAGCAAAATGATAAGAATAAAATTACATAATTCATTATGCTACTATTCTTTTGAGGATATCTTTTGATAACCTAGCTAACTATGTAAAATAGAATAAATCTTTACTCTAAACTGTGTCTCTGGAGGCAAAATAAAGACAAAGTTTAATAATATGATTTCAAGCTGATTATTCATTCTGGTATTTCTGCATAATTTATTGTTTTTATATTAATTCTATAGTCCTGAAACGATTGTAGCCTACTAGATTGACAAATGGCTAATTTAAATAAGAGCCCAGATTTTCTAGTATTATCTAAGAATATATGCAGATGTGTATATTTTTTGGTCAAAGATCAAAACTGAAAACTATTGTCTATGCATGAACACAAAACTCTTTCTAAAGTTCCATATGCGTGTGTGCATATGTGTAATAAGTCAGTATACAAAACTTTTTTAAAAAGTTGTCATGCAAATATACACATTTTTGGAGTTAAGATAACCCAAATGACAAAGTCACTGATAAGATATACTGTCAGTAAGTTTTTTTATGAAGTCACTTAAAAGTGCAATTCAAACTGCTTAGGTTAAGGAGACAGTTAAAAGTACATGCATGTAGGACCCTCCCAGGTGTCACAGCAGGTTAAAGCACATCATTAAGAAGCTAAAGCCAATTAAGCATGAGTTTGATCTCTGCCCCGGAGGTGGTCCACATGGTGCAGCAGACCTCTCCCGACCTGCCCACTGCTCCCCTCAGCAGTGTACTTCATCAGCTGGCCTGTTCTGCTCCCCATTCTGTCTCTGGTGAATCCTCTAACTGCCCATGCACCTCTGGCCTGTACCCCAGTTCTGTATACATAAATAAATAAATCTTTTAAAAAGAAGTACATGCACGTAGCATAATAGATGATCAGTTAACAATTAGCATACATCTACCTCATCAGACTGTTGTAAGAATTTAATACATGAAAAGCACTCACACAGAGCTAGTATTGACACAAGGAGTTTCTTAGTAGTGGCAGTCAACTTAAGTATCTTTTATGACAATCATATCCAACTTAACCACAGAAATGTTATTGCTTGCCTTTTAAAATCTATTTCTCACTTACTCTTGAATCCTTGTCTCCAACGAAACAAATAACACGAAGAGATGGAACCCATCGTTTAAATTCATTCATCCAGTTGTGTAAAGTAGACTTTGGAACTAAAACCATGTGAGGTCCAGGAATATTTCGGTAATGTTTCAGGTAACCAAGCAAAGCAATCGTTTGTAAAGTTTTGCCAAGACCCTGTATTATCATCACAAGGGGAAAAAAATTCATAAATATTTCAATTGAATGCAACATTTTATTATGAATATCACACAAAAAATAGTTGCTAACTATCTCACTTAGAGAAAACCTTAACAACTTTTTAAGTGAGTAACAATTCCAATTCAGTACTTACTGTGAGCACAAAAAAAAACAAGAACTTGCAGTTAGAAAGTTGCGTAACTTGCTATTTAAGAAACTTTTACTCCAAAGGAGCAAGTAATGTACTACACAGCTTTTTCTTCTAGTTGCAGAATTAAGAATTTAGTACATTTCACGAGGACACATTTCCTTTACCAGTTTGCTTAGACATGGTCTTTATTTCCCAGTGTCCCCAACATCATTACAGCCCAGGCATGAAAACAGGCCAGGCATCTCAAGGGGCATATGGTTCTGTACCTGCATCTCACACCCTTGAAAACCTAAGGGCCCATGAAAGAATGTGACATAGAAGAACCATGCACAGAAAGAACCTTACAGATCATCTTGTCCAGTGAACTTTGTAATATATTGAACATTATTAGCATACCACATAACCCATAGAAAAGGAAACTATGTACTGGGCTGTGTGTGTGGCCTTTTAAAAACAGCTCCTGGGAGCTGTTTAAATCAGCTATAAAAAAAAAAAAAAAAAGATGAGCTCCTGCCGTTTGAGACAACATGGATGGAACTGGAGGAGGGGATTATGTTAAGTGAGGTAAGTCAGAAGGAGAAAGACCAATGCCAGATGGTGTCACTCACATGTGGAATATAGAGAAACAAAAGAATTAACTAAACCAAACCCTAGAAATATGACTACAGAATTGAGCTACGAGAGGCTGAGGAAAGTTGGAGGTGGGAATAGAGGAGGAAGCCCAGTGGTGCTTGGTAAAGGACGATGGGTGCTTTGGTGGTGGGTGAGGCAGGGTGACATACATCCGGGGAGGTGTGAACTTATTCCCCTAAATCAAATAGTCTTGTTTATCAATTTTCTCTCAATTCAAAATTACATTAAAAATTTTAAAAAGCAATTATGGAAAAAACTAAAATGGCAAAAATAAAAACAACTTCTGACTTTATCACTGCAAGGTATAGAATTTCTTTTTTAGACCTAAGCTTAAAGTTATTTTTATAAGGTTTATTTCCCTTCAAGGGTAGGTTTTATAGATGCTATGCATCAAAATCTTAAAATGTTTAAACTTCTTAACCAAGTAATGCCACTTCTAGAAATCCTATGGAAATAATCTGAGATGTCAGAAAAACTAAATTATAATGATTCTCAATATAACATTATTCATACCTATACATCAACTTGTGCAAAGGACCAACACTAGGCAGGTGACGAATAAAATCATGGTACCTCCCTAGAATTTTTTATTATGCAATAATTAACAATTATTTTTGCAAAAATATTTTAATCATGTGAAAAACCTGTATGTGAAGAAATCAAAACATCAAATTAAACACATGCTATCAACTATTTGAAATAAATACATCCAGAGGAGAAAGACTAGAGAGAAATATACTTCTAGGTAGCAGAAATATGATTTATCTTCAACTTTTTTCTTGATTTTTTTTTCAAAATTTTCTGTATTCCTTAAAGTGTCTCCATTTTTTAGTAATTAAAACATATCTGGTATCATGTTTAGATAAGTTATAGTCCAAAGGAATTTGAGGCAAATGATCCTGGTCCTTCCTGTGTCCAATTAACTAAGTTCCTTCCCCTCTGAGCTGGATGTCTGGATGTCCAAACCAGAATTCTTAAATGTAAGCAGTTACATACAGACCCATGAGTTAAAGGACCTCACACCACACACACCTGCCATTATCCAACCAGGGCTGAGTATCCATGGGATTGACTACTTGACTACTCTACTACCTACTACAGTACAGAAGGAGTCATGTAGCCCTTAGGGATACTGGTGATTACAAACATGGCTCCAGAGTCACATAATTATAGTATCACCAGGTCACAGAGACCTGGAACTTGCCCTCTCTCAAATTCCATCTCACTCATTTAGCCTTAAAAAACAAACTCAGACTCTCATATAGGCAAATATACTCAATTAGCTTAAATGGGCTTACTTTTGGTCTTTGTTCATCTTACTTACATGCCCATCATACTTAGCTTATTTCCAACCTCCCCCTGTGACCCTGTACCAAGATTCGGCATTGCTCTTTACTCTGTTTTCCAGTCCATCTGTTTTCTTGCTGACTATTTGCACACTGAAGTATTTATTCACTCAGGCATGTACACATTCATTTATTGTTTGGCTCATCTGTCCATTCATGCATTTACTGTGTGGTTTATATACCCTACCTCATTCCCAAAGGATTGCAGGTAAGCCACAGTGAAACCCTATTTCTGGTGGCCTAGAATGAAAATATGACCCACAAACTAATGGTAAAATGGAAATAAAATGGTGAAATGGCCAAGGAAAGTGAGCCTACAAACTGAAAGTGAGGAATAAAGGACACAATGAAGATGAGACATAAAGGACACAATGAACCTCCCATTAAAAGTAGATATTCTCTGGCCCTCCCTGGTGGCGCAGCGGGTTAAAGCACAGCACTGAGAATCTAAAGCCGCTTCCGCATGAGTTCAATTCCCGCCTGCCCCGGAGGTGACCACATGGCGTGGCAGACCTCTCCTGGCCCGCCCGCTGCTCCCCTCAGCAGTGTACTTCTTTGATCTGCCTGTTCTGCTCCCCACTCTGTCTCTTGTCAAGCCTCTTGCCACCTCTGGTCTGTACCCCAGTTCTGTATGCACAAATAAATAAATCTTTAAAAAAAAAAAGTAGATATTCTGTTTTGGCATTCATTTTCACTCTGAGTTTTCTGGATGTCAACACGCAAACAAAACTAAAACCACAGGGTTGTTTTTGTACATCTGAGAACATCTCAGTACAAATTTTGCAGCCTATGAAAGTATGTGTTCTAGAGGTCGAATAAAGATGTAATTCTAGACTTTCCAAATACTGTTTATGTTAGAAGTAATAAGGCAATTAGCACCAGGCCTCGGGGTGGGGGGGAGTTCAGTTAAAGTATTTCCAACACACATTAAGATTACAGATAACTGAGAATGCGTGTTTAGTTACCAACTCCTTACCATTTCATCTGCCAAAATACCATTGACTCCATTTTCATACAAGGAGATCAACCAGTTCAGTCCTCGAATTTGATAATCCCTCAGTGCTCCTCCTTTCACATCTAAAAGAAAATCAAGATGGTCTCATATTTTTGTTAATAAATCCAATAAAAATTTTCAAAAACCAATTTGAAAAATCACCAACATGATGAAGTACTTACATGAAGGTGATACCTCAAATCTAATACACACATTAGATGTTTTCCGACTCTCAGAGAGTAGCTCTTCATCTTCTTCTTGTTCTGTACGCCTGTGGCGGTAGCTGAAATGCAATAAAAGAAAAAAGAAATACAGTTGATGTATCCAGGCATACGGCAACCAACATGCAAGGTTGGTTGAATCTCTGAATGAGGAACTGAAGACTGAAAAAACTGTGCATAAGTGAACCCACTTGTTTCCAACTCATTCTGTCCAAGGGTCAACTAATTTCATCTTTAATGGAAATGCTCAAGTGCCAATTAAATCAGTATGCGTTGCTAGTATCTTTCATGAAACAAAAAATCATCTAAGGACTTGTTCACAAGTTCCTAGAACCAGTCTAGATTTTTACAGATTAAATTTTAATGAGAAATATTGTTGCAGGCCCTCCCTGGTGGCGCACCAGGTTAGGACTCAGCACTGCAAGCGAGCCACAGTCACTTCAGTGTGAGTTCGATCCCCAGCCCCGGAGGTGACCTACATGGCGCAGCAGACTTCTCCTGTCTTGCCTACTGTTCCCCTCAGCAGTGTACTTTGTCGATCTGCCTGTTCTGCTCCCCACTCTGTCTCTGGTGAATCCTCTCACCCTCCGCATCTCTGGCCTGTACCCCAATTCTGTACGCATAAATAAATCTTTTAAAAAAAAGAAATATTGTTGCCTCCAAGACATATTTACACTTATATACCTTATTTATTTTCCTTATTTTTAATATAAAATGGTAGTGCATAATTAAAGAAGGAAACAGTGTGAAGAGAAGGAGATGGGGACAAGAGAAACGGAGGGAACAAGAGAGGCCAACATACTCTCCAGCAGAAAGTAAGCTCTGTTTGTCGTCCTTCTTCATTCGAGGACGTCCCAATTTCATATTCAGAGGAGATGTTGGAGATTTCTGTGCTGAAGGTTGAATGAAATGTGCAAAAAGTTCTGTCTGCTTCAGTAAAAATTCAAATCTTTTTGCTCGATCTGCTTTCTAATTTACAAAACAAAAGAAAAGTAATGATTTTCTTTTTTATTACATTGAAGATATTTAACTTCTATTATCTGCAGTATTTTCTAACCACTTTAAGCTCCTAGCCCATTTAATTATCTTAGCACAAGGCAGTTACTATCGTTATTCCCACTTTACAGAAGATAATAAGGAGGTTCAGAAAGGGCTCAAACTCCCACAGATAGTAAGCAGCAGAATTTGAAACTGGTATTTTTAGATCATTTGATTATAAAGCTAAGCAATCTGACAAGCAGTTAACTGCCCAAAAAAGTACCCCGCTTAATGAGTCAGTTCAAAAAGTCAATCCCCCTTTCCGATCATAATCACTTTCTTTTCTTAAGTAATTAAAGTTGAACATAATAATATATAATGTATCCCAAGAATAGAAATATAAATTAACATATATACCTTAAATTGATGCTTTAAATTTCTAAGCTGCATCCAGAAAAAAATGAAACCATAGAACACATTTTGTCTCAAAATATTTTCAATGTCATGATACAACAGTTAACACAACTCTTCAGGGACAATGGATTTTATTCTAACAGCATAGATATTTTCTTCCCAAAGTAAGCAAGATTTGAGGAAAATTTGTGTACACACACATACACATAAGTAAGCAAAATAGTTAACATCTTAAGTATTTAAATTTGTGTTTTTATAATTGCTTGATAGGTTAGAAAAGGTCATGTCATTTGTACCATATAAATGCAGTAAAACATTTTTCATTAAAAAATCTTAAAAGATCAAAAGATATATACATTTTTCTAGACAAAGAGAGAAAAATGAAGATTATTTTTTGAAATTCTCAGTCATTTCTGACCACAGGGAAAAGAATATCTAATTGCTAATGAAGAATGCATAATTAATAACACCAGAAACTTACAGGAGTTCATTAACATAAGTACAAGAATTAGACAAATATATTCAGACCGGTAGCTGGAAGGAAGCCAGAACCTTTCCATTTTATGTTATCCTCATTGGAATGTTGTTTTCAGAGTTGTTAAAACATTAACTATCTACATTCGATGAGGCCTAAAACATTTAGGCATAGAGTTTTATAAAAACTTTACTATGAACCATCAAATATGTACTTTAGCTCTATTTATTTTTGTACTACTACAAAAACAATCCCTCAACAAAAAGTTCAGTTCCAATCACTTGTTAAATTCACTTTTAAATTAACCAAGTTCACTGGTTTTGAAAGACCCCAGGGCATAAGATCTGGCATAAAAGTCTAGTTAAAATTAAAGCTGAAATATGGATTTTAGTGACTAAAATGTACCTTAGTGGCTTAAATGATTAAATGTAAGGCAAAGCAGTAGGTGGGCATAAAAAAGATTATAGCTTAAATATGTAATATTTTCATGCATTGGGCAAATATTCTTCCCTCAAAAAATGTATTACCATATTACATGCTTCATAATGTAAAAGCATTCATATTTTACCCAAAGCAAGGAGAGAAAGAGAAAAAATTGTCAGTCTGGCTTTGTAACCTGCTTTCTCTCAGTCTTATTGGCATTTTCACCTGGTAGATAAAATATTTCCAGCCTAAAACACCTTATTGTGGGGAGAAGAGCCCTGAACAAAAGTGAAAAGTGCAACAAATCCCCTCTATACCATATAGTTCCTTGGAGCTTTTATTTCTGAAAATGAGCTGACTCATTTACTCAACAAAATGCTATTATGATGTATTATAAATTAAATTTTCAGTTTTAAAATCTATGATTCCATATTAATTATATATGCAAGTATTTTTTAATCTTTCATATCTCCTTTACAAAAATGAACTAAAATATGCACTATCCTACCCCCAAGTATATATTTACCATTTTCTCTTCATATTCAGGGTCCATTTCCTTTTCAGATTTAGAAGTTTTAGCAGCAAGTTTGAGTTGAAATGGAGAAATGTTTTTCTAGAATTTCAAAGAAAATAAATCATCATATTGCAAAGCGAGGTCTTAAAAGTGGTCAACATTCTCATTTGAAGAAAGTAAAAAGTAATTAAATACTAAATAAATAAATCAATGTGGGCTATACATGGACCAGTGATGAGAGCATGTCATGAAGCAGGGCTTATAATTAATCCAGTCTGTGCACCTGAGGTCCAGTTAAAAAAAAAAAAAAAAAAAGAATCATGAAAGCCAGAGAAATAACATTAATTAAAATAAAACCCAAAAGGTGAAACATTGAGCCTTTTCATCTATTTTTTTAATTTAAAGCATAAGAAAGTGTATAACCATTGAATAGGAGATTGATTTAAAATCTAGAATATGCTTACACTATCAACCACAAACCAAAGAATTCAAGGAAAGTAAATATTAATTCTCAGAAACAGGTCTTTATGTAATGGAAACAAGCCAGAGTTTCAGAAGAAAAGACTGTGGTTTCTTTTCCTGAAAAGACTTTTTTATTATTGTCTTCATACTCTAATTAGAACATTTAAAGGTTTTAATGCAATGCAATTCATTTGTATTTTTAAAAGTTAATTTCAATTTTTAAATTTATGTTAATTTTCACAACTGGAAAAAAAAATCAAAAACTAGGTTAAACTGTGCTACAGTGCCATCCCTGGTGGTGCAGCAGGCTTAAGACACAGCACTGCAAGCTAGCGGCAGCTGCTTCAGGGGGAGTTCGAACCCGGGCCCCAGAGGTGACCCACATTGCACAGCAGGCCTCTCCTGTCTCACCTGCTGCTCCCCTCAGCAGTGTACTTCGTCAATCTGACTGTTCTGTTCCCCACTCTGTCTCTGGTGAAACCTCTCATCACTCCTACACCTCTGGACTGTACCCCAGTTCTGTACATATAAATAAATAAATCTTTAAAAAAAAAAAAACAACTATGCTACATAAATATTTCAGAAAAACAAGACTATTAACTACTAACCTCTGATATTTAAAAAGTTGTAATATAGGGCGCAACAGGTTAAAAAGCACAGCACTAAGAAGCTAAAGCCACTTCTGCATGAGTTCAATCCCTGCCTGCCCGGAGGTGATCCACATGGCACGCCAGAACTCTCCTGACCTGCCTGCTGCTCCCCTCAGCAGTGTACTTCATCAGTCGACCTGTTCTGCTCCCTGCTCTGTCTCTGGTGAATTCTCTCACCGCCCCTGTACCTCGGGCCTATACCCCAGTTCTGTATGTATGAGTAAATAAATTTTAAAAAAAATTAAAAGTTGTAATATAATGAAAATTAACATCAACCAGCTGCTTACAAATACTAAAATTATCTGCAGGGATTATACATCTACACTGTGTAAAGACAAGTTTGTACTCATAAATATAAATCAGTATATAGAATTTAACTCTTCCTTGTAAGGAAATAATAAAAAACAGAACTATCCATTAAGTATCAAAGCCAAGAGTATTTGCACAAGTCAAAACACAGATCTATTTGTGAAAACTGAAGAAATTATGCTCACTCTGTCGTAACTTTATCAACCCGTTCCTGAAAACTTTGGTCATAAATCAACACCAGAATGTGACCTTAAACCTATGAAAAACATGGCTCCACTAGCTAATATGTCTTCCATGATTTATTAAAATTTCTATTTTGAGAGAATCCAGAGAAAGATTATGGAATTTGATCCCAGTCCAGGTTCCACTTTGGAGCACTGATCACATATGTTCCATTATTCTCAGCCCAAAGAGCACCCCTCTTGATTTACCATGTCATGTGTATTAGAACATCTATATGGAGTGTTTTGCATATAATCCTGAATGAATGAGAACACAAAACTGCTAAAATCCCTTCAATCTCACACTTTTAAACCATCATCTGTATTATAAATCCCATTTTATTCAAAGCAACAGGTAAAGGAAAATTGGGTAACAAAATCCCCACCACTATTATTACTTGAAAAGTTATACCAAGTCCAGCCTTCAAGTTTCACAGCAATTATCAAAATGAAAATGACTTTGCCTTCTAATAATATGGAACTAAAGTTCACTTAGAGAAAATAAAAATGTTATATTATAAAAAAAAAAACCATTTTACTAATTACTTTTTGCTTAACGTATGGTAGAATACCATAAAAATTTAATTGTATGCTAATTAAAATTCCCATTCTTGAGCAGTGCTATTAAAAGCTGTAGGTAATTACTTAAATGGCACTCTCTTCCACAACAAATTTTAAAATACCTACCTTCTAAATCTGCTCATTTGGATATACCTGTTTCCTGAAATACACTTCTTATACAAGGAAAGCTAAAAGGTGACAGACGGTCACGCAACTCCCTTATGCGTTTTATCATGTGGTGATCTAGACGTCATGAGAATGGAGCATGAGGTCATCAAAATGCCTCCTCTTAAAGACTGACCTTTTGCGGGATGTTTTCATTGCCAAAAATACCAACTTTGATTCCACAATGTTAGTCTGTCTAAAGTCACTTAAGTAAGTTCAAAAGCAGAAGGTATACAAACTATACTATTCTGTGGTAAATGTCACAGCCATTCCACTAAATCTCATCTACTGTACGCATCTTGAAAGTATTCACATTCAGAAACTATTTTATTTTATTTGACTTACAATGAAAACAAGTTTGATAGTCTGGTTTCTCCTACTGTAGAGAAGAAAGGCAGCAACAGATGACATGGGAAAGATTACTAGAAGAATGGACCTTGTCAACAGTAAGAGGGAAGGTGGAAGTCCAGGAGGAAAAAACCTGCATTCCATTGCAAGGCAGTCCCACTCCCTGGTTGTTCAGGTGTAATGATCTCCGTCCCCTGCTACCTCACTTGTGTTTTTGTATTTTACATCTGTTTCAAATCATGTATGTTTTGCGACACCAATGTCCTTTTTCATAACCTCTATTGGAAGTAGATTGTTTTAAAAGTGATACCTAACAGTCTGACAAAAAATTACTTAAGAATCACCACAATACTACAAGTGGCTCAGAGAAGACTACTTAATGGAAAGAGCTGAGATTCTACTCCTAGATCGCAAGTGCTTTTGGATAGCACGGTCACAGATAAACATGAGGGAAAAGTACACATTTTAGCACACCAATTAAGGAGTCAAGTTAGTGTGCAATATATTTAGAATTTTTTAAAGAGGAGTATCAAATTATTGTATTTGAAGAAATCATATGACTGAAAGAACTTAAAAATATGATTTGGCACTATGTAGATTTTTAAGGAAAAGAAACTTAAAAAGACGTAGTGACTAAAGTAGTAAGTCTCAAATGTCCAGGAAATGTCTGCATGTAGTACCTATTTCTGAGTGAACAAGTGAGATAACATTAGGACAGTTTCTTTTCTCCTTTTTTCTTTCTTCTTCTGTCGGTTTAAAAAAAAAAAAACTCAGAAATGTGCTGGCTCTTAGTTCTGGAGATCAGAAGTTTGAAATCAAGGTGTCAGCAGGGTCATGCTGCCTCTGAAGGGGTTAAGGAAGGATCTGTTCTAGGCCTTTCTCCTAGCTTCTGGAAGTTTCTTAGCATGTGTAGAGGGAGTACAACAGCCAATCTTCACATGATGTTCTTCTGTGCCCTAGCTCTGTGTTCTTTCCCCATTAGGGCAATTTCTGTTGATGGTACAGAATTCATGACTATATTTCTCAGCTCAAAGCTTATTAACAGTTTTTCTCAGTTGATTCCCAGTATTTGCATGATTCAAAAAAAAATCTGCCAACTGGAAATTTGACAACATTTAGTGCCATACCAAAAAAAAAGTTTAGCATTATATTTGTCCTGTGTAATGGATAAAAGGACACCTAGACGAATTTCTGAATTTCCCAACATTTGATTTAAATTGACACTAAGTCCATGGCCCAGCTTTAATCATCAATACCGTTGTATGGCAGATATCTTAAAGTGCTGATGCTTTCTAGCTTTTTCACTTAACACTACAATTATCTTTTTGTTTAGTCAACCTTGTAAGAGTAAAATATATCACATAAGTAATTGCTGAATTTAAAATTACTCTAATTTCCCTCAAAAGCTTTCCATTTGGTGGTATAGTATCATATAATGGTTCAGACAAAGCCACTCGAGATCGCTAAAGCATCTCTTTAATTACCTACCATTTTTTTAATTGTGATATGTCTACTAGCAATCGAGGGAAAATCCACCTATAAACGCTCTATAATTTCACTATATATCCAGAATCCTTTGGCTCCAACCTAGTTTTTAATCTCAATTAATTTTCGACGCATTCCTATTTTATTTGCAGGTCTCCGTTTGCATGCAATATGCCTCAGTTCGCATGCAATATGCCTCTGGATTTGGCCTTAATAGGTGTTGGAACAGTATGCTTCTGCACATTAGCAGCAGCTCATCCTGGAGACGCTGGGTTAAAAAAAAAATTTTTTTAAACCTGCGTGTGTCCAGGAGCCAGCAGCGCCCACTAGGAGAGGGAGGTGGAAGCCTGGAAGGCCGGATTGGGGGACCATTTGGGTGGCCCTGGAGTGAAATACTATACCGTCGGGGGCGGGGCAGGAGAGGGTGAGGGTGCACACGTTGGAAATTTTCCTAAAGCAGCGTCCGCGGTTCCTTCGCGGGGGATTTGGCTGGGAAAGGGGGTACAACGCGGAGAGCTGATTTTCTCGGGGTGACACCCCCTACCTTTGCAGACGAGGACCAAAGGAACAAGGGATGATTTTTTTTTCCCCCGTGCCAGACCAAGGCCGACGTTGCCAATGCAAGAAATAAAAGTCCCTGCTATGGTCCTCCGCCTCCCCACCACTAGCACCTGGAAATTCAAATTTAAAAAATAAGCCTTGGCCAAGCCCCTTGTGCGCCAGTGTGGGATTGAAGGGCCCAGATTTCCCAGGCAGAGGCCGACGGGAAGGGGGGGAGAGGGAGCGAGCGAGAGGCGCGGGAGGGGCGGAGGCTTTTCCTGCACGGCCCCATCCCCCACCCCACTACCCCAGTTCCGGGAAGGCGAAGGGGGTCGGGGGCGGCCGAGGGTTCCCCAAAGCCCCACGCCCCGGGATAACGGGCCCCCGCCACCCTCGCCGCGCCCGCGCCCCGCCCCCGCCCTCCTGGCCGCGAGAAGGAAAGGGGGAGGGGAGCGAGGCGAGACTGTTCCGCTGCCCCCCGCCCCCCGCGCCCGCGCCCGCGCCCCTCAGCCCAGCGGAGCTCCGCGGGTACCTGTCGGGCGCCCGCCGAAAGGTTAGGGTTCGGGAGCCCGGGGGGGCGCCCGGCACAGGATTCGTCCACCGCACACACACCCCCTTCCTCTTTACCTCCTTCTTCTCGCCCTTCTCCGTGGCCGCCGTGGCTTCGGTGGCCGCCGTGGCCGCGGCGGCCGCTCCCTCCTCCCGAGAGGTGGACGGCTCGGGCTGCTCGTCCTCCAGGACCGCGATCGCGGCGGGCGCATCAGCGGCTGCCACGGTGGCTGCCACTGCGGCGGTGTCCGGCTCCATGGCGTTGGAGCGGGAACGAGAAGGGGGACGAGGAGCGGGACAAGGGCTGCTGGGCGGCGGCAGTGGCGGCACTGGAAAGAGCTAGATGGAGCACGGGTGGGGAATCACTCCGCTTCCACCCCCCTCGCTCGGCCCCCCTTCTTTAAATAACCCTCAACCC
>NW_004567120.1:29065085-29074667 GCF_000260355.1 Condylura cristata
CGGTACAGCCCCCCCCCAGTCCCGGATGGAGTGACCACACCAGAAACACGTGGTACTGGGCTCCCACATGTCGGAAAACAAACCGATTTATAGGAGAAATCTCTAAATTGTGCTCTGAAGCTCTGGGCCACGCCCTGGAGGTCAAATAAAAGTGTCAGCCACAGCAGCCCTCCTGCCTGTCTGTGTTCGCGTCACCCTCCCCCCTGCCTCCACCCCCCCCTCAACGATCGCGAGACTCCCCCTCCCCACCCCGAGCCCGGGCCGGCCCCGCACGACCAACTGTTGCCTGAGTGTGGGGCGCCGAGAGGCTCGGAGGCGGGAACCCGCAGCCTGTGGCCCCTTAAAAATCTCCTTTCCCACACGCCCCCAACAGTCAGCCTGAGCTCCCCTCCCAGATGTGTGCAGAAGGAATCCTCTTTCCCTTAAATTTGCTCTTTGTACCTTGGGGCGCTCACCCCTTTTTGCACAAAGAACTTTTCCTGGGCTTACGACTGGACCGTCCATTTGCAAAGCCCAGACCCCCTCGGGGACTGCCCTTTCCCAGGTCCCTAAAGAGGGTGTTGGTGGTGCTGTTCCCACCTTCGGAAATTCTGCAGAAACCCTTGCTCGAATCTCGGTTGTAGCTGCAAACGCTGACTTCCTAGCCAAAGCCTGACTCTTGGGTTTTATGTACCTTGACTTTTTTTTCATCTCTGATACCTCTCAGATGACCAATGTGCAGGAACCTTTCTGTTGTCTTCACCAATGAATTTGAAAACTCCCAGGGGCCAAGTTCAAGGTCTCCATAGAACCTGGGGCAACTCAGGTATGTACCTAATATTAGTAATTGAATTGGAGTACTGTGGCGGGTGGGAGGGTGCGGGCCCTATTCATATCTCTGTTACTATTTGGTAGAAATTCAACACCAATAATCATGCTCAGATATAAAAACATTTCGCAAAGAGTGCAACCATATGCAAATGTCAGTTATTAAATATTGCTATCTATTTCTCCTCATCGTTTATTTTGATCACTAACTGGGAGACTTACATCCTAGATTTTAAATTTCAATGACTAGAAACAAAAAAAAATGATAAAACATGTAGAGAACAGTAATCACAAAATCTACAGTGTCCAGAATGAAACACTTAACTTTCCAACACACCTTCCTCAATTACCAACGTGAGATGAAGTGTGATTTCTGTGGATAGCCGAAAGGCACATGATTGCCTCCTCAAAATACACCCCTTTTTCCTAGGGATAATACCCTGAATTACTTTCTGTGTTAAAGCAGTGACTCCTTAATATGCAAAAGCCTTGTGACATTTTAGCTATTATTGGTCATTGACATCTTAGTGTGAGTGTGAGATCCTACCCAGAGACTGGTTTGCAACTGAGAAAAAGAGACAAAGAGCAGAACACTGGTGGCTGAAGGAGGAAGCCACTGAGAGAGGAAAGGAAAGCTGGTCGAGTAGCTTTGCTCTGATTTTACTTTCATTATGTCCTTTTCATTTACTTTAGATGTACCCCCCAGTGCAAGTCGCTCATGCTGAAGTGCCGGTGTGTACCAGCCAATGGCCATGGAGGCTCAGAATGAAGGCAGCTCATACTTCTGGAGCATTAACTTTAATCAAAAAGTGGGATAAGATTAAGTCACTTAACCCATCATTTGAAACATGATTTTTTTGCCCTACTATAATATGCAGGTAGATTAAGGAATGAACTTCAGAGTTTGAAGTCTCTTCAAATAACTATTTGAGACTTCCAGGTAGACGTCAACTCCCCGCTACCTGTTCAGTCTCCTCAATTCTTAAGGGTTCCTTGGTGGGCAAGTTCAAGAAGCACTGAAAGAGAACTGTGCTTGCTGCAAAAGTTGCATTTGCCTGATTTGAGACAGACCCTTCAGACAAGGGCAGTGCAGGATTTCTTTTTTACGACCTGCGGCTGTGGGAGGCTAAAATTGCTTGGGACTTCAATGGCAGAAAGTTCAAGAAATATTTGTTGTGTATTGAGGTGCTCCTGCTTGCAAGGGTACTTTGTTCCAGTGTATTCTCATTGCCTATGTACAGTATTTCAGTTCTGTCATGGTTTGTTAAATGCACTTTTGTGAGGAAATCTGGGAAACTCACATCCCTTTCTAACACCTTTTTTTTTGGTGGGAACATGTGTTCCCAGTTCCAAAAAAAGAATTTAGAAATTAATTTGGGGGACAGACATATTTATGCATTGGCAGTTTTCCATGTATGTATAATGTGAGCCTCCTTTTTTAAGATGACACTGCTGAGGGTATGACCACATACATGAATTTGGCTGGAAAGGTCAATGCTTGGTCAACAGATCTTGCTGCAGGATTCATGTAAATATTACCCTTTGGCTTGTGGCAACAGCTGCTCTTTACAGAGCATGTGCCATGCTTATTTGCAAATCTGCCTAAAATTCGTGATCTGTACAGTTGTGTTCAACAAGAGTCACCTCGTTTTCTGATCCTACTCAACACCTTGCTCTGCCTGCTACTGTTTTCCCATCTTATGTCTTTTCATTTGAAATGGTTTTTAATTGCCGGACTCCACAGAGGCTGGAGAACAAAGCAAGAAGAACCCTGGGTCCAAACTTGGAAACCTCAAAATGAATCGTTGTGTACTGGACAATAAGTCCATTTTGGCAGAATGTGAAAATTATAAAAGTTATCCAATAGTCATTTTTGTGTAGCTGTATTAGTAGCAACCAGAATGTGCCCAGTGATGATATTAAATATTTTCATACATTTCATAAATGCAAGGAAGGTCAAGCATTTGATGTTCCTTCCCTTTTCCTATATCTGAAATATATCACTGAAACCACAGTAGGACTTAAAACCACATTGTGATCCCGCTGTGATCTCACAATGTTCTTCAGGAGCTCGTAAAAAGGATTCCGGTCCTTACCAGTCCTTACCAAGTAAATTGCTTACAACTATAATAACCATTTTCTTCAGGTCAGTAAGCTTTCTCACCAGTCTTCTTAGAAAACATTTGTGAAATTACTCAGTGATCAAAAAATATAAACTCATGCCGTTAGCAGTAACATGGATGGAACTGGAAGGGATTATGCTCCGTGAAATAAGTCAGAAGGAGAAAGTGCCAGGCGGTGTCACTAGTATATGGAATATAAAGTGACTAAATTAAGAGTAAGATAAAGACGAGCTTAAAAACTAGCCTTGTTGGCTGACTAAAGAATGGAGGCACCAAGGTGGGGGTTAAGAACACAGAAGGACAGAAGCCCCAGGGTCTGTGGTGGTGGACTATGGGTGAGTTGGAGCTGGGTGCATACTGGATAAGGGTATCCAAATACTATTCAAAACAAATAGTATTCAAAACAAATAAAAATTTAAAAACATTTGCAATAGCAGCATTTTTGAAAACCCCAGTATTTCCTCAGTGCTGTCTATGCTGAGGGAAAGGTAATGGTAATAGCTGGATATATGACTGCCATGTCTGAACATCCACTATTGTATCAGGCATATCATATGTTAGGTCCCTGACATATGATATTGTTAATCCTTCTTGTAATTTTATGAAATAAATATTACCCTTGCTTTTACAGATCATAAAACAGAGACTTAACAAGACCAAATAATTCATTCATGCTTTCAGAGTGTCACAAAGCCAGATTCAGATCCAGACTATCTAGCTCCAACCCTTATCATCCTACTTTCCCTGTAAAGTTCTTCACAGGAATTCCTTGACAGTGAAACTCCCATTGAGAAAATGACTGAAAAATACTTTTGCCATCTGTCCATATGGTGGTCCATTCTAAATTATGAGGAGATACTGTCACTCTTTAGCTCTGGTAATAAGTGCAGCCAGATACTAGCTCTGGCTTTATGTAGAAGTTCTTGTATGGTGGAAGTAGGAGGGGAAAATGGGATTCTTCCATATATATATCCAAACTAAATTCGCAGAAAATAATGGAACTCAAGACAGGTAAAGCACAATAAGAGGAAAAAGAACTTAGATTTCCAAGAAGAGATGTTTGGTAAAACATTGTATGATATATTCAGAAATGGAATACTATGCAGGCATTATGACTGATTATGGAAGTATATGTGTATGTGTTAAGCTGTAAATACCATACTATTTTGATTGTCATCACTCCAATACCATATTGTTTGTTTACTATTGCTTTGTTATAGCTTGAAGTCAGGGAGCATGCTACCTCCATTTTTTCCCCTAAGCATTGCTTTAGCTATTTGGGGACTTATGTGGTTCCACACAAATTAATTAACATGTGAAGCTATAATCTTAAAGCTTATACAATTTTGTAAACCAATGTAAAAAACATTTTTTTTTTGTTTAAGGTAAGCAAGGCCCTCCCTGGTGGCGCAACGGGTTAAAGCACAGCACTAAGAAGCTAAAGTCACTTCAGCATGAGTTTGATCCCTGCCTGCCCCAGAGGTGACCACATGGGCGGCAGACCTCTCCTGACCCGCCCCATTGCTCCCCTCACCAGTGTACGTTGTCGATCTGCCTGTTCTGCTCCCCACTCTGTCTCTGGTGAATCCTCTCACTGCCCCTGCCATTTCTGGCCTGTACCCCAGTTCTGTGCATACAGAACTGGGGTACAGGACAGAGACTCAGGGGGTGGTGAAAGACTTCTCCGGGGCAGGCGGGAATCGAACTCATGCGGAAGTGGTCTCAGCTTCTTAGTGCAGTGCTTTAACCCGCTGCGCCACCAGGGAGGGCCAATAAATCCTTTTAAAAGCAAAAATATATATATATATATATTCATCCCATCTATAAAAAAACCGCATAAATAGATTTTCACAAAGGAAATGTTCTACTTCAAATGTTAACAGTAGTTACAAATAAATGTTAGAATTATGGGTAACCTTTCCTCCTTATTTTTGCTTCTCTGTTCAAACTTTTCTTGATAAAGGTGTTTATACTTATATAGTAAAAATTTTTCTTTTTGTTTTTTCTTAAAGTATTGTTGCATTATAACTACATAAATTTCAAGTGTTCATTGTTGAAAAACAACCAGGTATCTACTATGTTAAGTTTGCGTCTAAAAGTCCAAGCCTACCCTTTACAATATCAATGTTCCCTTTTTTCCTGGTTTACCCACCTCCCTCTCCACTTCTCTTCTGGTAACCATTAATTGGTCATGTAGTCCAAAAGTTTATTTTTCCCTGATTTAGTTCATCTGTTTGAAATTTCTATTTGTCACACAAGTGAAATCTTAAGATGTTTTTCTTTCTCTATCTGAATTATTCCCTCTAGATCCACCCATGTAGTTGCAAATGGCAGGACTTTATCTTTTGTATAGCTGAATAACAATTCATTGTGTGTTTTTACCAAATCTTCTTTATCAATTGATTGATGGGCACTGAGGAGGCTGTTTTCAGTTCTTGGTTTGTAAATAATGCTACAATAAACATATGGGTCCATTTGAACTAGTCTTTTTTATATTTTTTCAGGTGGAATAAATGGGTTTTGTTGAATTTCAAATTTTAATTTTTTGAGTAATCTCCATATTGTTCTCCACAATGGCTGCAATTTACATTCCCAACAACATTGTGTGAGGGTTCCATGTTCTCACATCTCCTCCAAACTTATTTCTTGTCTTTTGGACAATAGCCATTCTTACAGGTGTGAGGTGATGTCTCCTTATTGTTTTGATTTGCATTTCTCTATTAAGGAATGATGAACATCTTTTCATGTGTCTGTTAGCCATCTGTATGTTTTCTTTGGAAAAGTGTCTATTCAGATCCTCTGACCATTCATAAATAAATAACATTTTAAAAGACACATTGAAAAATAGTGCTCAAAACTAGAGATAATGAAAACATCCTTGCCGAAGGAGTAAGAACTAGTAGAGAGAGTCAGAAAAAAGATAAAAACAATCTAATACAAAGGAGAAAATGCAGTTACTTAATGTGTAATATAACACAGTAAGTTACTGTGCTGTTCACAATAATGTTTCCCAATTAAGGAAATATTTTTGATGCTAATATTTTAAGTTATATGTATCAGAATTTTTCTATTTTAAAAAATTATCACACACAACCTAGCACAGGAAAAGGATATAACAGATTTTTAAAAATACTTCTCATACTGAAACGTTGCATACCAATAGAACATGAAACACATGCTAAGTAATCTGAACTGGATTGTTAAAAGCAAATGATGACTACTAGTATAGGCAGAATTGCCCAGTTATCACCAGCATAGGCTCCAAAGTGGAGGAGATAAGGAATATGAATTTGATCGGATGATTTAACCTCTCTTGCCTCAGATTTGCCTCTGTAAACTGAGTATAATACTTAAAGTGACTTTGAAAAGATTTAATGTAGAAGTATACTTAAAACATTTAGCGTGATCTTGGCATGTGATCCACACTCATGTGGATGGCAGTTATCAAAAAGAAAAAGCCAGTTGATGCTTTGAGTTTCTGGTTGAACCCAGTAAAAAGCCAAGGCATGAATAAGTGAGGCTTGGAAGTGAGAATAAGGTAGAATTGTTAGCCAAGTTCATTTTCTCTGTTCATTTTCATCGATTAGGATCAGCGATTTGGTGCAATTATACTTCTGGAAAAAGGCAGTAAATGAGGGAGGAGAGGGTCACATAACTTCCTTACTTAGAATGTGAGCCCCTGAGGACAGGAACCATGTTGATTCATCTTCGCTAAAAGGCTTCATGAAATGAAGTGAAGGGAAGGCAGTCTGGGGCCTTGTCCTCCAAATACCATACATAACCTTCTTGGGCTGCCCTCTGCAATTTCTCTCATTTCTCCTCATTCAATTTTGTCCTAGGTGCTCATATTGGCCAGCTTTCATGTGCATAGTATTATAGAACACTTTAAAAATATATATTTATTTATGCATTCGGAACTGGGGTACAGGCCAGAGGTGCAGGGGTGGTGAGAGGATTCACCAGAAACAGAGCTGGGAGCAGAACAGGTAGATGGACAAAGTACACTGCTGAGGACAGGCCAGGAGAAGTCTTCTGTGCCATGTGGGTCACGTCCAGGGTGGGAATCGAACTCACACTGAAGTGGCTTTAGCTTAGTGCTATGCTTTAACCTGCTGCACCACCAGGGAGGGCCCATGTAGTACACTTTTTAAGGCTTGTTTGGAGCTTCGTCAGCATGTGTAAAATAAGATATCAAAGGCTATGATGACTCACAAAGAAAACAAAATGGATTAGGCCCTTGTCCTGGGCCTAGGCCAGTGGCCTCAAATTTAGCACATTAGCATCACTTGTAGGGCTGGCTGGCCCCACTCCCAGTACTTCTAATTTTGGTAGGTCTGTATAGGGTGGGCCTAGGGATTTGTCTTTCTAACAAATTACCAGGTGACTCTGATGCTGCTGGCCCAGAGAGCACAGTGTTGGTCCAGGGAGCACACTTTAGAACCAGTGACCTAGAACCCTTTCAGCAAACTTCTTCTATAAGGGGCCAGATAGTAAATATTCCAGGCTTCGGGAACTGTAAAAGTTTAGTCACAATGACTAAACTCTGCTATTGCAGCACAAAGGCAGCCACAGACAATATGGAAGCATATGAGCATGCTCTTTTAATGTTCTCCAACCATTTAAAATTTTAAAAACCATCTGTAAGGTCAAGGGCCATACAAACATGGGTGTCAGGCTCTTTGCTGACTCCTGTCCGAAAGAAACGAATGACCAAAGGAAATCAAAATGAACACAATTGGAAAAAAGAGACATAGAAAAGTAGCAAAGCAATAACCATATGAGAAGGTATTTAACCTCAATAGTTACCATAGTTACCAGGGAATCACAAATTCAAACCACACTGCCATGCTGCTGCACATCACTAGAATGACTAAACTTTTCACAAGGTTAACAATACCAAAAGTTGGTGAGAACAAGGCACAATGGGAACTCGCCTCTGCATGTTAGAGTATATTGTACGATCACTCTGGAAAGCAGTTTGGCTGGCGCTATTAACTGGAGCTGAATACCCATGTACCCTCTTGTAGTAGAAACACAGGCACCTGCCACCCAGATTCTCCTTCAAGGAAGGACATTCTATGTAGATATGGGAAACGCAGTCAGCAGATAGCTTGCAGCTGCCAGCTCCTTGAGGCTCTGCTTTAGCTGCAGAGAATTGTTGTACCCAAGGCCACCTTCAAGGTGACTGAGCCAGGCAGAAGAGTCAATGAGCCAGGTTAGATGTAGAACATACTGACGGGCACTACTAGTTCCAAAACCCAAGCCAAGTTGATGCAAGCTTTGTCACATTTTGTATTGCAATTCACCTTCCTCCTCTATCCAATATTTCTTTCACTGGTGCTGGTCACTAATAAATATCTTGCACTCTAGCTCAGTTTTAGTTTTTGTTTCTAGGGAGTCCAACCTGCTATTTTATTAATATATACTAAAAATCATTTATATGGGCACCAAAACCCAGATTATAAGAATTCTTGTGCATCTTTTATTTATAGTAGGGAAAGACTGGAACTACCCAAATATACCTCACAGGTAAATGAATGGAAAGTGGTATATTCACACTGTGGAATATTATGCATCAGTGTAAAGGAACGGCAGTTGTATACAAGCAGGGCTGATATAATAATGAGTGAAAAAAACAGATATAAAAGTGTAATACTGTATGAGGGCTTTCATGTAAAGTTCAAAGACAGTGAAAACTATGGCTTCATAACAGATAACATTGTAAATAAAAGGAAATAAATGATTACCACAGAAGTTGAAATAGTGGTATGTCAAAGAGGATCTTCAAAACTTTCAAAAGCCAGTATGAGACAAATCTTAAGTTATACAAGCAGACAGACTCTTAGACCTCATCAGAGTATGCTGATTCACAACCAGCCTCATATAATTCTGGCTGGGGTAGGGGGAAGCAGTGAAAGAGAGAGTCATCTGGTTTGTGGATATCTTCCAAGGTGCTAGCAATATTTAATTTCTTGAGTTAGATAGAGGGCATGGGTGTTTATTTTATAATTATTTGTTAAACTGTACATATATATTTATGTACATTAAAAGAAGAAAATATGGACATACTATAGGGATATAGAAATAAATGTTTTATAAAATATAAAGTATAGCTATAAAGTTCTGAGGGGGTGGTGGATGAGTGTGAAGATAAGAGAAAGCTCATCATGTACTTACTGGTCTGTAACAATATGATACAAGACAACCTTGAGAAGTTCTAAGAAGTTCTATAAGAGGTACAGAGAGACACTGTTTTTCAGAAGAAGGAGCATTCTTTTTCTGCTGAGAGGTAACTGGAGAGAAGCTTCAGTCAGGAAGGACCATTAAGGTGAGCATTGAAGAAGGAGACGATTCCAGCAGGTACAGTTGCAGAGGGGATTGGAGGGGGAAAATGGCATTAAGGAGACAGAAGTAAAAATAACTAATGTGATCAAGAAATTAGTCACATAGATCAGAACAGCATTTCCCATCATTTTTGCTGCTTAATACTTTTAGGAAATTTCTAAACCATTCATTATTTTATACAAAGGATAATTACATGTTCTTCAGGTATTCAGACCTAGTACAGTAACTATCAGTTGTATACAGCAAGGCAGACAAGCTTATGGAATTTACACTGCCTTGATCTGAACTTAAATTCTTTCTAGAGGTA
>NW_004567120.1:29074837-29144106 GCF_000260355.1 Condylura cristata
CAGACAAGCTTATGGAATTTACACTGCCTTGATCTGAACTTAAATTCTTTCTAGAGGTACCATTCTTCCTGAGAGCAGAAAACAATCTAGACTCGTTCGTGTAAACTCAGTCAAGTCAATGTTGTTGTTTTGCGTGTGTCATTTCATGTTAAAATGTAATCTTTCCCAACCCTCATGTTGATATTGAACTCCAGAGTTTATGTAAGACTGAAATAGTAATCTTGGGGCGGAAGTGTCCACTTTTTGGGTTTGTGATATATTCTCATGGACTTTCCCTGAAATATACAGTCACCCTAACACCCACCCATCCCCGCTACCATCCTGTAAGATGGCCACCTCACCATCACATCTCGATTGGCATGGTCCCAACGGCCACCCAACATTGCTACTGCTTGTCATGACCACAAGACCGCAGATTCTATTATTTCTTTTCCTATTCACCTTCTTCTTCCCAGTTCAGAGACTCTTATTCACTAAGGGTGGTGTCATGGGGTGAATAACATAACACATCTTGCCCTGAAAGTATTCTCCCCAAATCTTTGTTACACCCTAAACTGGGACATAAAACAATAACTAAGAACCAAGAGTAGGGTCTGCCTGCCTTTGTGACAGGTGGACATTGGAAGTGAGACCAGCCTGTATCCACTGCCTGCCGGGAGAAGAGTCACAGCATTGACAGGAGAAAAGGAGCTCAGGTAATATTCATAGGTCACCCCACTGGGGCTGTCACAGTGTAAAGTTAGCGTGACAAATAAACCAAAACTGCCTTCAACACCTGATATTTGGAAGTCTGGAATTTGGTGCTTTAAAACATGCTAGCTTTCTCACTTCATTAATGCTTCCGTTTTGTTTCTAAATGATGAGATTAGGGGGAGAGTGTTACTTTACAGATGTCAATAATTTTTAGTTCCACTAAACAAAATATAGTATTGAATTGAGCTGTAACTGGTTTCTCTTTGGGGGCTTCTGAATTACTAGAGAAATTTCTATGTGCTGAATTTAAGAATTTGATCTGAAAAATGCAATGTATGGGTCTGATGAGTATCATCTTGAGGATTTATAGAATTTCCCTCCTTAGTCTGTATTTCAAACATCAGCATCTCTTTGATTCTTTGTGGATATATATTTAACAGCCTATGACCATTTTAAAAAAATTCAATACTCTATAAAGGTCAAGACTACGATGACAAGTTTGCTGGATGATCAGATGGTACATGAGTCACGAGCATTCCTAACCTAACCTCTGCTCATGTTCAACTCCTAAGGGAAGTGCTGGGTAGATCATAAACAATGTAAAGCGTAGTCGTGCGGGATCACTGGAAATCCATGTTCAGAACAGGTCTTGGGGCCTTCAGTGTCAGGCTGACTCTGTGTTCTTTCAGCTGAGCATCCCTTTTCTGATGGGAGGAGCAAAGTAGGCCTGGGCAATTTCAGGCCTGTGGTGGGAGAGCACAGCCCAGTCGAATGAAATAGGGATGGTGGCCAAAGGGAATGAAGAAACTAGCCAGGCAAGAATAAAGGAGCAAAGGAAAGGTGAGATTTAGAAGGGACAAGAAGGGGTTGTAGGCTTTCCTGAGGCCAGTTTCCCCTGCTTCTGTGCCTCTCAACAGTTACTGAGCCTTTCTCACCCCAAATTCTGTAAGGCAGGAAAGTATACACAGAAACCTATGTATATGAAAATGAGCTCTCTTTTATGCTGTCCTGTGTGGAAAACAATATCGATGTTGGGTCTGCGTTTATGAAGTCGGGCTTTCCACTAGTGGTGACTTATTACAATCAATGAATCATTTATGCTCCTGCTCAGCCTGCCAGCCTTCGGCTGCTGACTCACCTGTGTGAAAGCTCCCTCCCTGCCTCATCTGTGTTAGGCAGGCCTGTTTTTGCCTTTGCAGGCCCTTAGCTCTCTCATTTGTGAAGGCTTCAGCCAGCACCATACTAAGCATATTAAAATTCATCCACATCCTGTATTAAATATTTATTTTTTGCTATAAATGTTTGAAAGGGCTTTTGTAATCTTATTCTTGAAATTATTTGTCTGTGCATAACTAATTTAATTTATAATGGCTGTGATTTCTCCATAATCATTAGGCATATTTGGAAAGTCTTGGGAAATGTGAAGATTGAAACTAAAAATTGCTTTCAAAGACATTGGATTTATTAATAAATGTGAAATTTAATATTAACAACCTTGATATATTTTAGGGTGTAAACATTTAATTACATTGTTGTTATTTTTAATTTTTTCCCATGTATTGTTTTTATAGTCTCTTTTTAAGGTCTTACTTTTAGTATTTTGTCTCTAAAAAACCTGTAAGTCCGGGCCCTCCCTGGTGGCGCAGCAGGTTAAAGCACAGTACTGAGAAGCTAAAGCTACTTCAGCATGGGTTCAATCCCCGTCCCAGAGGTGATCCACATGGCACGGCAGACCTCTCCTGACCCGCCCGCTGCTCCCCTCCGCAGTGTACTTCCTCAGCTCTGTCTGTTCTGCTCCCCACTGTATCTCTGGTGAATCCTCTCACCCCCAGCATCTCTGGCCTGTACCCCAGTTCTGTATGTATCTATAAATAAATCTTTATATAAGAAAAACCTAACCCTTGAAAGCTGACTGCAGGATGGAAGCACCAAGGAAGGGAGGGGGTGGGAGAAGGGTGAAAGCAAAGCAGAAGGAAGCCGGAAGGACTGTGGTGGTGGACTATGGGCGAGTGGGTGGGGTGCACCGCCATGGTGATACCTGATGGAGGTAACCAAATATTATGTCAATGAAAAATTGATTCAACTCTCCCCTGCCTAATGCATTACAACATTACTAATTTTAATAAATGTTTTTAAGTAGTAAACCAAGAGCTAAGCCCTCAGTGGCCATTTAATTGTGCATGGGGGGAGGGAGGAGAGTGAAAGTTGTTAGATTTGTGTTTTCTAAAAGCTAGAGTTTCCTTTATTTGAATTTGATTCAATGACTGTTTAACTGTTTGCATCAGATGCCTCCTACATACAAATGTAGGAGCATAAGGAACATAAGACCTTCATTCAGTCGGACAAAATGCCATCTGATAATGATGACTGAGGATGGCTAGAATTATACATTAAGGAAGTTTCTATAGAGTTGACAGAGCTTGAGTTACTGGATCTCGCAGGTGATAAAGAAGGGTTCCTGGATAAAGCTGAAGTTTCAAACTTGGGTGACTAGTTAAACAACACAGATAGGTCGGAAGGTGGCTGAGAGTGAAATAATCATTTTAGCTGACTTGCAAAAATTACTTGACCCCCCAAAGCACATAAGTAAACAGAGTTCCTGAAGTGATCCCCCAAAAGTAGATATGACAGTATACCGCAGGATGAAGCCTAGGAAATGATTCCATTTGTAAACTTGCCTTCATCCCCTCTGCTGGCCAAAGGCCAAGGGAATGCGTATCTTTGCCTTGATTCCAGGGTCAGCTATTTCAATGCACCCTGAAAACGCTGCTTTTGACTCCCTCACCACGTGGCCTTGTGCTCTGCCTGGTCTATTAGTCCCTAAGCCTAATATACCTTTATGCTAGATTTTTCTCTACTCCCGCTTTCTATTTGACAAGGTTGCCAGGGAAAGTCACAGGCTTGTGCTGATATGGACCCCTATAAAAATGCATGCACTCTGCCTCCTGCTGCATTCTCTCCACTGCTCTAAAACCTTTTGTTCATGTCTCTGGATTTGCTAACACTCTCAAACAGTGTCTACTCCCTCCTTCTCACCTTATTCAAGTGACCGAGTTCTTTATATCAACTCCATTTTCATCAGATTCAATGCTGTAATTCAGGCAAAACAGTTGGCATAGTGCCGGTACATAGAAGGTTCTAAATAAATTCCACTATTACTGTTCATATAGAATGCACAGCAAAGTGTCTTGGTTAAAACACTCAGACTTTGGAATCAGACAAGTGTAAGTTTGCAGCCTGAGTCTTCCATTTACTAGCTAATGGGCAAGTTGCCAAATCTTTCAGTGTCAATGTTCTCGTCTTTACAGTATAGATAATGATACTACCTCATAGGGCTTTCACGAGAGTTACGTGAAAGTTACATGTAAAGCTATGAGGAATGTCTGTCACATTATGAGCATTCAGTGTTAACTGCCACGATTATTGTCATGATTAGTATGATTTTACTTACTGTTTTTTAAAAGAAAATCATCTCCACTGTGGCCACAATTTTTAGTGTCCTTTCCTCAATATATTTCCATTTTCTACCCACCCAAAATATTTGAGTTCCCTACTATGTGCTGCCACTGTTTTAGGTGCTGGGGAGACTGTCAATTGGGGGAAGAAGGTCAGTTTCTCCATCCCCGCCTTGTTTTCTTGTCCTTCTTACTGGGGAATGTTTCTTGCAAACTTTCTGCCTCCTTCTAACATCTTAAATAGCTTCACTAGCTCCTCCTTTGCTTTCAAGTGGTTTTGGGTTTTGTCACATATTTCTGTTTGAATTCTAACTAGTTAAAATTGCATTTTGCTCCTTTTGGTTTCCCAACCTCCTTCTTCAATACATGCTGGCTCACCTCCATTCTCTCAGGCAACAGTACCTTGCAACTCCTTGTAATCTTATAGCCACCCTCACCGCTTACTGAAATTACTTATGTAGTAGTTTCCAGCGAACATCTTGACACATCCAAAGAAAGTCAATCCTCATTTTCCTTGTCCTATTTTTAGCACCAGATACTGCCAACCCTCATTATTTCTTTGCTTTAAATATTCGCTCACTGCAAACAATTTCAACTGCAAGAAATACATGGAATAATGTAACCAATATATGTACCCATCACCCAGTCCTGTCAAATCTTGCAACATCAACTTTCAGTTTGGGTTTAAAGAAATAAAGAAATACTGGCCCTCCCTGATGGCGCAGCGGGTTAAAGCACTGCACTGAGAAGCTAAAGCCACTTCCGCATGAGTTCGATTCCCGCCTGCCCCGGAGGTGACCACATGGCGCGGCAGACCTCTCCTGACCCGCCCGCTGCTCGCCTCAGCAGTGTACTTCATAGATCTGCCTGTTCTGCTCCCCACTCTGTCTCCGGTGAAGCCTCTCACCGCCCCTGAGCCTCTGGCTTGTACCCCAGTCCTGTATGTACAAATAAATAAATCTTTAAAAAAAAAAAAAGAAAAAGAAATAAAGAAATACTAATAGAGTTGCTATCCCTTGCATGCTTGTTCCAGTCTTAATGATTTCCCTGCCTTGAATTTGGTGATGACCATGCCCTTTCATGTTTATATTTTCTAAAAGATTTATTTATTTATTTATATAGAACTGGGGTACAGGCCAGAGATGCGGAGGGTGAGAGGATTCACCAGGGACAGAGTTAGGAGCAGAACAGGCAGATTGACGAAGTACACTGCTGAGGGGAGCAGCGGGCGGGTCAGGAAAGGTCTGCCACGCCATGTGGATCTCCTCCGGGGCAGGCAGGGATCGAACTCATGCGGAAGTGGCTTAAGTTTCTTAGTGCAGTGCTTTAATCCACTGCGCCACCAGGGAGGGCCCTCATGTTTATATATTTTAAAATATTATATCATATTTATACGTTGCATGTTATCTGTTCTAGCTATGTAGCAATAAGCAGCAGCTAATACTTGCTGGTTTTATATAAATAGTCCACTGTACATATTTTGCAATGTGTTATTTATACTCAATAGCATGTTGTTGAGATTTATGTTAATACATATAGCTCTTTATTCACCTTAATTTTCAAAATAGTATAAAATTCCATGAATATCATGATTTATTTATCTATTCACTTGCTGATGGACTTTTACTTTTGGTCCGTTTTGGGGGGATTACAAATAATGCTGCAATGAACATTCTTTTACACGTCTTCTTGCGTACAAAGATTAGAGTTTGCAAAGTGTATAGTTAGCTTTGGAATTTTCTGGGTTGAAGGGCAATACATATTCAACTAGAAAATGTAAAATTGCTCTTCACAGCAGTTCTACAGTTTACACTCCTAGCAGTGGATCAGCCTTTTTTTCTGTTTTACATCTTCGAATCTTAATGTTGTTTGAATTTTTTAATATTTATGAACTAATATCTCATGGTTTTCAGTTTCAGTTTCCTTGAAGAGTAATGAAATGAAGCATCCTTTCATGTCTTTATTGGTCATTTGTTTTTCCCTGACTATGAATTGTTTGTTCATATGTTTTGCCAATTGTTCTACTAGGTTTTCTTTCTTTTCCTTGAGTTCTTATACATTCCAGAAACTATTTTATTCATTCAAGCAATATTTTCTAGCACCTACTTTGTCCTGGAATAATTCTAGGCACTAGAGGTGGAGCTATGAACAAAACAGACAAAACTCCCTGCCTTGTGGAACTTATATTCTAGTGAGGGAAGGTTAAACCCATAAGCAAGATTGATAAAGTAAAATTGAATAATGGATATTGATAAATCCTATGGAGAAAAACAAGCAGAGAAGAGGGATAGGAAGCATGTGTACGGTTGGAGGAATAGAGATTGTTGAACTGCAATTTTAATTTTTTAATAAGATTTATTTACTTATGCACACAAGAACTGGGTACAGCCAGAGGTGCAGGGGATGAGAGGATTCACCAGAGACAGAGTGGGAGGCAGAACAGGCAGCTCTACTGAAATATACTGCTGAGGGGAGCAGGGGATGAGATGAGAGAGTCCCCTGTGCCATGTGGGTCACCTCCCTGACTAGGGATCAAACTTGGCGCTGCAGTAGCTGTGGAGAGCTTCTCAGTGCTGCACTTTAATACCTTTCGTCACCAGGAAGGCTCCTGCACTACAATTTTAAATAAAGTCTAAAGAAGGTCTCACTGAGAAAGTGACAATTGAGCAAAAACCCGAAAGAGATGAAATTGCAGGCAAAATGAACTGCAGGTGCAAAGACCCTGTGGTAAGAGTTTGTCTAGTAAATTCTAAGAATGGCAAGGAATAGTGTGACTAGGTTGAGTTAGGGCGATGGGAGAAATCAGAAAGGCGATAACAGCTGAAAGTATAGAATCTCCTAGATTATCCTTTTGTAAGTTATACACATGAAAACCTCTTCTCCCAGCCTGTGCCTTATCTTTTAGCGTAAGCCATATTGAAGTACATGTATTTTTGACATTTAATATCATTAAATGTGTCAGTCAATTCCTTTGTTGTTTTTCAAAGTCTTTATTGCCAGGTCATAGAGATATTCTACTATTCTGGAAGTTGTAAAGTCTTGCTTTTCACATTTACACATTTAATCTATCTGTAACTTATTTTCCCTCTATGTTGTGAGGAAGGGCTCTCATTTTATAATTTTTCATCTGGACGATCATTGATGCCAGCACCCTCAGTGGCTAACCCATTCTCTCCCCACTGATTTGAAATGTCACACATGTTGAATTTAAACTGTTCATGTATGCTTATGTCTATTTTTGAGCTCTGTATTCTATTCCATTGGTCTACCTCTAAGGGAATATACCTCACGAGCTTAATTACTATAGGTTTAATATATATTGCATATATGTACATGCATATAGTGGATAGTTAGTCCATTTTTGAATAATGGATACCACATTATTCAAATATAGAAAATGAATGCCACAATGAAAACATTACTCTGTGAAGAATATTCTTATGACTGTCAACAGGAAATAATGGCTAAAGGAGAGATCACAAGTACTTACAATAAACTGATGACAGTGCAAATGGGGAGAAAGCAAAGAATCTAAAAGTAATCCCAAAGAAAATATTCACAAGATTTGCTGACTTATTGGATACAGAGATAATAAGAAAGGCAGGCGGGGGAGACATATGACATAGAACTTTCAAGTCTTAGTGGCTTATGAAATGAGTAAGTTGGAGTGAAATGAGTGAGTTTTGTTTTGTGTCTCAAGTCTTGTATTGACAATGGGGCCCGGGTCATGAATCTACATTTGGTCTTTACTGTATAGAGGTGACCTGGAGATCAAAGGTCTGAGATTTGGAGGGGTTTTCGGAGTTAGGGGTTGGAAGAAAGAGGGAGAAGGGAGTACATCCGAGGGGTAGTCTACCCAGCACGGTGCAGCGGCGCGTTGAGACTGTAAGAAGTGTTTTTAGGACGGTGTGGGTCCTACTGATTCAACACTGCTGAGTTCCGCCAGGACTGTGTTTTGTTTCTGTGGCAACCTTCAAAGCCCGCAGAACAATTCTGGTGCCACAGGCAGCATGTAAAGCATATTCTTGGCTGGACGTGGTGGAGGCACTTGCAGTCCGTCGGGCCCCTAGTTGTACTTCGGCAGGTTGGCCGCAGAGGGCGGAATCTGCGGCGGCCTGGAAAACTGGTGGGGGCGCGAGGCGCCGCTCTCTCTCGGGTCAGGCTCTCGGCTCCCGGCTCCCGGTTCCCGGCGCCTGGCGCGGAGCCGTTTCGCGATCGACTCGCCGCCGAGGCCGGTGGGTGGGTGTTGGGACGCGGGAGACCGTGTCGTCGGATCCACCCGCAGTCCACAGCCCCGCCGAGCCCGGAGGCCGCCCGGATGGAGCCGCCGCTCCCGGTCGGAGCCCAGCCCCTGGCCGTATCCGCCTCAGAAAAGGGGGAGGGGGCGACGCAGAGCCGGGGGTGGCGGTCGCGGTGCTGCGGAACGCCGCGGTGGGGGAGGGGGGCGGGCGGCCAGCCCTGGAGGCCGAGCTGAGCGGGGGAGGGGGCCTGGCGCGGGGGTGATGTCCTGGCCCCCGGGAGGACGGCGGAGCGAGGGGTGGGCGCCCCCCTCCAGCCAGCCCGCCGCCCCCCAGGCTGGCCGCGCTTGCAGAGGAGACCCTTGACTTATGCCCGCATACTATCGAGGGGATGGAGATGAAGGGTCCTAGCCGGGAGCCCTGCGCCCTGACCTTAGCCCAAAGGAACGGGCAATATGAGTAAGTAACCACCTGATTCCCACAGTGGAGGGGAGCCTACCATTACCTCCCAACCCCAAACCGCGACGAGCACCCACTCTCCCACCGAGGCCGCGAGGGCAACAGGTTCAGGGCCAAGTGCGAAGTGCGATTGCGAGTGCGATTGCGAGTGCGAGTGCTCTCTAACCCCAGGGTTGTGCCCTAACTTCCAAGCTCTCAGCTTGGCCGGGCCGTGTCCCTGAGTGGAAGGACTGAATGGGTGGGGAAGCAGGAAGCCTGGGTTCTTAGTTCCTGCCCTTGCAACTGAGTGAATTGTGTAACCATCGGGCAAGTCAATGAAGCTCTCTGGGCCTTAGCGTCCTCATCAGTTAAATAAAAACATTAATTGCCTTACCTTATGGCCTTTGGAGTTGTGACTGGGAGAATAATAAATGTGAAAGTGGTTTACAAAAAGTAAAAGTGTTACAGCAACTCTTCTTTGTTAACCTTACCAAAGTGCCTTTTCTTAACCCCATTCAACTGGTTCCTCCAGTCTCCCCACCCCTTTATTCCACTTGCTTGAAGGCATATTCGTTAGTTAAGTAATGGTTTGGTGTAGGCCAGTAACTGCCTCACCTATTGACTTGACTGTTACAAAAAGTAATGAAATATCTAGAAATGTAAAGGCGTTTGGCATTTTACCAGTTCCTGTTACCTTCCACTCCACCCTGCACAGACCTCATTAAATACTGTTTGCTGCTTGATCAAAAGATTATTTTGATAAACTATCACTATAACTGCACATCTCACTCTCTTGCCATGAAAACCTCCTCCTAAAAGTATCCATGGCGACCACTGCCTATCTTACCCCCTACCATGTGTGCCCAGGCCACTTCCTCTTGGTTCTCTGGCTTCTTGACTTCAGAGTTTGAAAGATGTTGACCTCGTCAGTTCTGCCATCTCCCAACATTGAATTCTGCCTAAAAACAATTTTTCCCAGTCCCTGCATTTAGATTGTTCGACTCACTCTGTGTCTAAGCTGTCCAATTTATGCAGCAGAAATTCCCACTGGCCTCACTTGGCCCCTTTTCTAAAGGCAATCTTCATGCCACTCTAAATGGACATCACATAGTTTTATAAAGTAGCTCTTTACTAGGTCCTCCTTGGCCAGTTCTGTCCCTAGGAGTAATTCATGCTGTTTTACCCACATTTTGGAAGACCAGTTTGAAAAATATTTTCAACAGAAAAATTAATTGAAAAGTGCATTGCCACTGCCACTGCCTTATAAGGCGGGGATGGGGTGGAGAGATGTGAGCCTTGGGTAAATCAGTGCCCTATAAACACAAGATTATGATTAAGTAATAGAGCTACACTGTTGAACTGACCAAACACTTCCCTTGGTTAGGTGAATTTAGAACTCTATTCAGGTAATAAAGGAGTGAACTTCTGGTCCTGAGAGAAGAGCCTGGTTGTATCTGGGCTATTACTGTATTAGAAGAACTTTTAAACATGCAGGGGTAGCTCTCCTGACTGTGTGCTCCCCACAGAAAAGTCACATTCTCGTGCTCTGATTCTGCTTAAGTTATGGGGGTTTAAGTAACAGCTTGGTCTCACCTAGTGACTTGATAACGTCCAGGTCCTGTTGTCAGCTCTTCTCATGAGTTATTTCATTTAACCCTCATGTGAGAGTTGCTATTAAATAGTAAAATCATCATCACCCCCTTTTCTAGATACACAGATTGCACAGAGAGGTTGTCAGTCATTCACAGTTAGGCAGTATTGTAGGTGAGATTTGAACCCAGGTGACACCTCAGAATTACATTCTCGAAGAAGCTGCTTCTCCGACATCATTTATTAAAGACAACTAATAACTGTAATACCACCTATAATCCTCAACTTCCTGTCTCTCGAGTGCATTCTCTGACTTGGGTGTCCAGAACATTTTTACTTTTGGCCTTTTAATCCTACAACTTGAAGCCTAGTTAATCTTTACTTCTGTAATTCCTATTATCTGCCATAGGAGGCATTTCCTTGAGACACCTAAATCACAATTAGAAATGACCTTTTTGAAGTGGCATCAAACACTAAGATTCATTTTTTTCAGGGATAACAGATTATGCCGGTTTCATCTTGAACCTTAAACAAATTAAGTATTTCCTAGGGACAGTGCTGAGTTTGCATTCACAGTTTGTCATTGCTGTTGGACAACTCAAATTTCACTATCCGTTGTTTGGTCATATACTATTATTTGTCACCTTTTAGTTCTGAAATGAGTGGTTGGTTACATTTAGGTAGAATTTTATGCTTGTTCTTAGCCCTACCGAGTAATGCATTAGATAATCAATAAATATTTGTGGAATGACTTGAATTCCCAGTTTGTGTGTTATGTGCTGAATTTTAACAGTACAGTCCACTTAAAACTATACTGCTAATGTTCAGCACCATTTCTAGTCTTACATAGCTTTGAAATTATTTTGGCTTGTGTCCATTTTACTCCAAGTCAGCTTTTCCTCTTTCACCCTTGCTTAGTCAGCCTTTTGTCTAGTCTGGCTCTATTCATGAACTTTGCAGATTTGCTCCATATTCCTCTAATCACCTTAAAATATAAGCCCATGCAAATTAGGCAAGATCAGAACAGAAAGACAACATTCATACTTTCCTTTAGTCTATTGAAAAGTTATTACATTTGGGCCGGAAGAGGAGGGGGAATTGAAAAAAGCTAAAACATTGCTCCCCAAAGGCAACAAAAATAAATATCAAACCCTTCAAAACAATGGCATTTTAATACCAGATGTTGCACACTTATATTTAGAAATTCATTTTTATAGGTTTCATTTAGCCATTTCATTTATGCAACCAATATTTACTGAGCATCTAGTAAGAAACAAAATTAAATATGATAGAGGCCTTTGAAAGAAGCAGTGAAGCAAGTAAATACTGTTGACCCTCGCACACTGGGTTTGAAGTGGGGGGGGAGGGTCAATTTATACCCAACCAATTTTTTTATTTAATCCCAGCATTCCACATTCATGTATTCAACCAACATCGCTTGCTGTTGGTGGAAGCTCAGAATGCGGAACCTGTGGTTTATATGGCCAGCTGACTATATGGTATACTGAAGTTTTGCAACTCCTGGAGAGTAGACAGCCCTAAGCCCTGCATTGCTCAAGGGCCAGCTGAATAAATCTGATGGAGTGTATAAGTGGAGTATACACCTAATCTATTAGAGGGACAAGCTCTATCAGAGGCCATTTAGATAAGGGTTTACCAGGGTAGCATTTGAATAAGGGGTTACAGAGATATTTGAACTGGGTCTCAGAAAGAAGGGCCTGAAGAGTGTGGGAAGCTAGTGAGACCTTAAGAATGGCCATTTACCAGTAGGTTTCACCTTGATTCTGGGCCACTGGAGAAGTAGTACATGAAAGTATTTCAAGAGTTACACAAGTGAATTGCTGGTGGGAAGTCCACGGGGATTAACCAAAATTAAAAAATGCAAAAAAAAAAATTCAGGAGTACATAGAGATTTAAGAGTCTTAATTTTATACTGAGAGGCCAAATTCAACCATGTTTATATAGAAATATTTTCATGAAGTTGAAAACTTGAATAAAACCACAAGGAATTGTGGTATCTGTTACCTTGTTAATCACTGGAGTTATTTTGACCAATACTGGGCATCTCTTACTTATCTGTGACTCTGTACACTTGTTTGAAGAGATAGAACCATTCTTTTGGTAAAAGCCATGGGAATACAAGCAGAAAACTAATTTAGCAATTCTCTAATTCATTTATTCTACAGACAAGTGACTGCTATGTGCCAGGCACTGTGTGAGATGATAGAACTACTAGGCTGGGGGAAAAAAATCATAGTCCCTGCGTTTATGGACTTCATACCTAGCTATTAATTCTTCATTCTGGTATAGGTACTCTGAGCATGTATATGCAATTCGTGCAGTTAAGATTGTAAACTCTTTTTAGGTCATAGACTGTTACATGTTCTTTGTAGCATAGAACAGTGCAGTATTCAGATGTCAATCAGCACAGCAATACTGTAGACCTAAAGCAATATCTAGCAGTCATGATGCTTAGATCGAGAGACCTAGATAAAGCAAATCTAATCAATACAGACTAGATTTGTGTGACAACATGGCAATGTGATTTGTTGCTAAATGTTTGAGTTTTTCAATAGCTATTCGTTGATCCATTCTTCTGTTTCCTAGGTTAATAATCCAGTTGCACAAGAAGGAACAGCATGTTCAAGATATCATTCCTATAAATAGCCACTTTAGATGTGTTCAAGGTACTAGCTTTAATTGCTGAATTAGTTTATCATGTTTTTCTTTGGTTAGTATTGTATTGTGTACTTCCATGTATAATTAAATTTGTCACTATACATTAAATGTATTACTCTTTGGATCAAAAGATAATCTCATTAATTTATCATTGAGACTATAAATGCGGTGTCGACATGTGTTTATATATATATAATAAGAAGTGTGGGGGTGGGTGGGTGGGTGTGGGTGTACACTCCTGACCCCACCTGCTTTCCTGGCTGGTGTTACAGATGTCTGTGGTCTGCTGGATATATACGTAGTCTTTTATACTGATAGACCTATATGTCAGCATTTAGAGGACATTCTTGGGCTTAACTGTTATACTATTTCATTGTAAAATATCAAATCCGCTTGGATTCATTTACATTCAGCCCTTTCTCTTTATACTACTTAAAATGAAAATATTTGGCAACTTGCCTTGCCAGATTGTAATACCTTACACTTAATTGTGCTGATTCTCAAACCTTGACATTGGTGAATCATGAGAAAATTGACTCCAGGAGGAGATATTTGGCTTCCTGCCCTCAAATTTGGGGACTGCGAACAGAAAATCTGTTGTTTCATCTGCTACAATGAGAGTCAAAAATTGGGACGCTTGTGTAGGAGGTGTTGCTTCTATCATCTCACATTGCTCTAGAAAGGAAATTGATTAATTACTGGAGAACAAATGCATTATGTTTCCATTGACTTAACCAGACAGAAGCATTCTTTATCAACTATGGCTTCTTGGAAAACTTCAACTCTACCATGTGTGGGTTCTTTATTAATCTGTGTTGAACTTTTTTGATTACAAAAGGACAGAAAAGTATGTTTTAAAAAATAAATTCCACCCTGCAGAGATGAACACCTAACATTTCCCAACTTTTAGTGCTGCTGGGACTCATACTGTTATGTACAGTTTGTCTGTTCCACATGTCATCCTATTTCAAGTGCTTTTTCATGGCTGTGTACTGTTGCATTTCATGAATAGCCTGTTATATAATTGTTCCCTATATTGGCCACTTGGCCAGTTATTTTTCATTGGTGTAAATAGTAATGCAATGGACATCTCTTTCTGCACCTCTTATTTCCTTAGGACTTATCACTATAAGTAGAAATAATAAGGGGGGATGCCTTTTAAAGCCATACATATTAAGAATTAAAAATACCCACAATGAGTAGTATCCACCTTATACAGAAGAATGAAGTCCTAACTGTGTAGTCTGCCCTAAAGTCAGAATAGTCACCTGCATGCTGGCTCAGCTGCTTCAGTCACTTCACTTTTCATGGTGAGCCTTTGTTAAATACCCAGCCCTTGGAGGAGGAAGAAAAACCCAAAAAGCATGACGTTAGTGTCTTATCATGTTCTGTATCTTTCTATACTACCACTAGATGCTCTTGTCCCATTTCTTGCATTATTTTATAAGAAATTGGAATCTTGGAAGACACATGTGTGCATACACAGTCCTTCCCATGACAAAAGGAATAGTTTCCTCCTCAAGTTTGTACGTCCTTTCTGTTTCCTGACCTCTGCATCTGTTCTGAAACATCTAAAAATGTTTCATGTTAAAGAACTAAAGTTACTGAAGAACAGTGGTGAATACCTCATACCTGTGTTCCAATGACCTATTTTTCCTCGCTTCCTCATGCTAGTAATAGTGTTGAGACGTTTTCCTAATCTGAGGCAACTTAATTCCTTGCCAGTTGTCTCTACATACCTGAATAATGGAGGCAAATATACAATCCAGGTTTCTGAAGGTGCTAGAAAAAGCTGAGATTACTCTGTCTAGCCAAGGTAGATTCAGGCTAATCCCAGATTCGGTACCCAGAATTCAAGTAACCAGGGAGATCTGGTAGAGGCTATTGACCAAATCCAAGGAAATTGGAGAAGAAGAAATTGGTTGGTTCTAGCCACTAGAGGTCAGAAGGTCCTGGAGAGCTGTTGAGAGAACAGCTGGACTTGGAGACTGCTTTGCCCTGTGTTTATACTTACTCTTTGGCTGTGGCAGGCCTTAGACCCACAACTACTAATTGTAGCCTAAATGCAAAGAAGTCCAGGTGTATTATGTTCCCATACAGGACAGGGGCAGGCGTAATGAGTACACTGGGAGTTATTTGAGACTTAGATCTCAGTTAAAGTAATTCACCTCCAGGCCTTTACTGTCACCCTTAGCTTTTTATATCTAGATGATACAGTTGTATTATATTAATTCAGTATGTTACAGTAAAAGGGAATTAAACTTACCTTCACTTGAATTAACATGTTATATTCCCTACTATTAATTTGTCATTTATTGAATTGCTTTGAGATACATTTTCTCAGTGGAATTGCTCATGATCTTTAGAACCTAGTGCCAGTAAAATCCTTTTAAAAAAAAAAAAAGCAAAGGATTTTTAAAAGTGTGTTCTAAGGCCTAGGGGGTGTGTTGACTGAGAAGCAGTTGTTTAGTTAGGCAGTTGTAATGAATGGTATTCTCTTTCCTGATTCTGTTCTTTATCCTTTTCCTTCAGAAGCTGAAGAAACTCTTTTGATTGACATAGCCTCAAACAGTGAGTATCTTTCTGAATAGAGTGAATTTCCATGCAGCAAACTTTTACTGTATTTAAGACACCATAGACACCGTTTTTTGGTCCATCTTTTATCATCATCTCCTATATTCTCTATTGTCTTGATGAAGAATTAGCATTCATTGGAAATACAACTTAGCATTGCCTCATAACACATTTAGGGTAAGCATAAGAAAGAACAAGTGGCTGGCAAGAATCTTTAGAAGTTGAAAATATGTTTTTCTAACCCTGAATTTCTTTGAACTCCCAGTATTATCACTGCCATTTAAACTATTGTTGTGGAACTGATCGCTGTAGGAATGAAATGTTTAAAGGACATAAAGTTCATGAGTGGGTTTTTGCTTTTTTTTTTTTTTTTGACAACTGTTGGGTTTTAAGCTTTTTCTCCTTTACCCACTTTATATTTTTGTATCTTAAATCATAATGTTTCCCTTTATTTGTTACTATTTTGGGTGGCTATAGACTCCTCCTTATACCATGGATACCTGCCTTATAGCAGACATAACACTTCTTCCATAAAATAATTTTGATCATTTGTTTACACTCTTCCCCCTGGAGGCATCCATTTATCAGAGGGAGAGTGGACTTCTCACTGTTTCTGTTCTCTCCTTTTAATGTTTGAATCAAATCATCATTGCCTTTCTATGCAAGCTGTTCTTTGTTATCACCTAATTATACTTTGTTATGGGGAGGAGAAAATGGGCATTTGACTGCTATGTGACTACTCTGTGGTTGCTATGGAAAAGAGGATGTGACCGCATAAATCTAATCTCTTGGTTGAGTCCTTGGATAAGTAGGATTTGGCCCTTAGCTTGGGGCGTCTGGTTATACATGATTTTGTTTCGACACAGTGCCTGTCCTTGGCCCCATTACTTCTTCCTGAACAATTTAGGCAGGCTTTTTCTGGTTTGGGTTTTATTATTATTTTCTTCAGTTACGGATTTTTGAAGTCTTGAAGACTGATCCAGCAAGGCCGAGTAAACAAAGTTGTGAGTTTCTCCTGACAGGTATCTAAGAGAGCAAGTAATGTCTGTGTCTCATTGTGCTCAGAAAGAAGGCAGAAACAACACTAAAAAAAAAAACAAATTTCAGCAATGATAGTTCAGTAGGGACTGACATTGCTGTTGAAGATACTAAGAATCTTAAGAGAATCAGAGGGGTTTGATAAGAGGAATCTTCTTGTATGAAAAGGGAAAGGAGGGCCCTCCCTGGTGGCACAAGGGGTTAAGATGCAGCATTATGAAGCTCCGCAGCCACTGCAACACGAGTTCGATCCCCGGCCAGGGAGCTGACCTCTTCTGATGGCCCACGGCTCCCCTCAGCAATGCATTTCAGTAGATCTGCCTGTTCTACTCTGTTTCTGATGAATCTTTTCACACCCCCACCCCCGCACCTCTGGCCTATACTCCAGTTCTTGTATACATAAATTAAATCTAAAAAGAGGGAAAAGAGATGAGTACAAATACAGGTAGATTTCCATGTAATGGCCTCCATTTTCTCTGAAGTATGAGGTGAAGCAATCTGTTTGGAAGGAGAGTACTTGAGAAGAAGGAAATCCAAAGACTGAGGATAATTGAGAAAGTGTAAAATCACTGTTCCAGAGAGTAGGAGACTAGTTGACTATAGAAACTTAGATTGCTTCCCTTTGTAGTTCTCTGCTTACTCAAGTATAGATACAGAACAGGCAAGTAGTTGGTTTCCCAAGGGTTGGACATTAACTGGGTAGTGCCAAAGAGAAACAAAGAGGTAAAGCAGTTCTGGGCTTTTGCAAGTATAATGGTGGCATGTGTTTAATAAAAAGGAAAGTGAAAGCAGGAGGGGTTAATGGATACTGAGAAAGTGGGTGCATCTGTGGGCTTGAAGTTTCCCACGCGAGCAAGTAAGCTGGAGGGACTAACACAGGGCGGGATGTTTAAGTTCTGTATAAATTGGTACTGCTTCTATGACGAAAAGGGCCAGGTGGTGTAACTGAGGAGTCCCAGTATAGACTGAGGGAGAAGGTGGCTGAGGTGTAGGGGAAAGGTCATTGGATGAAGAAATAGGAGGTGCTGACTAGGTTTTCTGTGCTAATTTGAAGAGACCCAAAGTTATTAACACAGGCATTGGAAAGGAGAGGAAGTCTTATGAGTTAGGTATTAAGTACTGGACTCAGAAGATTCTGGGAGTATGACACGTGATCTTGCAGAAAAAGGAAGGGAAGAAAATGGATGCATGTCAAAGGAGAAAGGACTGCTTCCTGAGGGAGAAGGAATGGTCTGGCATTAGGACAGGTAAGGTCACCATCTTCGATTACCCAGGTGTGCAGGACATGAGAAGCAGCTCCACTGGAGAGAGCTGCACGTTTTGCTGCTGCCAGGAAGCAGCCTGTTTGCAGATGACTGATTTTCAGTCTGTATGTACATTAGAATGACCTGGGAGTGTTTAAACACCACCAGTGCCTGGACTTTACCCCCAGAGATTCTGTTTTATTGGCCTGGGCTGGGACCTAAGTGTCAGCATTTTCTGATAGTGCCTGGTATTTCTGATGCACCACAGCTGGAAACTATGAGAGCTGCAGGAACTATACAGAGAAGTTGAGGCTAGAAGAGTGGTTGCTGATTACAAAGAGGCCAGGGCGGCTGGGAAGAGTTAGTGCTTTGGGTCCTGGGATCATTTGGCCTCTTTGCCGTGTAACATGGTGTTGTTTTGTAAGCAATTTCTGGAATCTTCCATCCTGGGTCAGTTTATTTTTGATATTTACTAAAATATATCTTTCAAGGATTGTGGGAGAGAGGGAATATGTGTTCTTGTTCTAAGTACTATCAGATATAAAGTGTTCCTTTTTGTTGTTAAATTACTTTTAATATAAATTATCTGAGGAAGGGAGGACTGTTTGTTCCCTGAAGGAGTTGCTTCTGCCTCTTCAAGGCTGCTGCTAATGGAGTCTTTTTTCTCCCTTCTTCCTTACAATGGCACCCTCATTCATTTTGTTATCCCTGGTCCACTGTATGCATTCTTTTTCATTTTTTTCCTTATATCTCTTTTTTTTCTGATCACATCATCACCTTAGGAAATGCAAAGGCAAAAATAAAAAAAAAAAAAACAAAGTCAGAGGTTCAGAAGCGTATTTCTGCCGTAAGAAACTAGCCTTTTTCACATTTTGTGTTATTTATAAGTGTGCAGGAGTCCAGTTCAACAGTTATTTATTATGTGCCTTCTGTCTAACATCATGGGGCTAGTGAGTGCCTGGTATCCCAGTGTTGCCTTTGAAAGTCCCAAGTCCTGAGAAGCCCCTCAATCCCAGAAAACGCCAAAGACCTTTGAAAGTGTTTATTGAATAACTTGTGCATGTAGTCTGCCCCTTGTCCTCAAAGAGCTATGGTTTCGAGGAGCGTAAGAAAACAATATACGTAATACATCAGTTAAAATAAGAACATGAACAAAGGTTTCCTGGATCACCATATCCAGATGATTGTTACAGATGATAACTATAGGGCATCAGAAAAAAGGAGACAGCTATATGCATAATTAAAGTCCTAATGCTGTTTGCTTTCATAGTAATTACACTGTTTTCTAATTGACTATACTTAAGCCAGACCACTCCTGAACATGTCATTATATGGCTTTGGTAAGTTTATTTAAGATATGTACTTTTCACTTGGGGCAATGAAGTATAGATTCTTCTTTTCAGAATAATTCAAACCAACCTTGTAATTTTTTCATATTTTAGTTAGTTTGTGAATTGAATGGCCTAGATATAATCTGTTCCTAGGAACAAGTCATTCGACTTCCTTTTCCAACTTCATGCTTCAGATATTCTTCCTATATGATCTGGTTTGGAGTGGTAGGAATTTCTAGCTAGAAGACAGGAGGAGGGTGTCAAGGAATTGAGTTTTTGCTAGAATTTGAGGTCCCCACATTGACATCTGAGAGCTGTCAGAATACAGGAGTGCAGGGTTTTATGTATGTAATCTTAGTATGATTTTACTGTGAATCATATCACTAAGTGTGCTATCCAGTGACAGTTCATCAGCCCCTTAGATTTTCCTTTGCATGTTCCCTTCCACCAACTCAACATCCAACCCCTTCAATTTGTAGACAAGCTTCCTCTTTAGAGATGTCACAGGAATCTTTGTCATCCAAACCTTCTCCTACTAAACTAGATAAGTTGAAAATATGATCCCAAGAAAACATTGTAACCCATAGCTGTGTATATATGGATTTTGATTCTGTTTAGGTGGCTGTAAAATTCGGATTCAGGGGGACTGGACCAGAGAGCGCCGCTTTGAAATCCCTGATGAAGAACTCTGTTTGAAGTTCCTCTCAGAAGTCCTTGCTGCTCAGGAAGGTAACTCAAGACTGCAGTTTTCTTTCTACTATTTTGAATGGGAATGAAATTTGGCATTATGATCATTCACAAAGTACCCCACCCCTGAGTCTTGCTATCTGATGTTTTTTCCATCAAGAATGAACCCAGCAATTTGATTAGGGAACAAGTCTCTCCGGCTTAAAGGATACTGAACCAGTTTCCAGAATCTTCAGTTTGGGGCATGCACCGTTTACTGCCTTCTGCCCCCAGATTCTTGGTCTCTTCCTTTTCATTGCTCTTCCTTTATATTCAAGAACAGTGCCGGCCACTGCATTTAGGGAGTGCTAAGTGAATGGTTGTAGGTTATGGTCACTACCACTCATGGTTTCTCACCATGACCCTTATCTCTGCAGCTCAGTCACAACTTCTTGTTCCAGAACACAAGGAGTCATCCAGCTGGTACCAGAAATTAGACACTAAGGACAAACCTTCTGTTTTTCCAGGTACTGAAAAGATTATTTTTTTCCTGGTTTCCAGATTGTATCTGGACAGAGAAGATAATGTGGCTTGCTGTCATTGTCAGATACCCTCTCCTGTAGAGTTTTATCTCCAGTGGTTTTATTGAGACCATGACCACTGACTAATGTTCATTCCTGATCACTTCCATGGCCTGTTCATTAGGAGCCAGCTGAGTGTGAAGTACACACTACAGGGCTGGACTGCCTGGGTTTGAATCCCAGTTCTATGACTTACTAAATATAGGACCTTGATCAAGTTACTCGAGAACTCTGAGCTTCCATTTCTTTTTCTGTAACATGGGAACATATTTAATAGTACCTACTTTATAGGGTGTGACAATTAACTGAGAAAATGATAAAATCCCTGACTATCAAACAGATACTGTACTAAGTCAAACATGTCAGGTCTTATTATTCAAACTCCAAACTAATGTTACTTGCTATTGTTCCAATTAACATACCACTACTGTCCCCTAATTTTAGTTGTCACAGTGATGTGTTAAGACTTTTCTGTGTGGTAATGCCAAATAGTGATCACAACAAAACCACTGACTAAAACAAAGCTCTATCTATCCTGGATAAGTTGAATGTCATGTGTCCCCCCACCCCCCACACACCCACATACTTTGACGCTGGCTTCTGTGTCCTCTAGGACTTCTTGGATTTGAGGATAATTTTTCAACTATGAATTTGGATAAGAAAATAAATTCACAAAGTCAACCTATGGGGATTCATCGGGAACCCCCACCCCCACCCTCTTCTGCGAATAGAATGTAAGTCCTGTGTTGAAATAGATTTCCCATGCAGGAGACTTTTCTATTTTAAGCAATTTCACTTTTAAATCCCTCATTTATTTGCTAGGGTTCCACGTGAAAAAGAAGCTTCTAACAAGGAACCGCCCAAAGTGACCAACACGATGCGGAAATATTTTTCACCAAAATCACAGGACTCCCATCATCCCTCCTCTGGGGAGCGGGAGGGTCTCATCAAGCATATCCTGGCAAAGCGAGAGAAGGAATATGTCAACATTCAGGCCTTCAAGTTAGTCTTGCTTCTACTTACTGGGGCTACAATTTAGTTGGTATAGCAGAAAATGGCCTTTTGATATGTAAGGTATTACTTTAACTGAGAATCAAGGCATGATAAAAAAGGCATGGTTAGCTAATTCAAGCCTGTCTCTGTTAATCAATAACATACGTGTATATAATATAGCAAACACTGCCCTTTCCCTTAGATTTCCTAACTGCTAGTGATACCATATCTACTAATGTTTCTATTTACTCGTAGAGAACAAATCAAGCTAATATGTACAATAGAAGTGACCCCTAGCACATTCCATAAACAAGTATGTTCATCTGGTCCAGTGAATTTTTTTTCCTTCCAATATTGGAAAATTAAAGAACTATCACTAGTTTTGTTTTTTTTTAAGATTTATTTATGTATGCTTACAGAACTGGGGTATAGGCCAGAGGTGTAGTGGGTGAGAGGGTTCACCAGAGCAGAGCAGAGCAGAGCAGGCAGATCCACTGAAACACACTGCTGAGGGGAGCAGTGGGCAGGTCAGGAGAGGTCTGCCATGTCAGGTGGGTCAGCTCCCCAGCTGGGGATCGAACTCATGCTGCAGTGGCTTCTGAGAGCTTCTTAATGCGGTGCTATAACTCGTTGTGCCAGGGAGAGCCCATATCACTAGTTTTTAACTTACTTAGTTTGGTAAGTTAACTTAGTTTGGCGTACAGGCCAGAGGCTCAGGGGCAGTGAGAGGCTTCACCAGAGACAGAGTGGGGAGCAGAACAGGCAGATCGACAAAGCACACTGCTGAGGGGAGCAGTGGGCAGGTCAGGAGAGGTCTGCCGCGCCACGTGGACACCTCTGGGCAGGCGGGAATCGAACTCATGCGGAAGTGGCTTTAGCTTCTTAGTGCAGTGCTTTAACCCGCTGCACCACCACGGAGGGCGCCACCCATTCCTTTTTTTTGAGAGATCTGTCTTGGATTGTTCCTTATGAATTATTTTACAGAGTATCACCTTTACTTGTTGCTACTCTCTTTCTGTACCAAGTATATGTGATGCGGCATGGCATATTGCTCCAGTGTACAAGGCTACACTTTCCTTGTTATTTGTAAGCAGCATGTGCCCTTCTATCCAGGATTCCAGACCCACTGTGATCCCATTAGCCTTGTACATTCTAATCTCATCATAACTATATCTCAGTGCTGAAATCCCAGGTCCTCATATTTCCCATGATGCTTATATTTGTGTGTGAACAGTTAAGACAGGCAGGAGAGTCCTCCCATCTACATTTCCCCTTAATACTGTATCTGCCTCAACAGAATTTCCTACACAGGTGTCCTTCAGAAATGAGATTCAACTACAGTTCCTTCTGGCATAGTTTTCTGTATTAAATACACTTAGAGCATAAAGTCACCTCTTCCCAGCTTCAGGCTCTCCTTCAAGATCAGTTTGGATGGAATTTAATTGGAAAGAAATGTAGAGCAATTTTAACTTTGACTCCTTTTTGTAGGTTCACCTAACATAAAATGTAGAGGAAAATAAACCCACTTTCTTTGTGTTCTACATGCAAGAGTTTTTTTTTTTTTCTTAGGTGTGTGGAAAAACTTTTTGAGAAAATATGTGAACTTGCATAGAAGTGATGAGAGTACTTCCAATGGTTCATATTTAACAGTTTCTTTCCAATTTTTTTGGTGTTATATATTAGATTTTTTGTTGGAACTTGGAACGTGAATGGCCAGTCTCCTGATAGCGGGTTAGAACCTTGGCTGAACTGTGATCCAAATCCTCCTGATATCTACTGCATTGGGTAAAGAACTCATCTGGAATTTCCTTAGGCTATATATTCGGTGTTAGTTTGCAGACATTTTGCTTTTTTTTTTTTTTTTAGTGTTGTCAAAAGTTAATGCTCTATGGTCTGTAAACAACTTACTGTAGACTATAGAGAGAGTTAACTTGTGGGTCAAATTTGTGAGATTGGAAAGGAACAAATACCTCAGATGGTGTAAGGAAGCAGCTAGTCTTCTCAAAATCCATAGAAAACTACACTCTTCATGGAAACTGAGACCTAAAGCCAATTCTAACAGTGACAATTACTAGGATATATGAGTAAGCTCTCCTGTTATCGTTGGTGGACGCTTTTTGTTACATTTTACATAGCCTATGGATAAACTTAAGTGCTGGGAAGTCTTGAAAAGCAACCCATTTGTCTTCACTGATTATCTTGGTCAACAGAGTTCTATCCCAACCCTTTTATCATCTAATATATTAGAATATGGAACAGAAGATAGTCAAAGATGCTTATGGGATATTGATAGACCTCACATCCTCTTATGTTCTCAGATTTCAAGAGCTGGACTTGAGCACAGAAGCCTTTTTCTACTTTGAGTCTGTGAAGGAACAAGAATGGTCCACGGCTGTGGAGAAAGGTTTGCATTCCAAATTCAAGTATAAGAAAGTAAGCCTCATTTAATTACCTTCTTTAGTATATGACTAAATAAAACTCACTAGAAGTTACTCTGTTATCTATAACTTGTTCCAAAAGAATGGTTAACAGGCTCTCCCTGCTGGTGCAATGGGTTAAAGCGCAGCACTACAGCCGCTTCAGTGTGAGTTCAATCCCAGCCACCCCCTGCCCACCCCCCAGCTGATCCACACTGTGCAGCAGACCTCTCCTGTCTTGCCCACTGCTCCCGTTGGCAGTGTATTTCGTCCATCTGCCTGTTCTGCTCCCCACTCTGCCTCTGGTGAGTTCTCTCACCGCCCTGCACCTCTCTCCTGTACCCCAGTTCTATATGCATAAATAAATAAATCTTTAAAACAACAACAGAAGAGTGGTTAATAATTGGATTATTCTCCATGTATAATATTTGAATTGGACAGACTAATCCTTAATACCTGTTTCCTGGAACAAAATTTCCCTAAGGTTTCTAATCCTAGCTTCTCATTGCTTATGTAGCTTTTTTTTTTTTTAAAGATTTATTTATTTACTCATACAGAACTGGGGTACAGGCCAGAGATGCAGTGGGTGAGAGGATTCACCAGAGACAGAGCGGGGATCAGAACAGGCAGATCGACAAAGTCCACTGCTGAGGGGAGCAGCGGGCGGGTCAGGAGAGGTCTGCCACGCCATGTGGATCTCCTCCGGGGCAGGCGGGAATCGAACTCATGCGGAGTGGCTTAAGCTTCTCAGTGCTGTGCTTTAACCCGCTGCGCCACCAGGGAGGGCCCTGCTTATGTAGCTTTTAAGAGAAAAGAAGGAATTTCACTGTTCTTATAATACTACCTCAGAATAATTATATATAAGGTAACTGGTTTGTGCAATAAGAGTTTAAGGTTGAAATTGTTCATTGACATAGTCAGAGCCAAATGCTTTATAGAAAACCAGTCTGAAGCATGTGGTGGGTGTGCAGGGTACTTTTTAGAATGAGAGCAATAATAGAGGTGTTGTGCAATTTAGATGGTTCTAAACTTGGTTGTAAGTCAAGAGTGGAATTGACATTAGCAAGGTAGGCCAATTTGTTGGTCTTTCAAAGGCACATGGCAGAGGCAAACAGAGGAGTTAGTTTTAAAAAGAAGTCATCTGTCTGAGTAATCTTCATCTCCAGCTTATAAAGTTGATGCAGGCAATACAACTCCAGAAGAGGTAATTCCTCTCAATAAGTCCCTGACTAATTACATATCTATTCCAGACATATATCTGCCTGTAGGTCACAGGTTATGAAAGCAAAAAAAAAAAAAAAGCTACTTTATACATCTAAGTTTTTTTTTAATTGGAAATTAGAAATTGATACAAACTGAATAAGCTGGAATAGAGGCTTCATCTTTATTACCTGAATTTTTAATGCTGCCTCCTCCTGGTAGGTGAACAAGTAGATAAAATAATGACTCTAGAGCTAAAGGACTTGTCCCAGAAGACTTCATTCTTATTGGTTAGTGCCAGATTAGAGCTTTTCTAGAGAAATTTTGTTTCTTCTTATTTGGGGTCATTGGGAAATTAGCATATCTGGGTTCAGATGTGGGCATTGTTGTCTTCTTTTTTGAAAAATTAGTTGTGGAAAGATAGCTCTGTGCAAAGAGTGGTATCGACATAGGCCTTTTGTAATTTCTCTGGAACACAGGTTCAACTAGTCCGCCTTGTTGGGATGATGCTCCTGATATTTGTCAGGAAGGATCAGTTGCCATTTATCAGTGACGTTGTTACAGAAACAGTTGGGACTGGAATTATGGGGAAAATGGTGAGTTGCTTTGGAAATGAGCTGGGTTATTGTTTATGCCCCTGTGAAGTTAAATTGCTAGTTGCATTTTTGCACCAACTGAATAGTTACTCTTGCTAACAGGGAAACAAAGGTGGGGTGGCTGTGAGATTTGTGTTCCACAACACTAGCTTTTGCATCGTCAATTCCCACCTGGCTGCCCACGTCGAGGACTTTGAGAGAAGGAATCAAGATTATAAGGACATCTGTGCACGAATGAGTTTTGTGGTCCCAAGTCAGCCTGTCCAACAGCTGAACATCATGAAACATGAGTGAGTGTTTGTCTCCGTTAGCCGTTAAATGGCGGAGTTGAGGAGAGATTAAATGTGGTGAACACCATAGAGATGTAACGGACTACCGTTGAGGAATTGAGTCACAAAGGAGAGGGGGGTCTTTTGAGGAATAGCTGCCTCATTGAGGCAGAGCAGTTAGATTTGCTGTGCCATGACAGAAACTGTACACTGGATTTCAGGGACTTAGTAAGGAAAATAGCTCCGATTTTAATATTGATTACATGTTAAATAAGAACTTAGATACAGTCAGTTAAGTGAAAGTTATTATTGTTAAAGGTACTTTCAGCTGTTTCTTTTACTTTTTAAATGCCATTACTAGAAAATTTTAAATTATGTTTGTGACTTGCATTGTATTTCTTTTGAACACTGCTGTTCTGGACTTTTCTTTTTGTACATACAAATACACACATCCTTGCTATATAGACTATGTTTATTTATCGTGGATCATTTTCCAAGTCAGTATATGTAGATCTACATTGTTCTTTTTAATAGCTGTGAGTCATTAAGACTAGGGACAGTGGATATTGAAAGACACCGATGGATCGATACTATAATATAAGAGAAAGGTCAGTGAACAATGGGACTTAAGAAGGATAGAAGCAATCGGTAGAGGAATGGGGTGGGTAGTAGCAAATGATTAGTTGTAAGGAAATTAATACTGGTAATTGAAATTGTGAGAGGGTGGTGTGATTTAGAATAAGTGGTTTGAGATGGGAATTAGTAGGAAAACAAAAGATAATTTAGGGGTATTAGAATCAGTAAAGAGAAGGGTAATTGAGGAAAGAGTAGGGAAGGGAGTGATACTGGCCTCTTTCCATAGTGTATTAACAATTTGGATTATATGAGACTGTTTCACAGGGTAAAGTCAAGACACTGACATTAATGGTCACAGTTTCCCCTGAAGTTCCATAAATTTGTTTCCTTGGGATTCCAGAAATTTCATGTAGCATTTAAGATTGGTAAAGAGATCCACTTGAAACTTGAGACAGCTCACAGGAGAATCCCATTTTTTTGTGGTAATTTCAGGGTCTCCCCTGGCTGGGCTCTCAGCACATCTAGGGGCTTGTGCTGGGATTGGGAGCTGAGGATCCCATGACGTGCCATTCTCCCTCCTGCCTGGGACTTAGACTGTGGACCTGGGCAGGAGCAGACAGACGGCCACCATGGAGAGCCCTGGATCTACCCTGCCTAGTGGGCCCTGTGTGAGGGAGCGATCATTCAGACCATGCAGACCTCAGCGGAGAGCCTGCAGAACATCAGGGCTCAGAGAGGCAGAGCGCATTCAGATTCTCTTTCCCTAGAGACCTGGCAGGCAGCCAGGCAAAATCTTGAAGCTAGCCAGCAAATAAACTGCATGCTGCTCTCAGGCAGTTAACTCCTTGGCTCCTGCATCCCATCATGCCCGCTTTTCGCAGTCTTATTCTCCCGTGTGGACTGCCTAGCCTCCTGCATACTCATGATCCCAAGTCCCTCCCACGTGTTGATGGTTCTTGTGCCCAGAGGACAGTTAGTTTAAGCCCCTTGCTGGAGAGTGATACATGAATCCTTATCAATAATCTACCTGTGTTTCTTTCCTCCATGCTTCTCCGATTGATTTTTATGTTAATTGCTGCTACTTCTGTTCCTGTATTTGATCCTCAGTGTTGTCATCTGGCTGGGAGATTTGAATTATAGACTCTGCATACTTGATGCTAATGAAGTCAAGAGTCTTATTAAGAATGACCTTCAGAGACTCTTGAAATTTGACCAGGTAAGGAAACTTTCATTTGATAGGTACTGTCCTGCATAGCAGATAAGATTATTAGGCTTATGAAATAGATGCCGGGAGGTGTGGCTTACTCCAGGAATAGATGGGGAGGTCTTCTAGTCTTGGAATAACTGTGTGAGTGGTGACGTGAATACACACAGGGCTTGTAGTGCTTTCACTAAGTGCTTGAATGGGAGGAAGGGAGATATCACGAGTGATTCAAAAGTCGATGTAAAAAAAAAAAAAGTCGATGTAACATTTATTCCTTAAGTCTCTGTGAAGAAGAGATTTCAGACATTTGTGTAAGTGAAGGGAGGAGTGGGTGGAGTTAACTGGAGAACGCTTCCTGGAGGAGGTGCGCCTGCAGCACTGCTGACGTGGTTTGGCAGATGGAACACAGAAAGCTGCTTCTGTGGTTGCCTGGCAGGCTCGGCAACAGCTTTGGAGGTAGACGAGAGGAGGCCCCTGCGAGGGGGTTGCAAAGCACAGTGGAGGTTTCCTGTGATAAACCCCGTGGATGGTGGTCTGATGGGAATTGACTGGAAAGTCGGGGCTAGGTGTACACAGATGCTAAAACCTGTGGGAAACGCATTGATTCATAACACTTATATAACACCCGATAGTCAGGTGCCTAGTTTTCTGTAAATTGGAACCTGGCATCTGACTCGATTTTTTACTTCAGCATATGGGTACTGGCTGCTAAAAGTGAACACTTCTTTTGACTTGACTTTATATGTCTTTTAATCCTTAGATGAGCCTTTTTGATCTTGATTCAAAATTCAGGTGTTTTACAGTAGCATAAGTTTTGCAGCGAACCCTTTGTTGACTGTCTTCATGCACATGTGACAATTTCTTTGCATTTCTTCTATCCTGCCCCCAAAGATGATACAGTTGGAATAAATTCTGAATCGTAGGTAATTCTGATAAAAACCTTGGAGTGAAGATAATTTTCAAAATGATCTGTAACTTCACTGAATTTCACTTTTGGAATTCAGCACTCAACCTTTTTGCACCTTTTTAGAAATTAAAATTGTACTCGATGACTCCTGAAATGATTATTCAGTTTGCATTTTCCCATTTTCCCCTGACCATTATTAACCATAAAAAATCGGTGATGTGCTCATAATGAATATCCTACATGAAGGTGAAGTTAGATACTGATGGGATGATAAGGTTTAATTCATAAGGTGCAGGCATTTTATTTGTGCGCCCTGACAGTCGCAAATCTGTGAACTCGAGACTTAGAATGGCTGGTCAACCTGGTTACTACTTACACTAAGATGGCGTTACCCTGCTGACACGGTGCTGCTTTCTGTCTCTAGCTAAACATTCAGCGTACTCAGAAAAAAGCTTTTGTCGATTTTACTGAAGGGGAAATCAAGTTTATTCCCACTTACAAGTATGACTCTAAAACAGACCGATGGGATTCCAGGTACAGTAATAAGAACTTTCTTGTGAATTAGGTTAAGGCTTGATCGTCTTTCCTTTCTGCCATATTATTGATGAAGGGCTAGGAGTTTTTTAGATATAAAAACCTAGCAGCTCAATGCTATTATGGAAGAGGTAATCCTAATCTTAGAAATCCCCTTTATTTATTTATTCCATAACTATTCATTGAGCACTAGATCCTGTGCTAGAGGCTGAAAATTTATGGCAATCAAGTAGACACAGTACAAACCCTTCACAGAGCTTGCAGTACAATAGAGGAGATAATAGTTGGGGTCCTGAGGGAAGGAGAATCATATACCGGGGGGAGGGGAGCCTAACCCACATCAAAACCCTGTCGGCATTGTGTTCTTGTGTGGTGTGATCTCTGTATAATTTCTTGATTTGCAGTGGAAAATGCCGGGTTCCAGCCTGGTGTGACCGAATTCTTTGGAGAGGAACAAATGTTACCCAGCTTCATTACCGGAGTCACATGGAACTAAAAACCAGTGACCACAAGCCCGTTAGTGCCCTCTTTGATATTGGGGTAAGCCCGTGGTTGTTCATTCATTTGATTGTTGTTCTATTCTTAGAGCATTATTTAGACTCAAAGCAGATCAGTGAGCCATAAGTATTTCCATAACCAAATAATCATTTGCAGCATTGAAAAGTTAGTGCCCTCCACTCTCTCAGTGCTGTCTGTATGGCTCTTGACGCCTCAGGCCTTAAAGTGACATAGGTGTTTCCTGAGCTGCATAGTGGTTGTCTGGTAAGCTTAGCCTCCTGAAGTCTTTATACATAAAGAGGAGCTAGGTGCTAGTTTTTTAAAGGCTGAGTACTTTTTCATCAGATAGATAGTAAGGATGAGAAGGGCCAGGAGAGAGGTTCTAGGTTGGGGTGGTAACAGTAGGCACAAAGACACAGGCTGGCCATAGTATAACTGTCCGTTTGCTAAGGCCTGGCACGCCTGCTGCATGTGTGGTCTTCTGTGCAGGAGCACGGTTTTAAAGTGCTCTTTAGTTTTGTTGCATCCTGGGCTGAATTAACAGGTAATTACTTAATTTTTGTCTCTATCACGGGTAGGGTTTTATCCACATTGCATTTTCTAGTTGTGTGTTTTTAGCATGCAGATTGTACCTTGTAATCGTGTACAACTAGTACATTTCCATTACTTCTTACGGACTTTTCACCCTGCTAGCGTGCAGTCTGTCAGAATCGCTACAATGCAGTGCTTGATAGGACAGACTGGATAGCTGAACTGCGTAGGTTAGCACCAGCTCAGCCACTTTCTAACTGTTACCATGGAAAATGTGATCTGGCTGTGCCTCAGTTTCCCCCTCTATAAAATGGGAATAGTATAGGGTTAATGAGGTGAGACATGGGAAGAACAAAATAGGTTAGCTCCTTTTTTTCTTTTTTTTTTTTTTGGTGTCTCAGGTAGGATAAAACAATGACTTTGGAGCATTTCTTTCATATACCAAATAAGGTTTTGGGTCTTAGATGTTCAAGTTCATCAAGACAATCATGACAACTTCTGTCCATTTTACATTTTGTTTTTCATTTTGAAATTTTAAAATAAGAAAAATAGTGTTCACTCACTAATTACTAGTAACTATTACGTGCCCAGGACCAGGCTAGGCAGTTTACACACACCTCACACACTCCTCATAGCAGTGCTCTGTTTTCAATAGTCCTCATTTAACAGACAAACAAGTGGAGAATCGGTGAGTTTAAATAATTGAAAGCATTGAGACATGAACTTCATATCCCAAGTCTGTTCATCTCCTTTAGGCCCTTTCTACCACCACACAATGCCTCTATGCCTCGAACAAGGCGTGAGTTAAATATACCTTCAGATTATACTTCTTAGCCCATCTGATTTCGAGTTGGTACTTATGGACTATTCTTTTCTTCATTTGAGTTCTCTTTTAAAAAGAAAAGACTTATTTATTTATGCATACAAAACTCAGGTACAGGTCAGAGGTACAGGGGGTGAGAGGATTCACCAAAGACAGTAGGGAACAGAACAGACAGATGTACTGAAATCCACTGCTGAGGGGAGCAGTGGGCGAGTCAGGAGAGGTCTGCTGTGCCATGTGGGTCACCTCCCTGGCTGTGGATTGAACTTATGCCACAGTGGCTGCATTAGTTTCATAGTGCTGTGCTTTAACTGGGTGTGCCACCAGGGAGGGCCCCAGTTGAGTTCTCTTAATCCACTTTTAAAAGGATGTTTTCCCCAAACACTAGTAACCTTTTTGGTACAGTTAGCTATGCATGGCTTTTTTGTATTTCCTTTCAGAACCTTAGAATATTTGCAGTACACCATACCTATTAATCCAGAGCTCCCAGTAGGATAATTTAAGAATTTCCCACACTTCCTTTGTATTTTCATGTGTCTTTAATAAAGTTTTGCCTTTTTAAAATTACACAGGAATTCAGGATGTTTTATCTTTATAATAAATTTTAAGCTGAATTTACAAATAAGGCTGAAGTTCTTTAAAAACTTTCTGGCCCTCACTCTTACCCCTTTCCCCAGCCAGGCCAGCTACCTTAAGTCTTAATTTCTATCTTCCTGGACCAGGTGGGCATGTTCTAGATCTATTCTGATCAGTACTGGCATAGTAGCTGCCAGCAATAGGTAGCTATTGATCACTTGAAGTGTGGCTAGTGGAACTGAGAACTGAATTTTCAATTTTATTGAATTTGAAAAATTCAAATGTTTTTATGTGACAACTGGTTATTTTGTTCACCAGTGCAGTTCTAGGTCTTAGTGTATGCTCTTCTGTTTACCCATATACAATATATTGTTTACATATTGGTGTGTGTAGGTCATAAACGGTCCCTTACTGTATGTGTATACTTGGTCTGCAAGTTGCCTTTATTTTTTAAATTCAGCGGTGCATCTCAGAGAGCTTTCCATGGTATTACCTAAACATCTCAGTTTACTTTTTTTTTTAAGTTCCTAATTTTGTTGGTAATTTCCTTTTCTAAAAAGGATGTATCAGGTGATGACGTTATATGGTGTTCTTCCCCTCGATATATCAGAAAGGACTGTGATTGTGCTAGCCTACTGAGAAAAGCCTTGAATTTATTGAGTAACCACCCTATATTTTGGCCTCTTTGGCATGCTATGATCAGATGCTTTTAAACCCACATGATAGTTTCACCTCTAGTGGCATCAGTGACGATTAACAAAGGGAACAACTGCTCAGTGGCACATTAACTATAGAAGACTCGTGGCTGGCTGAGATTAAGCTGGAATAGGATTTCCACTCCTGCACTTGGTAATGGGACATGTTGCCTTGGCTTTAGGCTTTGGTGGGCATAGATTTGGCTGGAGGGTGTTTTAAATATAGATGCATAAACCCCACCATCAGCGATTATGATTGTTAGGCTGAGACATCTGTGTCTTTAAAAACTACCCAAGTTCATCCTGTTGCACACCTAATACTTTAGAAAGGGTCTTACAGTCAAAGCCCAGACGTCACTTCTGGTTTTAGCTGTGGCAATGAGCAACTTAGTTGATCTTTTTGTATCTTGATATTCTCGGCTATCAGAAGAATAAATGCTTGCAATGGTTGCCTCACAGGTTATTGTGAAAATCAGATGACGTCTAAAATCTTTTTAAAATAAAGAATTGCAAAATTTTGAAAAAGTATACAATTCTCTTGACTTAACACTGTACTATGACCCCCTGTAACACTAGTGATGGCTGACTCCTCGGGTCTGTAAGCAAATGCTTCTCCTATCTTGAGATGTTCGGCTCCACTTTGACATTCTTATCTTCCACATTTGTGGTAGAATCTTTCTGCATGTACATTAGTCTTTTTTTGTTTTTACATTGAACTTACAAAGTTTTCTATTCTAAAAAAGAAGACTGGTATCGGGCCCTCCCTGGTGGCGCAGCGGGTTAAAGCACAGCACTAAGAAGCTAAATACACATCAGCATGAGTTTGATCCCCGCCCCGGAGGTGACCCACATGGCGCGGCAGACCTCTCCTGACCTGCCCGCTGCTCCCCTCAGCAGTGTAATTTCGTTGATCTGCCTGTTCTGCTCTCCACTCTGTTTTTGGTGAAGCCTCTCACTGCCCCTGAACCTCTGACCTGTACTCCAGTTCTGTATGCACAAATAAATCTTAAAAAAAAAGAAGACTGGTATCTCAAGTAGTTAAAATGCTATGCTAATTATGTTCATTATGGCACTGATTTGCATTGATTTTTAATAGTTAAGTAAAAGCCAGCCCTATCAGTAGGCTGAAAGTGCCATGTCTGGCGGGACCTTTTCTGATCTACTAGTCCAGTTGATTTGTCTGTTTTTAATGCTTTTACTCTAGCTTAGGACATTTTGTGTAGGTGGTTTTTTTTTTCAATAAAGATTTATTTATCTATCCATACAGAACTGGAGTACAGGCCAGAGGTGCCAGGGGGTAAGAGGATTCACCAGAGACAGAGTGGGGAGCAGAACAGACAGATGGACTGAAATACACTGCTGGGAGGGAAGCAGTGGGAAGACAGGAGAGGTCTGCCACGCCATGTAGGTCAGTTCCCTGGCCAGGGATCGAACTTGTGCTGCAGTGGCTGCCGAGAGCTTCATAGTGCCGCGCTTTAACCCCTTGCACCACCAGGGAGGGCCCTGCAGTTTTCTAAAATGGCCATAAGGTTTCATTTACTAACATACCTTTATTATGCTATAATCTGGTCATTGATGTTATGATTCTTGGCGTTGTACATAGCAGCTAACAGAATTAAATGCTTGAATCATTTTTTGTCTGCTGAGTTTCACCACTTTGTCACCACTATTAGACACAGTAATAGGAATGTTTCTTTCCCATCCTTTTGGAGAGCATTTTTACCACAATTGTCATATTCTTTTCCACCACCAAATACAGATGGAACAAGAAAATATTCCTCCTTACCACAGAGGTTTAAGCTAACCAGTTTACCTTACCTTTACCTTAAAGTGTATGATTCTATAATGATTTATGTATGTTTTAGTGACCTTTTAAATATTGTTAGAGACTTTGAGAGATAGAGAACAACAGACTAAAGTAAGGATCTGTTTCCTTTCAGATATCAGAAAGTATAGAAGAACGTTGTTAGCATCACAGTGCATTTTAAATGATTGCTGTCATGATCAGTTTTAAATTGCTAGGCACTTGCAAAGAAAGATGAGTTAGGAGCATGTTAGAGTGAAAACGGGTTCATTTTCTTTCAGGTGAAAATTGTGGATGATCGGAGGTACCGCAAAGTGTTTGAAGATATTGTACGCATCATGGACAGAATGGAAAATGACTTCCTCCCTTCCTTGGAACTCAGCAGGAGGGAGGTGAGCAAAAGCACATGGCTGCCTATTGTGGTCAGCAAACAGCAAGCTGTTTTATGTGCAGAAGGCAATGCAGCAGCGTGGGAGAGGGACTGCCTCCACGCCAGTCCCAGCACTGCCATTTTAGTAGCTCTAAGACCACAGGCGAGTGTGTGACCCACTCAGCCACAGTTGCCTCTTAGATGAAGGGGTGTTGGGGATGATTGCACAAGTCAACACACGCAAAACTCTTATAACCGTGTCTGACATGTCATCAGCCTTCAGATGTTAGCTGCTCTTCAACATTTCAGAGTTGCTGGTCAGTCCACATCTCAGGACCCAGGACTTGTTCACGGGCCGAATACCCTGACCCGGGGTGGGGTTGTCCTCCTAGGATCCCAGGAACAATGAGAAATGAGAGTAGCCTAGAGAAGTAGCAGGAGCTGCCCCCGTGCAACTGCTGGTGTGAGTGTAACATGCAGGTGCAGATGGCGTGTAGCTGACTCGGTTGGTGAATGCACACAGCAGTTGCACACCTCGTCAGTGATTATCGTATTCATTATTCATATTCTCTATGGAATAATCCAACTGACTTGCTTCCCCTACTAGTGATGCATGTTTGTGTCTGTCTGTTATTCCCCAGTTTGTGTTTGAGAATGTGAAGTTTCGGCAACTGCAAAAGGAGAAGTTCCAGATCAGCAACAATGGACAGGTTCCCTGCCATTTTTCTTTCATCCCTAAACTTAATGACACCCAGTACTGCAAGCCATGGCTTCGGGCTGAACCTTACGAGGGCTGCTTGGAGCCAAGTGAGTGTTCCCTTTGCTGTTGTCTCTGCTCACCACGTGACGTCTCCTCTTGACTTCCATCCACTCCTTTCGTTTAACTTCTTGTTTTCTAACCACACGTCTCTTACCTTCACTGTCATATTGGGGATACCTCTTTTGTGTGTCCACTTTTTCCTCCATCACTTGATGATTTTGTAGAGGATGTTCCTGTTGGTTCTTGTCCCCTTTTCACTGTTCCACTGGAAGGTTCTCCTATCATGTGATGTCTCTTCCATTTCAGATGAGACAATGGACATTTCCCTCGATGTGTATGTCAGCAAAGATTCTGTGACTATCCTGAACTCCGGGGAAGATAAGATTGAAGATATTCTTGTCCTTCACCTGGACCGAGGCAAAGATTACTTCTTGACCATCAGTGGCAATTACCTGCCCAGTTGTTTCGGTACATCGTTGGAGGCTTTATGCCGAATGAAAAGACCAATCCGAGAAGTTCCCGTTACTAAACTCATAGACTTGGTAAGAGACACCCTAAGGCATGAGGTTCCTTTAGATGAAATTTTAGCAATACTTGACTATTGTGCTTTTGCTATGGTGTTAGTGGGGGTGGGGATGTGCCGTCAGTGACAAATAAGAATGACACTCCACTCTAGCTCTGCTTTGATGAGATTAAGCCTAATGGGGAAGTCGGGAGGGTAAATTTAGAATTAGCTCTTGACTGGAATATAGTATTACTGAATCCACTGAGTTCGATTAATGACTTCCTTCTAAAGGTATAATGCTTATTTGTTATACTCTTCTACTTTGAAAAGACTTGTGTATTAATTAGAATTTAGCTGAGGTACAGTGAATGGGAGAGGCAGTATTATCCTCATAAACATATGAGAAAACTGAGGCACAGAGACAACTTGCCCAGTGTAGACTAGGGTGGCAACAAGTCTGTCCCCCAGATTTTCTAGCTCCCAGTCCAGCACTCCTCACTAGACATCATCAGATCTAATCAAAGTCAAACTCAGTTGCTTTGCTGCAGCACAGACCTATCAGTGCACCTTGGTGTTCCCACCTCAGAAGCCCCAAGGGTCGTCACACAAGTACAGGCTCCTCTGCGCCTTGCCGTGGCATTGGAATCAGAATTTCAGACTGTAGCAGCATCCCAGTGATTGCAATGCACACTCACACTTGATGTATGTTTAATGTGACTCACTGAGGAAAGGAAGGGAAGGGAAGGAGAAGGAGAAGGAGAAGGAGAAGGAGAAGGAGAAGGAGAAGGAGAAGGAGAAGGACTTCCCCACCTCAGCCCCACACCAAGCTGCAACATTGGTGTCCTTCTAGGGGACCTGTTAACTGTCTTCCATGACCCAAATTGATTTTGTGTCTTATTAAGAACTTTTGGGTTTGCGTGCAGGCCTCTTTGGGCTATAAAAAACTTCCTCATCTCTTATCAAAGAAAATGAGGTGAGGTGATAGCTGTGACAACCATTTGCTCACGTCGAGCCTTTGGGCCTACCAGAGTGGTGACTGTGCCATCTAGCAGGGAGGGCTGGATCAGCGGGCAGGCTGCTGGCTTGCCTGAGGGTGATCTGTTCTGTTGCCATGGTATTGTTTTAGCTGTGACTCAGATGGCAGATTAAAACACTTGAGTCCAGTCCCAGCATTCTTTCTTGGAATTATGCTTGCTTCCCTAGAGCCCTGTTACTGAACATATTATTTCTCTTTGAGAGAGAACCATTTTCTTGAGAAATTCACATCCTAAACATTCTGTTATTTTTCATGACACTTGTTTTTTCACCTGCCAGTGTGTTCCTGTCCTTGACATTCAGTATTGTACCTTCCAGAATGTATTCTAAATGAAGCGGTTTTCCCTTTGTTTCTTTCCATCCCAACCACCATTTCCCAGCTTCTGCTTTCCCAGTGATGAGTTCACCATATCCTCAACTTGTCGGATTGTGTCGTCTTGGTAAACTTTTAAAATTTATTCCTTCATCTTCCCTCCTTTGACCTATCTCCTATCAGCAAGAGCCTAGTTTTATTTTTGGTCAGTTGGCCACACACTATAATATGCTTTACTCTAATTGGCCTGTATTAAAGTAATTAGAAGGAAGATTAACCGACATAAAAATCTTTTACTTAATGTACTATCAGGTAATTCAAGCATGTTTGACCATGAATAGGAATGCCTCAAAAATTTCAGTGCTATTAATGGCTCTGAGCAAGCCCTCTTTCTTCTTTTTGTGCACAAATGATTTAAGATTTAAAAAACTAGAGCCTGAATCATTTCCCATCACAAAATCCTGAGATCTGGTTAAATTGTATGTGTGTGCTCATCATTCTTTCAAAACTTATTTTGTTGGATTTAGAATTCTGGTTCTATTGCATTTCAGTGTTACATTCCTGTGTGTCGTTGATGAAATTATCCAGTTAGTGTGGGGCAGTAATCAAGAAATCTAAAATTATCTGTACCCCCATTCATCATACCTTCTCACCCTATTTTGATGTGATTTTGACCTTCTGAAATGCTTTTTTAGCTTTGTTTATTCCCAGATCCAAGATGATAGCTTAAACCCATGAGATGACGTTGTGAATAATGGTATCTGTTATCCTCAGTTGTGTTAATACTCTAAAATTTGGGGGAAACTAGAAATGAGTTCAGTGCCTACGTTGACTCTCCATATACTTTGTCCGAAAGAGTCTCGTCCCATACTGCCTTCCCGCCAAATGCGGAATGACGTCACTAGCCTAAGGCCTTTTCATTGTTCCCGTCCTCAGAGACAGTGAACTTGCCACTCCCAGAATAGCTGCACAAGTGACAGAGGAGAATCTGTAATTACCTTTATCCTTTTTCAGAATTCAGGTAGATTTTTTCTGAGCAGTTAACTACCATATTAAGTCACAGGTAATCATCAATGTTTATTACACATTGGATACAAAGTATTACGGAACTTAAGTGGGCTCCTGTAATTTAGTGATAATGAAAGTTTACTTGTATGGTTAGTAGGGAGTTTGGTTAGAAATAATCTAAACTTTAACCACTCTTACTATCTAATATCCAGTGTGTTTGGTAAGCCATATTTTGGAAAGTCATTGAGAGTGAAAATTATGGCGCTTATAATGTGTATTAACAATATTTTTTTTTCTGGTGCTAATTATTGAAGCCCTTATATGCTATTAAAGTATATTGATTGTCCAGCTAATCTCTGTAAAAATCAATGTCAGAATCAGCCTATGTTGGCTTTAATTAATATTTGATGCTTGTAACATTAACATGACCTGAAATATGCTCAGCACATAATAAAATGAACTGACAGTTATTTGGGGTTCATAGAAGTACTTTGAGTCAAATTCAAGTACTCGTGACACATGTATTAATATATTGGGTGAACAAGCTCTTCTAGACTTAAGTGCTATTAAAGGTTACAAAGGTGAAAACAAAAAGTCATGTATGAAAAATTATAAGATTTCCCTAGGAAGAACAAAGATTAAGCATTAGAATGTGTGACGCTAGTTAGGTAGGATGGGGATGGCGGACAGAGTCTCAGAATCAACTGAGGAATTGATATTGGAGACAGAAGGCATGGAGAATCATCAGGAGACTTGGATGAGCAGTATGAGGCTGTAAATTGATACATTTGGAGAGGCGATAAGGAGTAATGGACAGTAATGGTCAGGCTTGAACTTGCCAGATCTGATTAAAGGTTTTACTTGTAAGTGTACATATGAGAAAAGTTGAGGAATGGATGGACAAACTGCATTTACTCGGGCACATGTCTACTAGGGGAATATCAAAAATTGGAAATAACGAGAATAACAACTTGGCATTTAATGCTCCCCAGTGCTGTTTTCTTTACCTGTTAGGTATAGTTGATTTTTTTCGCTTTATATTCACAAGAACTCATCCTTTTTAGCCCTTCAGTATCTGTGGAGCTTTTTTTGCTTTATATTTTTAAATTTGAATCTGTTTCTAAATGAATTTTAATCTTCAGGTGCATTTGCTACTGGGAAACTTCTAAGTGTAAATGTTGGGGTGAAGAAAGATTTGCATAGCATTTATTGTGCGCAGCTGCACCTGCTGAGCAAATCTGAGCTAGGTTCCCTTTTGAAAAAGGGACCGATGCCCAGTCTTTTGTTGAGAGTGGGCAGGTCAGTTTATTAGCAGTAACCTTAGTATTTCCTTAGGAGATGCTGTTTATTAGCGGAGGGCTAAGTGGTGTTTCTATTTTCAAAGTTAAGCCTGGTGCTGAAATAAATGTAATTTGCATCTATTAACCTTATGCTTGTAGCCAAAGAAATAAACTCTCTAAGTCTGTTGCCCCTCGAGCAATAGCAAGTCAAAGGCCTGATTGTTCTTTCAGATTCGTCTTCTGTGTCCATTTAAAAAAAAATGTCGTTTTCCCACTATCGAAGTCTCCTCTCTTCTGCTTGTCCAACCTTGATAGCTTTGAACGATGCTCTTTGCCTCTATGTCTACCTGTCCATTTTTCCTCTTCAGGGCTGTCAGACTGGTCTTTAATACATGTCGAGGCATTTCATGTCCTTGCTCAAAGGTAGTCAGTGGCTCCCCCAGATTTAGTCCCCACAATTTTCCCTCTGCCATGCCCCCCCAAAAGCAGATGACTCTCGTTTCCCTAGCTCCTTCCACCTCATAGTTTACCTTCTCTGCACCTTTGTCTACTTCTGCCCCTTCCATGTGTTGTGTCCCCTCCCCACGCCTCCCTTAAGACCCCAGGCCACCTTTAAGGGTTAGCTGGGTCACCTCTTCCTTGTGAAAAGTCCGCTGACAGCCCCAGCTGAAAGCCCTATCTCCTTTTGAACCCCATCTTGTTTTTGTTTACTTCCACCATTTATTGCTAACTTACAATCATGATAAATTATGATTCCTCACCCCAGTTCAGCTGCAAACCCGAGTCAGGGACCATTTCTTTCTCCTTTATGAGTCCTGTCTCCTTCCCTGCTCCCCAGAGGTATTCAGCACAATGTCCTGTAGTGGTGGGTGGTCCCTATTTAAAGAATTCTTTTTTGAGGACCTGGTTTGACAGTAGTATATAAAAATTACTAGTTTCACTCATCCTATCATGTGGCCTGGTAGGCATGGTAGGGAAAATAGAGAAGTCTGTCACATAGCCCGGGTCTCTGTTTGTTAATAAGTAGTCTAAGTTTTAAAAAGGTTGCACTCTAAAATTGTGGTAAATGAAATGTTGATACTCCCAACTAAACTTCATTAAAAATACTGTGAATACAGTTCTAGAAATATTGTGTACTTTATAAAGCACTGTTACTCTGATGATTCTTATGTCATCTTATGTGTGGCATTTGAAAGTCTAGGTCAACCCCCAAAAACATGTTTAATTCATAATGTATCTAATATTACTAAGAAGCCTCACCTTATGTAACTGACGTGGGGTTGGGGGGATGTGAGCGAATACATACTCCCTGGCACCTCACTAACAGTGAAATCAGAATTTCTCCTTTTACTATCAGACCCAAGAAGGATGATGTGTCCTTATGCTCTTGGACTTATTGTGAACCCATGGTGGGGTTGGGAAGCTTCCAGTTGGGAGTTGCTGAGGCGGTGTGAGGAGCTTGTGAGGGAGCCAGGCCTTTTGCTGGCATCCTCCGCCACCCATGCCACCCACCCTGGGTTTTAGGCTGCTTCCCTGCTTCTCTGAGGGAATTACTGCCCCTGTGGTAGAAATGACAAGATTGAAGTAACGCTTACCAATTTGCCTGAGGTCTGCAAAAAATTAATGAGACAGACCGAAGATTTGTACTGGGTACCACTGATGCCTGTACTCTTTGCATTAACCCCACGGCCTTACTACTGGAGTTTCTGGCTGGTTTCAACTAGTTGTACTCACAGCTTCCCCTGTCTCTGTCCGGAAAGCAGGCAGATTGTCTTTTTATGAGTGATGTAAGGAACCATAGAAAACAGCTGTAGAGTCAGTCAGACCTGAATTGCAATCCTGATTCTGCCTCCTTGGGCAAATAATCTAAACGCTCAGAGCCTCGGTTTCCTCATCTGTGAAATGGGAATAACACCTGCTTGGCAGACTAAGCGACACTGCTGTGAGCAGTTGGCACAGTTTCCCCACTTCACGGCAGGGCAGGCTGGCCCTACTTATTGCTGCCGTCATTGTTACTGGCTTGTAACAATAGCATGAGACAGAGACTGTTAAAAAAAGGTACTTTTCCCCCTCTCCCCGGTGCTTTTTTTTCTTTTACACCCTGTAGGAAAACACAGTAGGGGATGCCATGGTTCTTCTGACCCATGGTGGCCTAAAATGACACTCACTGACATTGCAGAGGGGCCTCCAAATAGGAGGACTTCCAGGGGCTTCTGAAAATGGGAGTGGGCATGGTGAGACAGAAGGAACAAGAGGCCGGCAAGGGTAAGAGGGTTGGCAGTCAGCAGGAGAGGAGCTTGCCACCTCCTGCCACATGTGAGGCTCACAGCCACAGTTCTCCATGGAGGTGGCACCAGAGTGAGAGAGAAGCCAACGAGCGGCAGCAGAGCCTGCCTCTGGGCAGCATGTGCAAAGACACTAGTGGGCATTTGGCCAGGTCAGGCAGCAGCTGCCTTAGGGCACAAGAGTCTAGGACTGCTCATTTCTCTTTCTTGAGTGCTAGTCTCGACAAACTGCACAACATCCAGTGTGCACAATAGAAATTTTGCATGCGACTGCATTCCTATTTTGAATAATCATGGTTTCTTTGAAGAAGTTAAAGCTGTTTAAGCATTTGTGTCTGCTCAGCCATTGAGTTCAAATAATAGTGATCTGTTTCTGATTCTGTAAATTAATTCTAATCATTTTCTATCTATCAATGACTTTCTTTCCCTGCTCTGCTCTCAGGAAGAAGACAGCTTCCTAGAAAAGGTAATGAAATGCATTGGTGGCTATGAGTTTCCCGGTGCTTGATTAACACTTAACTGTAGTCCCTGGAATTTCTCCTTTTGTTTCCTATATCGGAGACCTCTAGCTCCAAGAGAGAATTCCCCGGTGTCTTGCCAGGAAAGATACTGACTGCACTTGTCAAGTCAAGGAGACCCCTTATATAAAAGGAGCATGACTCAAGGTTCCGGATCTGTGTACTGCCAGCTGTGCTTAAGTGTGTCTGAGGCACAGGATAGAGACTGCATTCCCGAAGTCATTGAGATGCAGTACATACAAGCACTAGGACGCGAGGTTCCAGACCTGTGTTTCTGGAATAAAGTCATTCAAGAGCGGTGTTGATGTATCGGGAAAGCTCATGAGGCGGAGGAAGGTGCTGCGTAGCTATCGCCCGTTTCCAATGAGAGTAGAAGCAGAAGTGGATTTCTATTGCATTGAGAGTGAAGTGGGAGTTAGTGATTAATTACTGAAATAATGCCAAATGTGGTCAAGAAACAGCACAGAATAGAATCGGAACAAGATCGTACTGAATGAGATTTTAAGGATCATCTGTTCCAGCTCTCTGCTGCCTGACAGGGTATGATATTTTCTCCATTTTGAGAAACAAGACAGCAAAGCCCAGGAAGGTGGGAAAAGGAATCTAGAACTGGGACTCCTGAATGGCTAGTGAAGGAACCCAGTGAACACGCTCCTGTGGTGGCGTCTCAACACCTGTCCGTCCTCCTTCCACCTGGAGAATGCCCGCTGCACACTGGGGGAGCTGTCAGGTAGAGAAACATGGGCTTGAGAAACATCCTGCAAGTGCGTTCACACAGTGGCTCACATGACCTCCCCATCTGGCGGGGTTCACTACATTCTGGTGGGGGTGGGGAGCTGCCGTACTGTTGCGCTTTAGAGAGTGTGTCCTTCCGAGGCACCGACTATACCTTGTTGAAAGAAGACAAGCCGTGCCTGCTTCCCCTTGGATATTAGAGTAAGTTGTAGGCTTTGTCATAAGTATTGTTTCTGGTGCGTGATCTTCCTCTAGACTTCAAAGACACAAGTAGGACATTTTGTATTATCATCACATGTGAAGTTGAAAATGGATACTGGATGATGTCTATAACCTGCTGACATTGTATTAACCTTTTTAAACCTCTAAGGATTGAGGTGGCTCTGTTTCCCAGCACGTCCCTGTTAATTGCAGGCTGTGTTCTGTCTTTTCATCTTAGTGCCTTTGTGTGGCCTTCATGCCTTAGTCAAGGAAAAGCACCAATTGGATGTCAGATTTTTTTTTAAGTACATGAATCAGTGCTGAATAATTTATATATGGTAAGTTTCAAGGCATCCACTGAAGAATCTGTACATGTGTTAATGCAGAGTTCATTATGGACAGTGTTTTGGCTCTGAGTACATCTAGATGCCTGGATTTGATATTTGCACCCAGAAAGAAGCTAGTGGATAAGTAACTGACAGTCCTGGCAACTCCACGGCCATTAGGTGATAGAATCCCAGGGATAGAAAGAAAGGAAGCCAAGCAAATCTAAAGAAAACAGACTTTTAAATGGTTAACCAACCATCGTGCTCCCTTCTCTTCTGCATTCCCTTACAAAGGCAGAGAGACTATAAAAGGTCACTCGAGCTCATTGAAGAACATAATGTTAAAAAGGGCTCTCCTGAGCTCTGATGCGGAATGTCTGGATATAGTGAGATGTTTCTCTTCTTTCCCTTAAAGTGACATGGCTGGGGAGTGTGGATGGAATTCATGCAGTTTCCTAAAGCTAGACATACATAGTACAGAAAACTGAGCTGGAGATGGAAGGGTTATATTTTCTCCACTGATACATTTCCGGGGGCTATCTCAGGTGCCCTGAACCTGTTCTAGACATGTTTTTGATATACTTTAAACTTGACTATGTAAACATAAGAAAAATGCATTCATTCCTCAGCTATTTTCAAGTTCAAATCAAGTGACTGTGTCACTTCTGGATTTTTCTCTGAGTCTTTTAGGGGACTCGAACAGAAAATGGAAAGATAGGTGAATGGAATCCAAGCCCCTTGAAAGCTTTGATAAGCTACTAATACAATGAATAATTTTAGGACTCACATTCTCAATCTTTCTAGTATTTCTGGTACTTGGCATGCCATCTGCTGTTTACTATTTTTAGATCTTGAGGTTTATGAGTTTTAGTAACTTAAGATGAGAACTTGTATCAAGTCTGAAGGTGCTCATGAATGTAGGTCTAACGTGGAGTACTGTCTCTTACTTTAAGGGCCAACAAATCTCATCTCAATCAATGTTAGAGCTGTAGTTTTTGTAAGACCTGAAAGACGAGTAGGTTAAAACTCAACGAAAGCCTAACTGTAGGTGCTCGTCTCTGAAAGTGCTGTATCGACAATCATAATTGGCCCCGCTGGTGTGTGGAGTCTACCGTGACTGGAGCACTGATTCCCTGTCACCCTTGAAAGGATTTACAGCACACAATACAAGCGCGAGATAAACATGATAAACCCACATGAAATGCTTGACGGTTCAGTGAAGCGTCCAGAAAAGGAGATCCTTTCAACTGTGGAAATCAGTATCTAGTGCCTTCTGACCAAAAGTGCCCCCGGGACAAAAAATGAAAAATCTTAAAGTATGACGCTCTAACGATACCCACCTAAGAATCTAAAGACAATTAAGTTACACACAGGTGTAAACCTAGACCTCCAAGTCATATACACAACCAACCAGTGTTGTAAGCCAGCAACAAATAAAAAAACTGTATTTTTTAAGTTTTTATTCTGAGACCCATTTGACTCATCCCTCTTCATCTTTTAGGAGAAATCCCTTCTGCAGATGGTTCCCTTGGATGAAGGTGCCAATGAGAGACCCCTGCAGGTCCCAAAGGAGATCTGGCTTCTGGTGGATCATTTATTCAGATATGCCTGTCACCAGGTAAGGGGAAGTGGGCCACCTCTAAACCTTTGAGGGGTGTGTGAGTCCAGTGAGAAATGACAATACTTCATATCAGTATAGTGCTTTTAACTTTCCCAAGCTACCGCCGCTTGGCAACACTGTCAGGAGGCCCGGGCAGGTGGAAGTACCCATCCCTACTGGCAGACCTGGGAGCTGAAGCTTCCAGGCTAAGTGATTTGCCTAAGACCACAGCGTGACCACAGGCAGGGCCCCGTGTGGGCACACCTGGCCACCTCCAACTTCCCCTGCGACCTGCATCTAACGCCTGCTTTAACTGTAGCTGTCACGTGGGCATTGCAGATGAGAGTCCAAAGCCCGTTTCTCGAACCCAGTGCTCATTTTCTCTTAATCCTGTCTAATCTTCTAGCTACCCCCACCCACTCCTCCCGAAAACAGAGCTTCTTGGGACCAAATTGAAGGATAATGTTTTCTTATCTACTAAGGAGCAGTATCATTTGAAAGCAGGACATGCCATTAACTCTTGCCCTAGCATCCTCCAATATGTGAATGCAATTCTCCTGGCTGGATTGCTGCCTTCTACTTGGCAAAGGGGCTCGGAGTAGGAACGCCCAGCATCCCGAGCTGACCTCTGTTCCCCTACTGTAACAGGGATAGGTTAGAATGTTTGATGTGAATTGTCTGATGTGAATTAAAATTCTGCATAGCTTATGGAGGTGATCAAGGAAAAGAGGTGCCATTTTCACACCTCCATGCCTAGCCACAAATACGCCCGCTGTCCCCTGCGCGTCTTGCTGCCCTCCGTATCCTTGGGTGGTGTCCACAACCTTCGGGCTCATTCATGCCGTGTTCCCCTCTTTGTAACCTCTCCGGTAGGAGGACCTATTCCAAACCCCTGGAATGCAAGAGGAGTTGCAGCAGATCATTGACTGTCTGGACACCAGCATTCCTGAGACAATCCGTATCTTTTGCAACAAATCCTAAGGAAGCTGGATGATACTTGGCCAAATTTTTCCCACTTACTTTTGATTTTTGTGTTTTCACCCTTAGTCTCTTCATAAATGTCTTTGGTTGAATAGCACTCGTTGACTGCACACTTGTTTCTCAGGAACTTTAACCTCTTTGTGCCAGACTTTACTAAAAGAAACTCAGGGGAGGGTCACAGGACTGTCACAGGCATGGGACCAGGGCCGCAGCTCGGGCGCTGGTGCTTCAGGCAGGGGGCCGCCCTGCCGCCCTGCGTACTCACTAGAACAAGGACAGGCCGCTCTGGCACCTGCTTTCAAGGACTGCGCCTGTGTGAAATGTCATTCTGCAGGTCCTCTCCACCAGCTCTCTAACTCGGCCACAGTGTATCTAGACCCACGGCATAGCAAAATCCAGTCAGGATCAGTGCCCCAGTGGAAGGACAGAGGGGGGCGGGAGCAAGTTGCCTGCCTGGCCTTTTCCCCGGAGTCCCTTTCCCTTGACTGTAGCGTCCCCAGCTGGCAGCAATCACTCTGTGGCTGAAGCGCTGCTCATTTTCCTGGAAGCCCTGCCGGAGCCCGTCATCTGTTACGAGCTGTACCAACGATGCCTTGACTCCTCTCAGGACCCCCGGGTCTGCCGACAGGTGAGTGTCACTCTGAGAAGGTGTTTGGGACAGGTCCCCTATAGATAAATTGTCATTTTCCAAAGCCATAGGCAGCCAGCCACGGCTACATGTTTTACTCACGGCAGGACAGCAGCCTTGTGAGTTAGGGTCCTTGAATTTGAGGTGGTGGCACTCCCTGTTATGTCTGCTACTGTGTTTCTGGAAACCAGGAAGGCAGACTCCTCTGCTCTGAGGTAAGATTGGTGAAGCCGATTGTATGTGGGATTCTCCCTGACAATACCAGGAAGGCCATGTGATGCTGGGGGTTTTTTCTTTTTGTCATGTTGGTTATTTGTTTTTAAACCCGAAATAATTTGCTCTGCCCTAACTGAGACTACCTGACTCAGGCTACCTGCTACTGGCAGGGAGGTCCAGCCGCGCTGAGTGACATGGCAGAAAAAGCCATTCTGCTGGGCAGAAGCCCTGGCTGGAGGTTACTACCAGCCTGCTTGGCGAGGGGGTGTGCTCATGCGTGTATGTGTGTGTAGTGGCCACACAGGCTGGCCACTGGTGGGCGGGGCTGGACAGTGCACCACTCCGACTTCCAAGTTGTCATTTGGCAGGTGTTTGCAGGTCAGGCATAAGTGAAGAGGTTGCCACAGACGAATGGGGTCCTGTGAGGGCCGGTTCCGCACTGCTTCCCGAGCAGCGGGAGGTCTTACTCCCTTCTCGCTGCGTACTACCCTCCCCATTTCTAATGCACAGGTGATTTCCCAGCTTCCAAGGTGCCACAGGAACGTTTTTCGTTACTTGATGGCATTTCTTCGAGAACTCTTAAAATTCTCAGAATACAACAACGTCAGCGCCAACATGATCGGTAAGAGCGCCCCCTAGGAGCGGGCCTGGGGTGTTGCTGGGGACAGTTTGGGCTCCGTGCTCCTGGTGTGCACCTTCCCTAGCGGCCAGGCTCAGGGCAGTCACCAATGCCCTCATCCCGGGCGCTGCCCTCATCCCCGGGCGCTGCCCTCATCCCCGGGCGCTGCCCTCATCCCGGGCGCTGTCCTCATCCCTGGGTGCCCCAGCCCCAGCCCTTTGGCTTTTTTTAGGTTGTGTCTGACCAGGGACTTCCCTTCTCTCCCTTGCCTCCGCTAGCTACTCTCTTCACTAGTCTTCTCCTAAGGCCTCCACCCAACCTGATGGCAAAACAGACTCCAAGTGACCGCCAGCGTGCGATTCAGTTCCTGCTGGGCTTTCTGCTTGCAAGCGATGAAGACTAAGCATTTGCCTCTTACTACTCCCCGCGATTCCAGAGGCAGAAGGTCCTGGGCACCCAGTATTTCACAGTGATTCGAAAACTCATGCCACAGGAGGAGCCTGTTGCAGAACTTCATCAAGGCTGTTGGCATGAAAAAGCTGTTCCTAGCGCAAAAGGAAGCGAGTTCCTTCACCCTCCTTTACCTTCTCCTCCACAGCAAAATACTTCTAGACTTACGTTGCCAAGCCAAAGTTACCAGATTTTGGTGTTTTCGTGTTTTCTCTTTACAAAGCAAAGAGGTTTGTATTTCTACTCCTTTACCTGCACATGTGTTTGCTGCCCTCCTGCCCAGCAGTCAGATTCTCCTCTGCACCCCAGGCCTAGATTCTGAGATGTTCCCATTGTAGGCCTAAAGCACTGCTCACTATAGCTCAGACACGTCTGCGGTCCTTCGTCGAAAGCACTTTTGCCCCCAGCTGCGCTCTACCCCGCCAGTACCATCACGTCGAAGGAAGTCTGGGTAAGGCCCGTGCCCTGGGGTGCCCCCGGAAGCGAGCCTTTATATGCGGTTGTCAACTGCCTTTGGGCTACTCCAGGGGCATCTGTATGTTTCTAAAATTGGCCTTTCGTGGCTCTGCACTGGGTGGACATGTATCCGCCACAGACGGTCTCTGCTACCCTGTCTGCTAGCAGAGCCTTGGGGATGATACACATGGCGCCCCACTGCTGGGAAAGTCAAAATCAGAGTGGAAGCACATTGAGTATTTCAGAAGTGAGAATATTCACGTTTCACAAGTCTTGCTTCCCACATCCCTTTCTGTTCTTATTCAGAATTGTCATGAGAGCTTAGCATGGATGTGTTTGGGGCCCACCCCCCACTTAGCAACAAGGCTCCTGTGCAATGCTTGTACCACTGTGGAAAAGCCTGCCTGTACCTCCAGGCGGCCTCTCCAGAGATGTGGCTTCTCCCCCGGTGAGGGCACGGAGGATGACCCTTAGAGCCCCTCTCTGGTCTCCTGAAGGATCAGGGGCAGATGCCACCGTGCTCGCTCCCAAGGCTCCCAGTCACCTCATGGGTGATGAGGTGTGGAAGACAGACCAAGCAGTGGGCCAAGCAAGCACCTTTCTTACCCCCATGAGCACCCTATGAGCCCTTCATTTACTCAAGCTCTGGGGGCAGTCTTTTTTTTTTTTTTTTTTGATGAATCTAAGTTGGTTGGCAAAGCAGCACCCAGCTGCTGACTGCAAAACCGTTGGATGCAGTTTGCTTCCTCCTGGTTTTCTTCAACCAAAACTACACTGAGTTTACTAATTCTCTCCTGTTAACATTCACTCTGAGGAGCCGAACAGGCTCTGTCTGGCCTCACGTATTGAGTCCCGACTCTCCTGGCACCTCTGAGGAGAGGCCGACAGTACCACCGCTGCGGGCTCTCCAGGGGCTCCTTTTGTTACGCCTCCTGGAAGTTGAGTTCTTTGGGGAAAGAAGAGGTATGTGTCCGGGGGTCCATGATTAAAGCCTTTCCTAAGTGGGAGGTATGGACCTGGGAATCAGGTTATTGGTGCCAAATAGCTGCAGAGCTGATCGGTCAGGGGATGGGTGTTGAACTCAGTTACTGGAAGACTACAAAGCAAACGCTTTCGCCACCTCCACTAGAGATGTCCTCTCGAGGCAGGAAGTGGCACCGCAAGGTGGTGTGGATGCCATGGGGAGGGCACAGTGCACAGACGGGGAAGGCCTCCCTGGGCGCACTTTCTAGTGTATTGCCAGCCTGGGGCTCTGGGTGACCAAGGATGTGGCTAGCGGAGCTGTGTGCGGCATGTCAGCTGTTTGCTCACGAGTCCATGCACTAAGTTGGCTAACTGCCTCAACTTCTTTGCCAGCTCTGGCCCTAAGATGTACAGAGTCGAGGGTTTTAGACAATCTCTAAGTAGGGAAACGACTAGAGCAGACCTGAGAAATCTGCTTCCCTCCTGTGCCTCCTCCAGCACTGCAGCCTCTTAACTGCGAAGCACCTTTAATGCACTGCTCATACCTCCTCTCGTGGAGGGAGTTCACGTCCAGCCAGTAGGGAAGGGCTCTGCATCTGTTGTCTTAGGAAAGAGATGGTTCACACCCACGTGGTGACGTCACAGTCGTCTCCCTTTCACTGATTTCTGATTCATACTCTGTAGTTGTTCTATTTCCCCCAAAATGTCCCAGTCACTAAGCAAAGCTGCTAGTGGGATTCTGTATTCTGTGTCATCTTTTTTATTATAATTTATTGCAATTTTTTCTGAATAAATAATATGTTGTGTGAAAAATCAAAGTGTGATCTTCGCGAGAAAGAACGTGAGGAGGGAGGCCTATGTCGCTGGGCCCCACTGACCACTGCAGTCCCCACAGCTCTGCCTGTCCGCTCACTTCCTGTCTCACGCGGAAATACCATTTGTGAGAATTCACAATATGTTTACCAGCTCTGGTCTTAAGATGTACAGAGTTGAAGGTTTTAGATAATCTCTTAAGTAGGAGAAACCAAACAGAGCAGATATAAGAAATCTGCTTACCTCCTGAAGCAGATTCAAATAAGAAGCAGCCACGAATTCTGAGAGATGAAGTCCATGCTTTCAGAGGCCAGCCAAGGATCTGTATTTTAACCCCAAGGATTCAGGCAAACAACTGGCAAGAGAAAGGACGTTGATTGTTAATGTGAGCAAATATCAACTGGGTCAGATAGCTCTGGCCCCTTACGTCTGATAAGCCTCCAACACTCATATTCCGAGAACCCAGCTGTCCTTGCAAATAGTCTCAGGAGTTTAGACCTGTCCTCCCTACTCCTGCCCACCCAAAGAGCCTGTTTTCACATCATTCATTTGGTAACTTTTGAAACCCAGTTTTACTAACTCTTGAGATGATGAAGTCCATAGAATTAATAACTACATTGCAGGGGAGGAGGAAGCTCTAATCTGACCTCTAACACTTTGAGAGGAAACCCCTAGCTTGAGCATGAATCCATTATTCCCTCGCTGATCTCTGCTGTGAAATTGCGCATTCTGGTTCCTTCCCCTTTGGGACTGAGGAGGCCTCAGCTGGAGGTTTCATCTCAACCAGGGCCCCCTTCCAGGCCCCTCCAACTATGAGCTTGACCCTGATGAATGTGCTGATTCAGTGTTGTCATGAACAGTTTTTCCCATCCCCACCCACCGCCTTGGCAGGAGAATGTGTTCTCTGCTGAGAGCAAACCCCCCCAGTGAGGGACTGACCCCAGCAGTTTTGTACACAGCAGTAGTGGGGCAGCGCAGCCTCAGTGGCCCATTTCCAGAAGAGAAACTGCTGCAGGAGAGTCACGAGGGCCTTTGTGAGCACAGCACGTTAAAGATCAGCTCTTGGTGTAGCCTAATCTAAAAGCACACACTCACTCTGCAGCGCGGTCTTGAGTGTTAGGGAGACGGCCATAGTGGTCATCCTGTCCAGCCTCCTTGGACAAAGTCACGGCGACAGGGGACTTAAGATCACTTAGGGATAATGTGACTAGTGGAAAGAAGAGCTTATGGTTTACAGGCAGAATGGGTCTCTTTTCCAGCGTTTTGTTCAATTTTTCAAGTAGTCAGCAAAGTCAAAAAGGATGCAGTGAACAGCCCTTAACCCGTATTCCCCAACGCTTCACCTATCGCCACGTTTTGTCTTGTCACAGAAAGGCCTGGTTTTCAGTCTCTCTCTGCCACTCACTCCTTGTCTAGCCTCCGGTGGTTTGGTCTGTACAATGGAATGAGCGTAATACCTATCGGATAGGGCTTCACTACCTCAACCTCACTTCCCAGTCAAAAACTCAAGTGTCTTTCTAGTGCTTTTAGAAAAAAATCCAAATTCCCACAGGCACCAGGCCCATCTGATCTAGTGAGGAGGAAATGAACCGGCAAGTACAGGCTGCTACACCGCAGATTCATGAGCAACGTCATTTTGTTCCGCATCGTTTTGTTATAGCAACAAGAAAAAAAAAAAAGATTCCTGGCTGAAGTTGAATGAAATGCCATTATTCCAAGGCCTCGTTTTATTATACTTCTCATGGCTTCAAGTCCCAATTTCCAAGAACCTGCCAATGGTGTTGCTGGAGGATGTACTGTGGAGATGCTGGTCTATCCCCAGCTGCGGCCCGCTCGCCCCACATTCACTGATACCAGACTTGCCAGCCTCGGGTCCCCTTAGCCACTAAGAACACACTTTTGAAGAGAAGGAAAGTTGTGTCACTTCTTTGTAACAATTCAACGTCTGAGAGAGTACCATCCGCTTTCTAGCAGAGCATAGGGGTGTAACTAGAAGGACGCGGATGTGAAAGAGGGGAGCACGTTAGGGTCGGCATGTGCATTCATGTAAGTGTCTGGTGACTTGCTACCAGCTCGTTTTCGTCACCGTCTCGTGGTCAGCCATTCTTACATGGTCTTGGCTTTGTTCTGAAATTTCTCTGCCGAAGGCCTTTGCCCCCGCGATGCAAGGGAAAAAGCAAGATGTTAGTTAAACATACAAATCAGGGCTTGGTAAATTCCCAGGAGCAGAGAGGACTTCTCTCGGCGGCAGGAAGATGGCTGAAGCATGACTGCCATGCTGCCCAAGACTTTGGGGCTCATTTGCTGTGGTGACCTGGCAGCCAGGTCAAATCAGCCCCCCTGCTCAGCGTGCGTCACCTCTCACCTTCCCCCACCCCTACACACACCACCTTGCACACTTCTATCTTTGTCAGTTGCAGAGTTTCAGGGCAAATTTTTCTGAGAAGAGGGGGTGAGGGTTCAAGTCCTACCTTTGCCCTTTCTGTATGGCTGATCTTGGACAGATGTTAGTTTTCCTCTTCGGAACTCACTTTCCAGATCTTAAAATGAAAGTAGTAATAGTATTTTTCCTTCTAGGACCATCACACGGATGAAGTCAGCTAATACATTGAAAGGGCTAAGGTTCTTGCCCGGTACATAAATGCTAAATACATAGGAGCTAATACATTATCCCCAAGCTTCCACTGGCCCAGGGCCCTGCCTCCCATTTGCAGCAGGTGACTGACTGCACCCTTGACTTGGGGAAAAGGTCGAACTCATCAGTGAAAGTGGCTTCCTTCTCATATCAGCCATTCATTCAACAAGCACTGAGGGTTTCCTGTGTGCCTGGTGCTGTTCAAGGTGCTGGAGATAAGAGAGGAGAATAAGATGAGGCTGATGTAGGGTGCTTCCCTCAGCATGGGGGCAGGGTGGGGTAAACAGACTAAGATAAAGCGCATACCATGACTGCATCAGGCCACAACTGGATCTGAATGGCTTAAGGCCTGAGCCATGTTCCAGGGAACAGGCAGCAAGATGGCCAGTGAAGGTTTCTGTGAGGAGATGTTTAAGCTCAGGCCCAAATCCACAGCTACATTTAAAAAGCCAGCCATGCAGCATCTGGCAGAGAACATTCCTACCAAAGAAAAGATCAAATGCAAAGGTCCTAAGCAGTAAAGCAGCTGGGCAGCTGTAGAAGTTCAGGCACAGCTTGTTAGGACAGACAGACGCTAGACTGCTTCGGTCAGTACCGAGCTCAACCACTTTCTATCTGTAACCATGGAAAATGTGCCAGTGACGACAGAGTTGGGGGAGGGGAGTGCTGGTCAGGTTGTGGGAGGGGTGAGGTGAAGAGTTTGCCTTTGTTTGATACAGCAGGAAGTCATGGGTGACTGCACAGGATCTGAGACCTCCCTCTCCGGTCCTTCTCCTCAGCTTAGTAACAATAACCAGGAACTCTAGCCATCGCTTACCTCAGGTGCTGTATTCATACACTAACATTCCGCTTAGCCATGACAAAATGCCTGTAAGGATTTCTTTACACACTTTCATAGATGGGGAAAAAATGAGACTCATGGAGGCTGCCAAATGGGGTACCTGACCAGAGCAGATCAGAATATGACCCCAGACCACAATCCGCAGTCTTCAGCACAGCCACCGTCTCCATTGCTGGAGCGGACCTGAAGGTGAGAATGCTTCTGACTCATCCTCTCTTCCAGCATCATCTCAGGATTTCAAGCCAGTTGTGGAAACTGCTAGCAGCTCAAACTCAACCTGCCTTCGGCCCTGGCCAGCTTCCTCTCTCCCGTCAGCCAGCTGTGAACCCTTAATTATGTTTGGTCTCTGTCCCACTTCTAATCAGTCACCAATTGCAATTCAACACGTATTTATCAAGAACCTGCAATGTGTGGGCCGCCTTTGTAAGGTTCTGTATGAAACTAAAATGAGTAAGACTGATCATCAAAAGACAAACATATGTAAAGTTTTTTTCTTTTTTTTAAGGAAAGGAGGGAAGAAGCAGAGGGAGAAAGTTCGCTGGAATATCCACATAAAAGGGACCAAACTCAGATGTTCATAGGCGCCACCTTCCTCCAAATCCAGACCCTCATTATCTTAGGCCTGGGATATTCCTTTTAATCCCTTTCTTACTAGTTTCTCAGATTCCAGTTCCTATCCTATACATCACCACCACACTAATCTTCCCCAATGCGCTCCTTTGATCAAAATCCCTTTGCTCCCCACCCCCTACCACAGAACTTCCAACACAGCCTGGTCCAATTCAGAGTAGAACTTAAAAGTGTTCATTACAGAGTCTCTTCCACCCACTTTTTCAGTCAACTTTCCCATACTTGATCTCAGTCCCTCCTCTTCCTAACAAGAATACATTCCACTTTGGCTCAGACAGCCACCTGGAACTCCTCCACCTTCCCAAACTCTATCAAACGCAAATGGCACCTCTTCCAGGAAGCCTTTGCCCAAGGCGCCTACCTTCCTTGAACAATTAGCACCTTCCTTTTGCACCATTATTTTAGCACATCACACACAAGAAAGGTATTTTGCCCTTTCCTCTAGCAGCTTCACATGAGTAGGAAGCAAGCTGGACATATTCTGCCCCACTCTCCATGCCTGCTTGACCAGGAGCAAATGAATGTCATCTTTCTGGAAGAAATATGGCAATCTGTGCCAAGAGCCTGGAACAGTCATGTTTATCATTCTCCTTCTAGAAAATGATTCCAGAGGAGCACAAAGTCCTATGGCCCCAATGTTCATCTCAAGACTCACTAGAGGAAAAGTCTAGAAAGGACCCACCTAGCCTTCACAACCAGCAGGTGTGTAAATGCATTGTCAATTTTTATAACTGGAATACTATGCAGCCTTTATAAAGGATGCTTCAAGGATAGTAAATGGATTGTGCTTAACAATGGAAAAATGTTGAGACATAACATCAAATGGAAAACTAGGGTATAATAGGCAGGCAGATTATTTATACATTTTTAAAGTCAGATATGAAGAGAATGTGATAATAACACACATAGCGCATGGCATGGTAGCTCCAGTTAATGATACTGTATTGTGTATTTGAATGTTCCTAAGAGTAGATCTTAAAGGTTCTCATTACATAGATTAGTGGAGCAAGTATATGGTGACCTGTGATCCCTTTGCAATGTATTCAAACAGCCAATCATGATGTACACCTGAAATCAATATAACATGTCAAGTGCATCTCAGTAATAAAATAAATAATAGGCATAAACATGATGGACATTGAGGCTGCATCCTGTCAATAACAGTCACGCCCAGGTGGGGGCATCTGGGGAGCGGAAGCTCCAGAATCTCCAGATTGGAAGGGTCAGGAGCCATTCCAAGGTAGGCCAGGGAACTTGCCTGGCAACTGCGCTCTGTCTTTGCGTAGCTGACTTTTTCCTTAAATTGCTTGTGCGGCTGAAGTGACTGGCAGTGCTGACGGAGATGGTGGTAAAGCCCCCTCAAGCCATATTTTGGTGCCAGCCTAAATGACTTTTTAGTACTTTTATACTCATCTGGTTTTCTAAATGTTTTACAGTGACCATGCATTACTTCTACAATCAGAAAACAATTAAAGAAAACATTATTCCATAAAAGAAAGAAACGTCTGTGTGTTGGAATGAACAGACCCAGTGTCCGCTCAGCCCAGTGGGTGGCTAGAAAAGAGCCTTGTGGGCAGGCACTGGGTCCCCCTCCCTGCTCTGCACCCCGGGGTTGCTCTGCCTCTTGGATCTGTCTCCTCAGCCTCTGGCAATGAGGCCAGCCTCCAGGCAGCCTCCGGACGCCCCAGAGGCCAAGGACTCATCGTGACTGTGGGCTTTCTGCTCCCAGGGCAGGGCGCTCCCAGACAGCCCTGCGCAGAGCACACTAGCCTCTGTCTGGCAGCCAGGGGACTGACTCTTCACGACCCCTCCAGCTGCTCCGCCTCCAAGGAGCAAGCGCCTTACTGACTGTGGCCAGCAGGTGGCAGAGCAGAACGGCGTTCCCAGCTCTGAAACTGGGGTTTAAGGCAGCAGTCACTTTTCTGGTTTCATGACCATTTCTTTCTATTTTGAGGCACTTGATTGACTATTCTCCTTAAGATCGCTTACGTATGGCCTAAATAGTCAATAAAAATGAAACGTTTTTTTCGGGGCTGGACTGAAATGGTCATGGAGGTTTCAGGCCTATCTTTCTCGAAGGCGGGCGTGTCAAATAAAGACTCCTCTCCAGCCTGCACTGTCCGTCCACGTTTCAAATTACTCAGAAAATTCCACTGAGGGTGGGAGGCCATTTCACTGCCGAAAATGGTGAGTTTTATCTTCTTTGGAGAAGGGCCGATGGCATGTGAAGGAGGAATAGAGGCGGTCAGAAGGGGGCTACACACAGGTGCCAACAGAGGGAACCATGGCGGGCGAGAGGACTGGGGAGAAAGGTGACCAAAGGGAACGAGCCTTGAGAAGCTGATCTAATTTGGAAATAGGGCTGTTGCCGATGGGGTAGGTTAAGGAAGATGAGCTGTCGCTGTACCAGCCGTGGCCTCATCTCACATGACGGGTGTCCTTATAAAAAGGGGAAATTTGAACAGAGACACCCACACAGGCAGAGCCTGTGTGAAGGTGAAGGGAGAGATCTGGTGACATTCCACAAGCCCTGGGATGCCAGAGGTGGCCAGCAAACCACCAGGCGCTGGAGAAAGGCCTGCAGAGACCTCCCTTGCAGCCCTCAGAGGAAGCAGCCATGCTGTCACCATGATCTGAATTCTGGCCTCTAGGACTCTGAGACATTTCTAGTGTTTAAGCCCCCGGCACGCGGCCCTCTGTTCCAGGCAGTCAAGCAAATAAGCAAATGGCTCTTTGGGGGGGGGGGAACTGTCAGGGAAAATGAGATGATGGCAGAAAATGGACAGAATTTCCTCTCTGCAATATAAAGGTATAAAGGATGAAGGCTAGAAAGCAGTCTGTCCGTCCTCCCACAGCCCCACTCCACAAGAAGCCCTCCCACTGCTGTCACGCTTTCTCAGCTTCTCCCACCCTCCGTTGCTCTGGCCATCCCTCTGACACTGTTCTCACCAAAGTCTCCAGGTCGCCAAGGCTGAAGGTCATTGGCCAATGACTCTACCTCTCAGCATCCCCATACATTCTTCTGGAACATTCCATACCACCCGTTGCCAGGACGCAAATTAGTCCTGGATTTCCTTCCCGCTTAGGACCACTCCATCTCAGGCTCCAGTCATTCAGGCCCATTTCAGATATACACTATTTGATACGGTGCCCTCCTGTGGACAGATATATAATTCACCTCTGGACAAGTCTCCAGAATGGACATCTCAGTTGCTCTCAGCCCTCAGGTTTTGGCAGAGTATGGATCAGCCAAATCCAGTCCATCATCTGTTTTTGTAAATAAAGTTTATTGAAATGTAACTTAGCTTCTGTTTTTTTTTTTTTTTTAAGATTTATTTATGCATACAGAACTGGGGTACAGGCCAGAGGAGCAGAGGCAGTGAGAGGATTCACCAGAGACAGAGTGGGGAGCAGAACAGGCCGACTGACGAAGTGCACTGCTGAGAGGAGCAGCAGGCGAGACAGGAGAGGTCTGCCTCGCCACGTGGGTCAGCAACCAGGCCAGGGATTAAGGGGATCGAACTGGCACTCAAGCAGCAGCTAGCTAGCTTCTCTCAGTGCTGCAGCTTAACCCGTTGCGCCACCAGGGGGCGCCTTAACTCATTTCTTTACAAAAGCAGCATTGAGTGGTTGCAGCAGGGACTGTTTGGCCTAGAATATTTACTCTGGCCCTTTATGGGAAAAGTTGGCTGTTTTGCACTGTTGTGGCCCTGGGTCCCCCCCCCCCCCGCTTGAGGTTGTGCCCCCTTGACAGAATCCTTAGAAGCTTCTGAAGCCAACCTTAACAATAAGTTCATGTCACATAGGTTTGTCTTGAGGACTTCACATGCAAGTACTTAGAACAAGAGAGAGAGACAAATAATGATGACGAGGTATGGTGAATTTACCCCCTCACCACTCAACAAACTCATTTCCAGAACGAACCCAAGGTACATGGGAATTGTAAGTCCATCCTGCCCTCAGTCTCCGCCCTCTGCTGCTGCCCCTACAAGAGCCTCCCACCATGGTGAGCGTGATTTAGCGTTTACTCCACAGCCGGCCTTGGGGGGAAACTCAGTAGCCATCCGGAAGAAAATACAGCTCAATCCACACTTTGCACCTAAAACTAAGTAAGTCAAATACTCCCTTTCAGGGAGCAGGAAATGCTTCCCCTGCCGGCAGAGGTCATTGGCAGGGTGCTCAAGCTGGAGGCATGGAAGATGATCCACACCTCGTGGGGACCCAGTGACAGCAAGGAAGTGGGTCTGATGGAGCCTGACAGGAGGGGGAGACCTTGGGCCCTCGGGTGCACATCTCCCAGAGTCAGCCGGGAAGGGGGCCTGACAGTCTAGGCTGCAGCAGGCGGGGGAGGGGACACATGGCACAGCTTCAGGAGCACCTCTTGATGGCACCACCGCCGGAAACCTAGGGCAAAGTGCTGCGTGCTGCTTATGGGGGGGGGTACCTGGGCCACTGCACAATGCCATGGCCTGATGTACCCCGATTTGCAGAACCTCCAGAGCTCTGCAATCTGGAAGACTCACAGGCCACAGAGCTGGTCCAGGAACTGAGGCAGTCCTGGCAAAGATGGAGCAATTCCTCTTTCAAGTAGACAACTGGAGATCTGAATGAGAAAGAGAAGGGAGAGGGCTCAAGGCCCTGAACACCCACACTCGATCCTGCAGAGGTTCAGCCTCAGATTACGCTGAAGAGTGTTCATAACAGTAACAAGCACTTGCCCTATATTACCGCACGTAGCCTATAGGATCCTAAGGGGGTTCTTGTTATTTCCATTCTAAAGATGAAGTTGTCCAAAGCCCAGGGACAGCAGGGGACCAGGTCCTCAGGGCCACAGCAAAGATGGATGCCACAAGCTGCTAGAAAGCGGAGGGCAGGTCGTTCTGAGGTCACCCTCACCATGTCTCCGGCCAGATGGCGTCGGCGACACCAGGTGACTCTGGGGCTCTTCCCAGGCTCCCAACGCAGGCGCCTGGTCCCAGAGGCCAAGGCAGGGATCTGCGGCTCCTGAGGTAGCCCCTGGACTTTTTCAGGTCACTCCAAGCCTTGCACTCTCACCCACTTGATGCCTCTCAGCTCCCGCAATGGAGCCACAGAACTTTGGCTCTTGCCACACACGCACAGGCTTCAGTGTGGAGGGGAGAGATGGGGGTCCATGGGCTCTTTCTCACACTGTAGCACCAGGGGGTTGGGGGTGGGGTGCTAGACACCCAGGCACCCAGCTTCTCTAGTGGCCACCCTGCGAGGGGTGGGGGGGCCCACCCCGCCCCTCCAGTTTTCTGGGTGGGTATGTCCACAAGAGGTGCACAGAGGCCTTCAAACACAGCTATGTTTATCTGTAGACTGGCATGTCTCAAATATGGATTTTGAAGAGCCTGACCAGTTCAACCTGAAGCATCTTCCTGAGTCCTGCTCAAGAACCGACACTTGGAGGCTAGTCATTGGGTTGTTCAGATGTCATCGTAGTAGACCACATCTCTTACCAGCAGATTCACCCCACAAGTGTTGCTCAGATTCGCAGAGTGAAGGAATGCCAAAAGCATGCCTGGTGGATGGCCACCTGCAGGAAAGGACCCTTTTGCTCATGTCGGGAATGCAAAGCTTTCCCTGTTGCCTACAAACCAGCATCCGCCTCTCACCTCAGGCTGCAGTGTGACGTCTGGCCGCTCGGGGGCACTGTTGGTTCACAAGAAGCTCTGGGATGCCCGGCCACACTTCCCAAGGCTGCCTTCAGGATTGATAACCTGTGACCTTCTGGAAGTATTTCGGATTTCTCTCTCGGCACGAAGGCTCTGTCCCGCTCAGGTGCGGAGGCAGGCTGGGGAGCCTGGCTGATCAGCCGGCGCAACAAGGGCTGACCAAAATGCTGAACCTCGGGGCAAGAGCCAGGACAGAGCAGAGAACGTAGGGGTCTCAGCAACTGGGTTGTAAGATTCTCTAGGGTCCAGGAGTGTGCAGTGGTTGGTGTGGGGTGCTGGTGGAAGGCCCAACATGCACTAAACTGCCTAAAGCAGAGGCTGGGCATGAGGTTTGACCCTCTCTCTCCTTTTTCTCATTCTCCTCATCCACATCATCACCGACCACATCATCATTCCTACGTGCGGAATATCCCTCCCTAGAACGTTTCCACTTTTACCCAACTCGAGGGGCGACTAGTCCCCTTGTCCAATCCACCATTTTCTCTGGATGACCCTCAGAGAGGGTTGCCAGACAAAACACAGGAAGCCCAATTAAATGTGAATTTCAGATACACAGAGAATAATTTTTAGTATAGGATAGTATTTGGGGTAGACCTATAGTAAAAAAATATATTCTTCTTCTGAAATGCTAACTTCATGCCCATCCTGCATTTTTTGTTTGCTTCTAAATCTGGCAAAGCTCCCCAGAGCCTCTCTCATTACCTGTACAATCCCTTCTCTGCCAAGGAGACAGAACGAACTCACAGGAACTCAGACGTAAGCACAGCACGCAGCATCCCCCCCCACCCCCGTCCTCCAGCACTTCCTCATCGGTCTCAAAAGATCTGAGTGGCATGAGTTTGCGTGTGTGTGTGCACGCGCGCGCGGGCGCACGCGCCCTGCTAGACTGTGGTCCCCTGCCACGAAAGGTCTCAGTGCCATTTGTCTTTGTACCAATAACATACAACACGGCGCCTGCCCCAGAGAGGGGCACTCAATAAATGTGTGACGCACAAGATGAACGAGTGAACGAATAAACATAAGCGAGTCTTGATCTGAGCCAGATGGGCCCCTGGTGGTGCCTGCAGTGACCGAGGGGAACACCAGGGGGAAGTATAACCTCAGTTTTCTTTAGCCTGGTAGGGGAACCGTACTGAAAGCCGCTGCTTGGGCAGGTGGCACCCGGCTCCGCTTGCAACCAGCGTTTTTTCATTGTTTCATTTTGTTTGGGTTTGTTTTGAATCATGGCAACACAAAACAGGAAAGGACCTTAAGAGACCATTCCGACCAGCTCTCTGCTCTCAGGTAGTTAAAACAATGTCTTTCTGTTTCCATTTGAAGCCTGCTTGCAAGTACTTAAAACCACTCTTTGGCTGGTGACAAGTCAGAGAGGTTAAGAGACTTGCTCCAAGTTGCACAGCAAGTGAATGGAAGGAGGAGCCCTGGGGCCCAGAGTTTGGCAGACAGGACGCCGTTTTGAAGATACTTCAGCCCTGTGGGAGTGTCATCAGCCCCTTCCACCCGAGGAACTACCCAGAGGGCGTCATTTGGCCAGATTACACTCCAGTGGCGGAGCGGGGCTTGGACACAGGTCTCTAAGCTTCCTTTCTAGTGCCCTTACCTCCCTCCTAGCGCACAACTCAGCTTGGCTTGTGTGTGTGGCGGGTTGCAGGGGGGTTGGTTATTTCCGGCCCCTTGGCTGCAGGCATCATCTGGGTGGGTCCCCCTGTGGGAAAGCCTGTGTGTTGGGCCAACTGAGTCAGGGCGATGGCTGTGCGAGCCCGGGTCCCCTACATCTCAGAGCCCATGCCTGGAATGCCCTGCCCTGGAGGTTCCCAGGGGAACCACTGGGTCTTGGTGCCGGTGCTGCGGCAGCGGCGGGACAAGGGTGAGGTCCGTGGCGGGCCCATCTTACGGGGGCGCTTGCCCACTGCCAGCTTTGGGCAAGCCCACTGCCAGCTTTGAGACCCTTGGCCTCTCCTTTGTGTCTGCTGGCTTTCCCTCCCTCCGGCTGCTCAGCCTCCTTCCCTCTGGAGGGGCCAGAGTGGGGCACCCGGACCTTTCACAGGAAGGGCGGGGGGGGGCAGGTGTCCAGGAAGGGCTGGGCAGGGTTCACGCTTGTGCTGGGCTCGTTGTTGATAAGAGTCTCAACTCTGCGGAGCACAGACACACCTCAATTTTCCTGCAGTTCCTACCCCCAACTCGGGTGGGGTCCGGAGAGCTCCCCACTTCAGAATTCCCTGATGTGGAAGAAGCTATTTAATCTTTACTTCTTTCAAGCAACGCCCCAAGCCCTCCACCACACACACCTGCTGCTGGCAGCATCTCCGAAGGCCTTTGTTCCGGGGTCCCCTGGTCCAGAGGCCAGTCCTCTTGAGTGGAATGGGATAAGACAGCTCTCTTTGCCGCCCTTTGAGGCGCCAATTGACACAAGGGACGCTCACGCTGGCATCTCCCGCCATGGCAAACCCGCTTAATGCCCTGGCTCCTCCCTCCACTGCCCTTTCCTTGGCTCTGGTAGGCTCAAGTCAGATCCACAGCCTGCCCCCAGCACATGCCCAGCCAGGACTCTTTCCCAGCTGCCCAACTTTGATGGCAGTATCTTGGGAACCCCCACCAAGGACACCCGTCTTTTGCTCTGACAGATAGGGCAGCAGGGGTTGGGAGCAGTCGAGCCTGTCTGGGCAGCTCCCCGTTGACCGTTGACCGAATTTGTGGGCCATCCTCATCCTTGGCTATAGAAGCACCCCTCCCCCCACCCCAGCTGAATGTCAGTTGCGTGATTGTGCAGCTCCCAGCTCCCAGGGCTTGGAGCCCATTTGAGAGCCGGGAGCTGACCACAGCGCTGTTCAATTGGGCAGAAGAAGGCCTAGGGCACAGGAGGAAGGGAGCAGCTGAGACCCACTTTGCAAGTCAGAAGCACCTTGAGGTAACAAAAAGCAACTGGTGGTGGCTCATTGGATATATGCCTCGTGTCCCTCCCAGAGTCGAGTCACTGAGTCTGTTTCCTCGCCCATAAACTGAGAATAACCAATGTCTGCGGAATATGGAAAAGAGCAGATGATATCAAGTATGCAGAAGCCCTGTATAAACTAAATTGCTGATCAAGGGAGAGGGCCTAATTATTCACTAAAAGAAGCCAGTCCTGGCCTGGAGAACTGGCAGCAACTGGGGCGTGATTAAAAGCAGGTGATGGGCCCTCCCTGGTGGTGCAGGGGGTTAGGACGCAGCACTGCAAGCTGGCCGCAGCTGCTTCAATGAGGGTTCGATCCCCGCCTGCCCCAGAGGTGATCCCTATGGCTAGGCAGACCACTCCTGGCCGCCCGCTGTTCCCCTCAGCAGTGTACTTCGTCAGCCGGCCTGTTCTGCTCCCCACTCTGTCTCTGGTGAATCCTCTCACCCTCCGCATCTCTGGCCTGTACCCCACTTCTGCCGGCATAAATTTTAAAAAAGGTGATGAAGAGGCTGAGTTGAGGGGCAGGGGAGAGCGGTGGGCACAGCAGGGGGGTCTATGGGTCTGACAGGTCTGGAACCCCACTAGGCCATGCACGACTTCATGCACGTCACTTCCCCCCTAAATGTCGGTGTCCTCAAGGGTAAAGCGAGGGTACAACAGGAGCTAGCAGCGGGCTGGCGCAATGCCATATGACAAACGGGCTTCATGCCGTTGCTGTCAGGAGAGCAGCAGCCTTACAAAGGGGGTCCAAGAAGTTTCTGGGGGGCGAGGAGGGGTGAGGCCTGAGCTTGGTTCTGGAAGAAGAAAACTTGGAGATCAGATCAGACGGAAGAAAGGGCTTCTAGGTAAATCTTATGCAACCACTAAGTAAAAGCAAGACCCCCAAGTCCATGTCTATCCTTCCTCGTGGGTGGTCCACAAAGATGGGCGCACAGGTGGCCCAGCCCAGGGGGACACACCTGTGAGAAGTCTAGGGAAACTGAAGTCCAGGGCCAGCCTGTTCCTGAGGGCAGGCCAAGCTGTGTGGTCTGCCTCCGACTTGCTGACCCAGGGCGTCCTGGTCCCCAGGTCCTGGCCAGTTCCCCCAGCCCTCCCCTGAGACACTGGTCCTTAAGAATGTGGGTAAATGCAACCTTTCAGGGAGCTGGTCTGCATTTCAATGGGGGCTTTCTGGGAACAATACCTCACCTCCCAGGGCTTCCTGACCTGTGAGCAGCTGGAGCTCTTGTTTTCCTACTGAAACCTCCTTGGGCTCCTTGACCGCTTTCCATGTCATTGTTGGCTGAGTCCCAGGGCCCGGGAAGCACAGCTGCCTCCGCCCAAGTATCCAGGTCTCACTGGGTCTGCGCCCAGTCTGGGGAGCAAGCTGCACAAGAGGGCATCGCCTCCTGGGGGCATCTGCTTGGGGGCATCTGCTTGGGGGCATCTGCTTGGGGGCATCTGCTTGTTTGAACAAACACGGAGCCCTGCTCTACCACCCTGACATCTCTGGAGCTGAACTCAGGAAAGCCCTATTTCCTGCTCACTCAAAGTCTAACAGGTGGGACAGCAGGTCGCTGGGTTATCTGGATCATTTGGCTTCCCTGGCAGGGCAAGAGAAGAAGGGAGAAGCACCCATCTTAGCTTGCATCGCTGTGACAAATACCACACATTTGGTGGCTTAAACAGCAGAAATTTCTTTTGTCACAGTTCTGGAAGCTGGAACAGAACAACATCAAGGTGCTGACTGACTCCTGATAAAGACTCCTCCTGGCTTGCAAACTGCTGCCTTGGCACTGTGAGCTCGCCGTGCCCCCTCCTATATGGGCACCAATTCTATCCGACCAGGGTCTAGCGCTCATGGCCTCAGTTAACCTTAATCACCACCTCAATCCAAATACAGTGGGGGTCACAGCCCAGGCAGATGAGAGGGCTGGAGAGGGGCCGAATGCAATTCAGTCCTTCCCCACAGCAACTATTAATTGCCTAGCCCGGAAATGATGCATGTGACTTGATGATTCTCCCTTGGCCAGAGCTAGTTGTGTGGTTGTCTACACTTACAGCAAGGGAGGCTGGGAAATGTACGGGAGCAAATAGATCTCTGTTGAGTGTCATCTTTGCCACATACTCTCTTCTGCGTGGAGGCTTGTTGGAGAAGGAAGGTCCTGAAGTCAGGACAGCAGGTGGGAGCTAAGGCAGGGAAAGCACATACCTGACAGACTGTCGCCCAGAGGGTGTAAGGAACCAAGACCCAGAGTCCGATTCTGACTAGGATTCTTGGGGTCGGGAGTAGGAAACTTGTTCTCATGTTTGGTATATTTTGAGGTTTCCTATGTCTTCTGCCCAGGGTTGAAACACAAATGGTTCATCATAGATATAATCAATAGATGCTTAGGAAAGGCAGATGATTTGAGTAGAAATCAGATCTTTGACTGAATTTTTTAGCTGACATGTGTTAAATATCCCCCTCAACCTCTTTCTTATTAAAAAAAAAAAAAAATCAGGCCCTCCCAGGTGGCGCAGCAGGTTAAAGCACTGCACTGAGAAGCTAAAGCCACTTCCGCATGAGTTCGATCCCCGCCTGCCCCGGAGCTGACCCACAAGGTGCGGCAGACCTCTCCTGACCCGCCCGCTGCTCCCCTCAGCAGTGTACTTCGTCGATCTGCCTGTTCTGCTCCCTGCTCTGTGTGTGGTGAATTCTCTCATCGTCCCTGCACCTCTGGCCTGTACCCCAGTTCTGTATACATACATAAATAAATCTTAAAAAAAAATCTTCCAAAACATACTATACTAGGCCCTCCCTGGTGGCGCAGCGGGTTAAAGCACAGCACTGAGAATCTAAAGCCGCTTCCGCATGAGTTCGATCCCCGCCTGCCCTGGAGGTGACCGCATGGCGTGGCAGACCTCTCCTGACCCGCCCACTGCTCCCCTCAGCAGTGTGCTTCGTTGATCTGCCTGTTCTGTTTCCCACTCTGTCTCTGGTGAAGCCTGTCACCACCCCTGAGCCTCTGGCCTGTACCCCAGTTCTGTATGAATGAATAAATAAATCTTTAAAAAAAAAAAAAAACATACTATACTAAACTTATAGAGAAGGACAACAGAGGGCTGGCTGGTAAAATGGGAGGTGTGAGAAATGGGTGGAGAGACTCAAGAGGTACAAAGTTCCAGGTAAAAAATAAATATGTCAAGGTGATGGAGCATACAGCATGGCGACTGCAATCCGTAATATGGTGTGCAAATTTGAGAGTTAAGAAAAGATGGTAAATAGAGTTATTGTGCTGGGCCTGTCACAATATATGCATATGTGGTATCATTCCATTGGGCACCGGAGGCGAGCATGATGTTGGGTAGAATTCTTCTTCGATACAAAATATCAGCTCCCATGCACTTCCATGGAAAAGGGCTAACAATGTGCCAGGTAGGAATCTTCAGGAACCTGCTTTGATGACTAGATAAGCCTGTTCTGTGATCTACACAACCACAGTGGCTTCTAACTGTTCTTTCAAACAGAACTCTGCTCTCATTGGTGGCTCTTGGAAGCGGCATAGCAAACCCACCACCTTGGAGCCCAGCCTCTGAGTGGACCACTTCAAGGTCTGAATCAGTAAAGTCTCAAATAGACAGATTTTGCTGTTCTGAAATGCTCACAACTGTGTGGGGAGGAAGCAAGACTTTTCTTCTTGCATGTAGATAACTGAACAGTAGATTTGACAAGTTGTTTTATGGGAAGTTTCAGAGCAAGGAGATTGTCTTTAACGACTTCCCTTCTGCCCAAGACCCAGGTACACTGGCCTCCCTGTGTTCTGTTGCAAGAGACCCAGCTGCCCTGAGGCTTTTGTAGTCATATTCCCTCTGCCTGGAATGTTCTTTGCTCAGATCTTTGCAATCTACTTCCTTTTCATGTTTGTGATCTCAGCTTAAACGCCACCATACAGAGCCCCTGCCTCTTCCCAGTCACCCACATACACATACACTCTTTATATTCATGCATTGAGATCTTTGGTAACAAATCACCCTCCCTACCTACCTGTGTCCATTAATGACTGGCTTATGCATGGCTTGGAAGGGTTTCGCAAGACTGCACAGATAGCGTATGAGTTCCCCAGGAAACAAAGACTTCTGAAGCTTCTATATCCTTTGTCTCCATACAGGAGGGAGGGGCGTTGCTGACTCCTGCTTAAGAATATGTGTGCTGGGCCCTCCCTGGTGGCGCAGTGGGTTAAAGCACAGCACTGAGAAGCGGAAGCCACTTCAGCATGAGTTCGACTCCCGCCTGCCCAGGAGGTGACCACGTGGCGCGGGCAGACCTCTCCTGGCCCTCCCGCTGCTCCCCTCAGCAGTGTCCTTTGTAGATCTGCCTGCTGCTCCCCACTCTGTCTCTGGTGAATCCTCTCACCGCCCCTGCACCTCTGGTCTGTACCCCCCAGTTTTGTATGAATAAATAAATCTTAAAAAAAATGAATATGTGTGCTATAGTGAGGGAGCGATCGACCCCCTGGATGAGGTCACCCATGAGTTCCCCCTTATTCTGTGTACATGTAGCACTCACTAGAGTCAGGGCCTAGGCAGCCATGGTCATGCTTGATGTTCCCATGGATAACACCTAAAAGTAGAGCAAAGTAGTTAAGCCATTCCTCCTGGTCTTCTCCCTCCTCCTTCTCCTCCTCTTCCTCCTCCTCCATCGCATTGTTACACTGGGAACAGCTAACACGTACTGTACTTGCAGAATTTTTTCTGGGCACAGGTAGAACATAGATCTTCTAGACACTCACTAGAAATAATGCAAATAGTAAATGTTTCCTGTGTGCCATGAATTGCTCCGAGCACCCAGTGACTCATATCAGCCTCACAGCGGCCCTATGAGACGGACACCATTAAAGTTCCCGTTTTCACAAGTAAGGTGGATGAGGCTCAGAGAGGTCAAGTAAGTTGCTCTGGGTCCCTCAGTGAATGAGTGAGACGGACTATTATTAGTTTCTCACCGGGGAATTCCTCTATTTCTGTGGTGGTTGTTGTTGACCTGAGTTGCTTAGGAAGTGCTACATCAACTGCTGCTGCCGCTTAGATCCTGTCTGCTGATAAACAACTGTAGGAGACCGCTGTGTGTCCTCGCTCTGCCCAGTGTTCTCACTGATTTTGTATGTGACTGAATAGTTTGCAAGCTCAGTCATTGAGGCCCTTCCTCAAGAGTGACGGTGGCAGTAACTGATCTTGGCAGGGAAGTCATATTCAGAAGAATTCTTCTTTGTTCTAAATTAGGGTATTATACTGGCCAGTTAAAAGGTGTTCTTAAGCACCAGGCCTCCTGGGGAGGAACGGCTGAGCACGCATGACAACGTGAAGACTGTTGTTTTTGCAGTGCTGTCAACCTGCTTTACTGAAGGCCAATATTTTGTCTAGTGCTCAAAAATAATCAAGATCACTCGTTCCACAAATTTCTCACTCATTCAGCATTCCACAAATTTTCTTGAGCACCAACTATGTACAAGGCAATATTCTGGGTCAGCAATATAGCCTAAAGCCTCCTGCTTTCATGGTTCTGATTTCATGTGGTAGAGAGAGACAAATAATTAAAAAATGTAAAAGAATTTGTAAAAAAGCAAAAAACAGGGTGCTCCCTACTAGCTGCAGCTTCTTCAGTGTGGGTTTCCCACCCCACCCCCCAAGGGAGGTGACCCACCTGGCGCAGCAGACCTCTCCTGGCCCACCCGCTGCTCCCCTCAGCAGTGTACTTTGTCGATCTGCCTGTTCTGCTCCCCACTCTGTCTCTGGTGAAGCCTCTCACCACCCCTGTCCCTCTGGCCTGTACCCCAGTTCTGTGTGCATAAATAAATACATCTTTAAAACAAAAAGCATCATTATTAGAGGATAGATACTCCCAAAGAAAAAGAAAGCATAGAAGGGGACCACAGAGGGCCAGGGATGGGCACATTTTAAGTAGAGTGACTGCAATGGGCCTCGTCGAGAAAGTGAGCAGGGGGAAGGAGGCGCGTGTGTTTCCTGTGGTCTAGCTGGAGGCTCTGGTCTGCGCAAAATCTTGGCCATTGGCCGGCTCGTCCAGTCTAAGAGCTGGATCTCCTCTTCTTGACTTTGTTTACATGTTCTGCAGCTGCTAGGTGGGGCTTGGCATAAGCAACTCATACCAAGGACACCCACCTCTGCAGCCTCGCATCCACCCACGCTGCTGGGGCTTGGGAAGCTGCTGTGCTCAGATGACCCCACTCCCAGCCCCTTCCCTGTGCCCAAGGGGACAAGCAGGGGATGGCAAGGGCTCCCAGCGCCTGGAAAGGGCACTCTTTCCCCCAGCACTTTATCAGTTCCCTGAAAACAAGCCCCACCCC
>NW_004567120.1:29144206-29175520 GCF_000260355.1 Condylura cristata
CCCCCGGCCCCCAGAGCACTCACTCTGCAGTCTCCCTTCCCTGCACTCAAGAGATGTTTTCAGTCAGGGATGCATGTGTGCCTGTGCACACGTGTGTGAGCAAATGTGTGCGTGGCCATGGGGAGATGTGTATCCCAGAGCCCTCACATTGCGTTGATTCAGTCTTTTGCGTTCACACTTACAGCTTCCAGTTTCCTTCACCCTTTCATCAGTAGAATCCAGGGTTACGAACCTGACTCTGGGGGCAGATGGATTTGAAGCGGAGCGCTGCCTGCAGTCACACGCCAGCTCCATAACCCGAGGCCTGTCAACGTTTAACTGCTAGGAGCATGTGTTTGCCCATCTGAAAAATGGAGCTTAGAGCAGAGCCTTCTTCACAGGGCCGTGAAGATTCAAAGAGCCCATCCGTGGAGGGCATCTAGCAGGGCCGGCTCAGAACAGGTGCCCCAGAAATGGCAGCTGTTGTTGCTATTAATTAGCAAGGCCTGGCTGTGTGCCCGGCGCTATGCCAGGGGCTGGCAGAGTTAGGAAGAGAATCCAGAGATGGGTCAAACAAGGGCCAAGTTGGCTCTTTCCTCACCAGCCCCCAAGCCACCAGATGGGTGTGTGAGCGGACGGCTGTGCCAGCAGTCAGGTGTGTGAACACCCAGTGTGGGTCCCACCGGGCCCAGGAGCCAGACGGCTGGCTTCCCGCCCCCACCAGACAGCGCTGAGTGTCAAGTGCAAGGCCACGGCTGGCACAGAGCATGCTCTTCAGCTGTGCTTGCGACGGGGTGGGGACCAGTGCAGTGGCCGCCATGACTCGGTCATTCTTTCCCCTCTCCTCTGCTTCCTAGCTGTTGGCAATTTGTCTCACCTCTTACCTTTCCTCAGGAGGTGGCTCCCCTCCAGCCAGAGGCTTTTCCTATAATCTTCTGTGCGCCTTTCATTTTGCCTGCTGCCCTCTCCCCAGTCCTCAGCCACTTGGAGCCTCATGGAGGTCAGTGGCTGGCTCATGTCGAAGGGGAGGCTCTTCGGACCATGTTGTATCAATATGTCTTACTGGGCCCCAGGGTGTGACCCCTCCTTGGGTGCTGTCCAGCAAGAAGAATCGAGGTGCTGGCAGGAGGGGAGCAGAGCGGAGGGGCTGGTCTCGCTCCTGGTTGATGAGCGTCAGTGCGTGCAGGAGGGAGCGAGGCAGCCGTGTGCTGGTCTGTGCAACGTGCGCTCTGGGTCGTGAAGAATCGGGGAGCAGTGAGGGCCACAGCAGAGGAAGTGGGGCTGGGACCTGGCAGGAGAGGCAGGGTGGGCCATGGGCGTCTGAGGACTGGTGGGGGCAGTAAAGGAGATGTGGGTGGGGCCCGGGCGTGAGGGTACAGAATGGGAAGCACACGGGCTCTGGCCAGATGGTGGCAGAGGCCTCAGAGGAGGGAGTCTTTCTCTCTAGCTCTCCTGTTTCCTTCTCAGCCTTTATTTTCTGCTCCACAGCCCTCCGCGCTCCCTTCTTTGGCTCTCTTCTTGCTCTTCCTTTCTCCTGTGTTGCTGTTGTTCCTTCTGTAACGCAAGTGTGCTCGCTCTGGAGACTGGGGGGCTGCCCTGCTGTGCCCTGCTTCACCACTGAAACCTGGCTCCGTGGGGGCTGCCCTCCCAGGGGCAGCTCATTACTGGGGGTGATGGAACAGGCCCAGTTCTCTTCTCATCCAGGCTGAAGACTGGTGAAGAAGCCACATCTACAAGTTCCTTTTCTTTCATACTCGAGTCGCTTCCTCTCAGCACCAGTCCCTTTAAGGTGAGAGGGAAGCCAGAAGAGATCTTTGATGTTGTTCAGTGAAGCAATCCATCAGGTGGGAGCCAGCTGGAAATGCCCGAGTGAAGGGCTTGTAGTTGGCAGGGCTCAGGCTGGACTTTGTGTTTTGATGCAAACATCCCCAACATAAACACAGCAGTGCAGGGAAGAACAACTAGTCCCCAAACAAGCCAAGCTGCAGCGGGATGGACCCGGCTGGCGCAGGCGGCGGCTCTGGTTGCAATGATGCAGCCTAAGGGGACTTCACTGTGGAATTTCCTGCCTTAAACATGATGGATTTTCCATTCTTGCCCCTGAATGAACACTGGTCTTTAGGGCTTAGTGGACAGCCAGTGGGGCTCAGCGAGGCCCCCTGGGGAACGGGCAGCAAGGTGCCTCTGGATTCAGAGGGACATGCCTCCGGCTTCGGCTTCCCTCGGGCCTGGGTGAGCACAATGGCACCCTGGAGGGCCGGAAGTCTTCGCTCATTAGCGCATTCCTCAGGACAGCACCCCAGCCACAACACTCATCTCTGCCTCTGTGAGGGGGCTGTGCTTGCCCTTAACCCCTAGGTCTCAGCTGACTCCATTGCTTGGACTGCGCTGTCCCTGCCCATTCTCTGCCCATCTAAGAAGCAGAATAAATAGCACTTGTGAGCACGGACACTGCTTAGGTTTCCTTCTGAGTGCGTTGCTTACTCTCTGCACCTCCATCTCCAGATCTCTTCGCTGAAGCGGATCATGGCACCTACTTCATAGGGTTGCAGTCAGCCCCAAATGAGTTTCCATTTGCACTACACTTAGAAGCCAGCTGCTACATAGCACTCTATTAGGAATTAATATCTCAACCTTAGCCCCTTTCCAATTCTGCTCCAATGCCACCTCCTCCATGAAGTCTTCCGGATCCCTCCAGTGGAAATGTTCTTTCCTTCCTCTAATTTCCCATAGCCTTTTAGGTTGATTTGCCCCGGGGAACTAACTAGTAGGTGGCACAGCAATGTATGTAGGTGTTTAGCAACCAAATCCTTGGTGTGTGATGATGGTCATGAGAAGGGGTGAGCATAGGGCCTCGGTGGGAGGGCATCAGTGCCCTCCAGCCCTGGTTGGCTTCCCCATGGGAAGGTGTGGGCCAGCTCCAGCAACTTAGATGCACAACAGTTGGGGCTAGCTCACGCGAAACTGCTCTGACCCATCAGACCTTGTGAGCACTGGCCACGTTGGGGCACACTCAGGGAAACAGATGCACCAAGCAGCATCTCCCATCTTTTTCCCTGGACAGGATCTGGGCTGCCTTATGCCCGCTGTGATCCTGGGCTTCACCATCTATAGCCAGGTAAATCCAGAACTCGGAGCCAAACCCACAAATTCCCTACCCCACTGCTCTGCTTCCCGTGCAATCTCCGCATTCCTGCCGACCTTGGGCCTTCAGAGGCTTCCCACTTTCTTCCTTTGCCTCCTGCCCAGGGATTTCAACCAAATTCAGCACCTCTTTGACCAGGTGCATCATCCATGCGGGCTGGACCTGGCTCTGCCAGGGTGCTGAGCTATTTCCTTGGTGCCACCCCACAACCGCATGTTCCTTGAACTACTTGATTTCTGTTCTCCTCCTGTACCACCTCTTGCTGAAAAGTGACCATGGCTTTTTTGTATATTTCACAGTGGGGGTGGAGGTTGGCCTTGCTCATGGCAGATGCTTCATTAACCTTTTTTGTTTCAATTCCTCAATTAAGGGAGTAGGAAGATGAATTACTTCCTAACTTTTAAAATTGCGATTATACTACTAGATGTCTGAGTTCCCAGTTTCTCCCTGCTCCTTGAAACTAAATGAACTCATCTTGAGCCCCTGTCTGCTCCTCTGTCAATGACCCATGCAAGCCAATAGCTCAGCCCCAATTGTTTGGGAATTTCATGGTGCGGAGGACCAGGGAAAATGTGCATTCTCGTGAATGTGTGCCACCCAGGTCTGGCAGCTTTTACCACACTGACTGGGCATAAAGCCTTGGCTCTTCGTCAGTCCCACCAAGAAAGTAAGAACAGTAGGAATTACTGAGGGTCTTTGGCTGGTGGAATCCTGGGGAAGGGGTCACCTCACACAGTGCTGATCTCCATCACTGGCTCCTCGGTCCCCCTTCCTCTCTGGGCCTCACTCCCCACCCATGGCTTCCGAAATCTGCTCCTAGTTCCTCCCCTGAAGCCTGGCACTGAACATCAGAGATGCACGTTCCTTTCTACCCTCAGGAGCTTATCTAAGACTTTTTACCAACATAAGTAGCACTTGCCATTAAATAATGACATTTCACCACAATCTCCTGCCCCTGTCTGCGTCCCAGCTTCACAATCTGTGAAACAGACTGGAATCACTAGCTCAGTCCTTCCCAATCAAAGTGTTTACAATGCAAGCCACCTACGGAAACTAACATGTTCTAGTAGGAACATGGAAAGAAAAGAACGCCAAGCAGGTGCAGTTAGTTCGTTCTGGTCTTCCCATGTAGCACTGGAGGGGATTCTAGAGACTTTTTTAACAATATTATTGAGAAGTACAATTGACAGATGATAAACTGCACCTAGTTCACATTTGACACGTCCACACCTGTGAAAACATGCCCACTGTCAAGACAGCGAACCAGCCACGGCACCCCAATGTCCTGGGCCTTTGCAGTTACATGTGTCTGATGCATAATGCATCACATGACCCAACAGATCACAAATACTGGCATAGGCTTATGGTGAAAAATCCCAGTGAGCTATCTACGATTAAGTATTCTTGTTTGCGGCCAGGTTCTGGAATTCTGGGGTGGTTTAGACTGACAGTGCGTTTTTGTTTTTGTGCTGCACAGACGTACGGGGTGCTGGTGGTAATTTTGGAGGGTGGAGGTCCAGTGACACCAGCCCTGAGTACCTTGTCCCTGCCTCCTCCAAACCTGCGACTCGCCCCAGCATCTTCAGAAGCGTGTCCTTGTCTAGGGTTCTCGAGCCCTCTACGACGCTTCCACCCCTGGGCAATTGGCTCCCTGTGTCAGGAGCTGGCTTTGTGGTGTGGGCCCAGGGAGGCTGAGAGAAGGCTGCTTCCTGTGGTCAAGGAGGTACAGGCAGGGTGGTGGCCCCAGGGGCAGTCTGCCATGGTCACCCCAGCCTGGCTGAGACACCCATGGGAGGGTCACTCGTTGGAATCCTTCCGAGGCAGTCAGACTGCAGAGTGGGCGTTGCCTGTGGCCCTTTCTGCCAGCAACAGAGTGAAGGTGGATCGATGGTGAGATGTGGTACTGAAATAACGTACTGATGTTCGCAAATGAGTGCCTTTTGGTATAAAAGAGCTTGGATTCAGGATTATTCTTAAGGATGGAGTCAGTGTTGCTTCTAGAAACAAGTCACTTTCACTCTAAAGTCCTAAAGCAGAAGAGGAAAGGGCACTTAGAGTTTTGTGCTGACATCTGTCTCCCTCAGCTCTGGAGCGACCAGTAAGAGACTAATAGGTATGACTGAGCAAACTTGGGTCTGGGAGAAGGTGTCATGGCACCCCGAGCTTATAGTGTCTGGCGGTGCAAAAGGCTAGAAGTCCTAGAACAGGGCAGCGAGGGGGGATGGACTCCCAGAGCGTGGAGACTCCGTTCACCTGGGGCCCCTGGGTTGGTCATGGCAATCTATGAGCAAGAACACATAGTGTGAGCCCCAGTGAAACGGCAAGAGTTCAAGCCATCTTCCAGACCCAGGAGCCCTCAGCATCAGCTCCTTTGGCGAAGGGAGCTTCAGTGTGGGGTCAGGCAGGAAAGCACTGTAGACAGCCACCTCAAATTAGCCCAGCATTCCTTTAGGCCAGTGGGGCACCCTGCTATGGGTTGGGGAGCTGCCTGCCTTCTTCAGGAACAGCTCCCCACCTCTAGGATGACCATTTGGGGCCAGAGGGAAGCTGTGGCTTTTGCTTTTGCAGCTGCAGCGGCAGTGAAGAAAGCAGGAGGGCATCCTGACGCGGGAAATGCCTATCAGTGTCATCCCCAGCTGCTTCCGGCTTCCTCCTTCAAGGATTCCGCGGCTCCTCTGTATCCCGGCCAGCCCCTCTCCCCTGCCCCAAGTTCTGGCAAACAGCTGTGCACCCCCCTCAGGGCCCACGTCACAGGTCCACGGAGGGACTGTCAGCTCCCCATTGTTCTTAGGGCTTCTCCGGCATTCCTTGGGCTCATGAGGGGAAATGCCTGAAGCTTCCCCCCACCTCCTCAGAGATGCTTAGCTGAATAGTCATCACCACTCCTGGCCCCTCCGGAACACTGCTGAGAGGTCTGGCAAGGCTGGCCGCCCCAGAGGACACCTGTTGGAGGGCAAGGACGGCGTCTGAGAGGCTAACTAGGCCTCTGTTATGGGGGCGCATCCTAGAGACTCTCGCCAGGTATCTCCTGTCTGCCCTAACCACATGCACACAATTACCCCAGTTATCCCACACACGGTCACATTCATGAAGTCCACTCCCACACACTCCCACAGCGCCCTGCATACACTCTCCCATGCACGCCCTCGGCCAACCCCTTCTTCCTGGGAGGGCATCAGGTGTGGCAGGGCCTGAAGCTACTTTTACTATGGGTAGGGATTGAGACTTTTCCAGAAAGTCTTCCCTAATGACAGACAAATCTTCCAGGGTGGGAGGAGAGAACAATAAGCCAGTGAAGTGTATGTTATGACACATGGCCATAAGTGCTATGGGTAAGAAACAAAGGAAGGGAGAGGAAAGTGAGGGCAGAGAGCTTGCAATGTGAAGGATGCTGGGATGTTGACTGAGAAGGTAACATGGAAGGCGGTGCTGAAGGATGCGAGGGAGCGGGCCATGCAGAGATCCAGGAGACCACCTGAGAGAAGGAGACATAAGCCCTGGGGTAGGAAGATCAACGAGTGAGCTCAGAATAGCAGGTGCGCCAGCACTGTAGCAGCAGAGCGCTGCAAGGAGATGCAGCAGTGGGCGAGGCTGGAGAAGCACTGGAGGCCAGGCCCCGCAGGGTCTCATCGCCTTTGTAGAGGGAAATGGGAGCAGCCAAGGGTTCTGGGCTGGGCAGCATTAGTCCAGCTATCGTGAGACTAGTCAATGGGGCCCAGGGCAGACGCCAGCTGGAACCTCTTGAAAGGGTCCAAGTGAAAAGGGATGGGGTCTCAGGCCACAGGGTTCATGTCAATGGACAGGATCTAGAAAAGTCTGAAGGTAAAGCGGATAGATCTGCCACGCAATTAGATGTGGCAGCGGGATGAAAGAAGGGAAGATTCCAGGACGATGCAAAAGCTTTTTCCACTTTGGAGCTGCCAAACGGCAGCGGAAGGGAACTGGGCACCCAGTTGCAACCAGATTAGGCTTCACGCATCAGATGGCTGAATGGAGCCGACTGGCGAGCCGATGACAGCGGGCGCTCAGAAGAGAGACCTAGACCTTTCCTGTGCTTCCTTTTCGGCTTTTATGCAGCATTGTGCCTAGAAACAATTTCTGGTGTTACTTTGAGTGTTCCAGCTGCATAACCGGCACTAGGTCGGTATCTTTCAGTAGTTTCCTCCTTTTGCTCACTAAACATTAGGTCTTGAGATATGTTGAAACAACTAGTTCTTGCAACTTCACATTTGTGTCATCATTATGCCCCAATTTATGTAGCCGTTCCCCTGGACATAGATTTAGCTCGGCTGAATCTCTGGATGTCTGTGCCTGCTTCCATGGCGTGCCATGCAATGATTTCTGGTGCTACGCATGTGGATGCTAAATGATCGAGTATTTCTGTTCACCTCTGTGTGTCTGGGATCATTAATTTCCAGGCAATACAGAACAAACCTTATCTGTTGATTTCATCTTGCCCTATTTGCTAAGCCGGGCCCAGCCAGATTTCTCCCTGGTGGTACTGATTAGCTACGTCACTGAGCCTGCTGGAAAGTAGCAGCAATGATTTGCACTTTTGAAGTCATCCCAAAATTGCATGGTTTCCAACAACAAGCATTCATTATCTCATGTGTGTGGCTCAGAAATGGGGTACAGCTAGGCTGCACATTCTTTCTCAGGGTTCCTCACAGGTGTCAGCCAGGGCTCAAGCATCTCAGGCTCCACTGGAGGGTCACCTCCAGCTCCCCCCAGGAGGCTGGGGCAGGAGGCTCCAGGCGCTCGCTGGCAGTTGGACCGAGAGCCGGGGTTCCTGCCCCATCTGCCAGCTTCCCTCAGTTCCCCACCATGTGGCGTCTGGCTTCTGCAGCCTCAGTGAGACAGTTTGAGAAAGCCAGGACTCATAGCTTCATAATCTACGACTGGAAATGTCAGCCCTGCTCCTTTGCCATATGAGGGGCCAGTCACTAGGGGTGGGGATCAGGTCAGAAAGGAACGCTGGGCGGTGCGGCTCACGGGGACCACCCAGAGGCTGCTGACCGGAGACCTAAGGACTTAGGTGGGCCTGGGACCAACCAGACTGAAGGCCTGCAGATTTATGTCCAGGAGTAGAGGGGTGCAGAGGGGCGGGGCTGAGAGCCAGAAAACCGTGGAAGTAGGACGGACCGTGGCTGACAAAATGAAGGCATCTCGCTCGGGCCACTGGTCCCAGAACTTTGGCTGTGAAAAGAAAGGGTGTGTTGCTGGAGGACATTTCAGGAGAAGGAAGGGAAGTTCCGTGCACACTTGAAGGCCCAGGGGAAGGAGTCACTGCAAAGGGGAACATGGCACCCAGGGCGGGCAAGGGGGCTCGGTGGTGCCAGTCAGGTAGGGCAGAGGAAGGCAGTGCACCGGCGACCAGGCAACATGGACAGAGCACGCAACCGGTGGAAAGAACTTTACATCTGTGTTCTTATTTGACCCTCATATTTACCCAGTGAGGCTGGTAGAGCAGGGAAGAGCATCACCCCCATTTTAGAGAGAAGAAAGAGATCCAGAGATAGGAAGCGGCTTCCCCAAGTTCACAGAGCTAACAAACCCCTTGGGCAGGACTCCAGCGCAGGAGTACAGTCTCCGAAGGCTTCCACACTGGTTCCTCACCAGGCTCCCACACTTTCAGCATGCTCTTACCCTGCTCAAGAGCCAACCTTGGCTCCCTTGTGCCTGGGGAGTTGAGGGTATCTCCTCACCCCTAGGGCGTTGCATGAGGGGCGGCAGCTTTATTTAAAGCATGGTGGGCCCCAACTGGAAAGGTATTCAAATTTCTTGATGATCAAGGGACTGTCCTTCAACCTGGGTGGGAGGGTGGTGTGGATGGAGAAGATCCCGCACCGAGGTCTGGTGCAATTGAGGCCGCGGGCCCGGGGATGCTACTCAGGCCCCGTGAGGGTCACGTGTGGGGCAGCTGACCCGCAGCGTGGGCCCAGCAAGGCCCTGGCGCAGGCACACAGTAGAGGAGCTGGTTTCCGCTGCAGAGGGGCTGTCCCTTCGGTTTCCTCTTTCAGCAGCTCGGGCTGCTGCCCTCTAGGCAGCTGACAAGTTCAGTGAAAAAGCTTCCCTCCAGGCCTGGAAGGCCCCAGTGAGGTCTAGGCAGGCCGTTCTATGCAGCCTCAGTGAGGCCTTCCCCTTGCAACTGAGGCCAAGCTGGCTTTGGGTGACATTTAGAAACTCACTGGGGAGGTCAGTGTGAGCTCCCTCTGGCACGCCCTGCTTCAGGCCCTGTGGCCTCCCCCTGTGGGCCTTAGCCCTTCTGGGAGATCTGGAACACCTTGAAAGTGGGAGCTGTGTCTCTCCAGGCAGGAAGAGAGAACCCGAACTCTGCCCTTTGTGAGACCCAGACACACACAACACACTCTAGCCCCTAAGACAAGGAGTCAGTGATCAGCCATTATCTGGAAACATCAGGATGGTTGGGTCCAGATGACCCAAGCCACAAGGGTCAAGGGTCCACAGAGACGGTCTAGACCTTCCCCTCACTTTTATTTCTTTTTAAAATAAAATTATATTGACTGTATCATTGGTTTGCAATACTACATGTTGTTTAGGGGTACAGTTCCATACTCTATGTATATAAGCCTCGCCTCGCCTACCACAGCCCTTCCCGCTACCAGATGAACCCTCTCCCTTTCCTTGCACCCCCTTCCTCTATTTCTTACAGCTAGACCTTCATTTTTTAGATAAGGACATCGAAATGCTGAAGAGGGAGGAGTGTGGTCTCATATCACAGAGCCCGTGAGTGGCCGAGGGCTGGGGTGGGAGGTTGGAAAGTGCTATCATTTGGAGGACACTCAAGGGAGGGTCTAAAATCTGAGGAAGAAGGGGCTGTTGGCCCCTGAGGTGGGCCTTCTAAGCAGAGTGTGGAGACCCCAGCAATGCAATGCTTGAGAGGGCAGGGGAGGCTTGTAGTAGGTGCTTGACAGGGGCAGTTTGGCTTGCTGCAGTGGGGGAGGGGTGGCCCACAGCCTTGGAAAGCTCTGCCCTGCTGGGTCCAAATCCATGAGACTGGAACAGCCAGTCTGGGCTTCCTTCCATGGGACGTTAGGGTAACCCTGGCCAGAAACTGGGGTGGTGGCAATGGAGGGACACTAGGTTAGCGGGAAGGAAGTACCCCCTTACTTGGGTTAAGAGTACTCCCCTGGCTTTTCCCTTCAATTTTGTAAAGATTTATTTATTTGTGCATACAGAACTGGGGTACAGGCCAGAGGTGCAGGGGCAGGGAGAGGCTTCACCAGAGACAGAGTGGGGAGCAGGACAGGTGACTGATGAAGTACACTGCTGAGGGGAGCAGCAGGCGGGTCAGGGGAGGTCTGCCACGCCATGTGGTCACTCCGGGGCGGGGATCGAACTCACACTGAAGTGACTTTACCTTCTTAGTGCTGTGCTTTAACCTGCTGCACCACCAGGGTGGGCCCTCCCTTCCATTTTTATTGAGTATTCACTGGATGCCAAGAAGTCTCAGAAACGCGTGTGTGCACACACACACGCAGCATTGGGGTAAGCGCTCCCTACGTGGCCATGTTAGCAATATTTCCATGTTCCAGATCACAGAAACTGGCCTGAGAACTTCAGTGCCTGGCCCATGGTCTCACAGCTCACAGGTGGCCATCCATGTCGAGGCCCATGCTCACAAGCTTTCAACTAAGCTGCCTTTTGGCGGGGAAGGACAACTGCCGCCTGGCTGGGCTAAGGTGAGCTCGCTCACTCAAGCAGGCCACCATCTGCCGCTCATGGGGCTTGACCTGGCCTGTTAAGCCGTGAGCCCCACTGAAGACTTGGAGGTGAGCCCCTCAGAGCTCTGCAGGGAATGAAAGGAACTAAGGAGAAGGCGCCATGGTGGGAACAGAGAGAAGGAAAGGTGTGCGGGGGCTGTCCTTCCCTCTGCTGGTTTAGCGTTCGTTAAGCACCTACCAGGAGCCGGTGCGGGGGCTGAGGCTTCAGCAGTGGGCTGGAGAGTCCTGGCCTGCACAGGGAGGGCAATTGCAAATGGGGCCAGTGAAGGAGCAGTGAAAGGGTTCTGGGGGACATTGAGGAGGGGCCAGAGCTAGGTCTAGCCCCAACATGGTCTAGTGCTCCAGGGAAAGTCTCCAAGAGAACTGGCTCTTTCAGCAGGGATCTTGTTTACTTCTGTCCACAGCCCATTCCCAGGGAAGACAAGTGAGGCCCAGAGAGGTCAAATGACTTGCCGAGGAACAACAGTCGGAGTCACAGAGTGAGATTCAGAGCAGGTGCTCCAACTTCTGGCCCAAGATGTTCCCCGCTCGAGTGAGAGTGAGTGACCCCAGCAAGGGGTCCTCAGGGGGATGGGGCATTGTGCAGATGAGATAGATGAGGCAGGCAGGGACGGAGAGCAACGGGTCCAACAGGAGATGGGTCTGAAGGAGGGGGTGTCAGGGGGAGCACTGCAGCCTGAAAGAGCTCAGCACGTCCCGTGCCCCAGTGAAGTCCTGCCACACCCACCAGGCCTGCCAGCTGGGGGTAACCCCGCCAACGGCTGCCCTAGACTTTCCACTGGAGACTCGATATTCCTGACAACTTCACACGTTTCCATGGCAACTAGGAGTCACCATCCCTATCCAAATTCACAAGATTTTCTGCCTGTTGTGGCCAGCTGCTGTGGAAGGTTGTGAATGAGTAACACACTGGGCCTGCCAGCCGACATCTGCCTCCCATCATTCCAGATGTGGCAGTGAGATGCAGACATTAGTTGAGGTGTGGCTAGAGCTTCCGGAAGGCATTCACCTGCTTCAGTTCATTGTCAACAAAGCTAGGTCATGGGTCAGTAGTAATCCCAGAATCCTCTGCTGGGGCTCGTGAGGAGGTGTCACTGCTCAAGAGCTACTCCATGGCTAATGGACTCAAGCTTCAGCTAACCCTGAAAGCTTCCATTCTCTCATCTGTTAAATGAAACTCATCATGCTGGTCTAAAGAGCTTGCTATAAAGAAGAAATAAGATGGCATGTAGCACAGAAAGCACGTTCCAGCAAAATGTCTAGCACATAGTAGATGCTCATATATGTCAGATCTACAAACTCCGTTGAGTAACACTGATTTACAAGACTGCATATGATTTATAGGATAGGTTCACACTTCCTCAGCTGTATGTTACCACATCACCCCCACCACCAAGGCACCCATGATCCTCCTCTATAGGCATTGTAACCCCACCCCACTTTACCCCCCACTCCCCATGGGAGATCCATTCTAAACATTTTTCCCAATGCCACCTCTCTCCTCCCCAGATCAGTATCTCTGCCTCCCTGAACAGGTAGAAGGACAGAAGCCCCGGCAATACTTGGGAATTTGAAAACCTGGAGTTAGAGGTCACCCAGAAATTCACGATGCCCTTGTTTATTGGGAGAGGCCCTACCAGCAGGAGAGTCCTGAGTTTTAGTCCTGGTTATAGTAACAACTGGCTGTTTTGGCCTTGAGCAAGTCATCTGCCCTCTCTGGTCCCGAGTTAATCTCTCCATCTGGACTCTGAGAAACTGGCCTGGGCTCAAGTTTTTTCCAGATTGTGTTCCACAGACGGCTAGGTGACTTGCGGGACCCTGTGGTGGACCGAGGGGTAGGATTGAAAGGGTGAAGCTTTGGGACCCCCACCCCTCTCTGATGGGATTCCTGTGTGCCACAACTTTCAAAGTAACTGCGAAGTAACTGCCCATGACCCAGGCTTTGCCAGCACAGATGGCCTTGGCTGCCTCCTGAGCCCCAGGGTGCATGAGCAACCACAGCCACGGATGCCCCTCGACTCCAAGAGGTCTCTGAGCCCCAATTTCTCCCATGCCAACCAGCCTCATCTGTCTTCCTGCTCCTACCCTTCTCCCTGACAGTCCCAACTGAAACTCAGGCTGCATGGACCAAACACCCAAAGAAGCAGGTGAGGAGGTTTGGGACCAAAAGAGGGCCTCGGAGTGGTCTCGTCCTCTTGGGAGGGAACAGCAGGGGCCAAGCCCCCTGGACACTGGGTCAATGACCTGCCTCCCAGGGCATTCTGGCTGAGGGTGGCGGGTGGGGCGTAATCTGCATTTGGGACAAAGCCTCCCCGGTGCTCGAGTGTTGTTGCCATGGAGACTCAGAAAGGTGTTATTAGCATCTTTTCAACTCAGTGGCCCTGTGTGGTCCGGTCTCGTGCAATCTTAGCAGTAGCACACCATCACCCTGGCAACCCATTAGCCTAGTGTTGTTACCATGGAAACTCCAGCAAGGTCGTTCTGCCTGGGAACTTCCCTGAGGAGATGTGCGCTGGGGATCCGCCCATGGCAGTGCCCACTCCACAGGCCTCCTGACTGACAGTGACCCACTCTGCAAACACTGAAGGTAGCTTAGGATCTTTTCTGGAGTGACCTCAGAGTCAGTGTGACAGGAAAGAATTGGGCCCTGTAGAGTGGCAGATCTATGCCTCGTTACCATGGAAATGCTGCTTTAAAGGATATCAAAGCACAACGCAAAACTAACTCTTCCAGGAAATTGAGGCTGGCAGTAGAGGAGGCTGCTCACCTGTCCTTCATTCCCTTGGCCAGTCACTCATTTCTACATCTGTTCATTCAGCATTTATTGAGCACCTATTAGAGAAACGAGCACCATGCACGTCCTAGGCTCTAGCTAGAGGAACACCTGCTCCCTCGTGCTCTTCAGTTGAAAGGGGACATGCAGGGTGTGGTGAGGAATCATCCAACTTCTGCTTCCATCTCCATTTGAGGAGCGGGTATTGGCCTGTCAAAGGGCATGGAGTCAGAAGGTCCGTGTGTGTCAGGGCTATGGAGAGAAACCTTTGCTTTCTATCATCTTCTGTTGATTCCCTTCAGGGAATTAGGGTCTTGATTTGGTCTGGGTCACCAAAGACTTGGTCAGACCCTTGAGAAGATTCTGGCAACTACATCTGTGTAAAGTAACTGCCAGCAGCTGCCTTGGGAAGTAATGAGCTCCCCATTACTGGAGTTGCGCAAACAGAGGCCCAAACAACTGCCCACTTGTTTTTGAAGATTGAGTAGAGGCTATGGAGACCATGATTAAGAGCTCACGTTCTGGAGCCAGGCTGCCAGGCCTCCAACCTTGGCCCAAATGGACCAGCTATGTAACCTTGGACAATTTACTCAAGCTTACTGCATCTTGGTTCCCCTGTATAGAGAATGAGGGTAATAAGAGTTTCCACCTCATAGAGTTGTCATGGGTCTAAGTGAGTATAATATATGTGAAGCATTGAGAACAGCACCTAGCACATATTAAGTGTTCAATAACTATTAGCTTGTTTTACTTAATGGTGGCTCAAATAAGGTTCCTGCAACTGCAAAATTCTATGTGACTGTTGGTTAAAAATCTTCGTTAAAATTGGGAGTGTATATTCTAGCACAGGTGAGACTGACCCCTGGGGAGCTGACAGAGGATAGCACCTTAGAGCTTTGCACTCATTCCTCACATGCTTCCAGCCATGCTTTCATTTCAAGGTGGCGCTGATCTAGTGTCTTCATTGAGCCTCAAGATAACAACAATGGAAGTAAAATGGTCACCTCCGTGTATAGACGCAAGGGAGGTGATGCTTGAGGGCGACACAGCTACCAAGTGGCAGGACAGAAGCTTCCCTCCACCACCAGCACACGGTCCTCAGAGCCAGCTTAAGGGGGAGGGGCAAGTCATGGACTGACAGAGGACAAGCCCTCCCAGCAGTACCTGTGACAGCGACTCCCCACTCTTCATGTTTCTCCAAGGAGGAGCTGTGCCCCAAGACCAGGAAGCCAAAGAGAGTTTCCCCTAGAAGTACCGTGGGTGTGGCCAGAGTGCAAAGAATAAGGCGAGGCCTGCTCTGAAGCACTTACTCGAGCTTCAACTTGAACCATCTGGAGCTCCCATCCCTCTAGGTTCATGCAGAAGGCTAGGCCTCCTGGCAAAGCCAAGGGAGAACGAAGACTCTGATTTGCCATTGCCATTCCCAGCAACTCCTATGACTTGAGTTTTTAACTCAATTGCTAAGTAGCTGATGGCCTTACCTAGCAATTTTGCTTGATGAGACCAGTAAGGTGGACTCGTGTTCTCATGCCATTTGGAGGAGTGATGAACTGTTTAAAAAAAAAAAAAATCTGGGCGCTCCCTGCTGGTGCAGCAGGTTGGAGCGCTGCACTGCGAAGCTAAGCCAAGCCATGGCCACTTCAGTGCAGGTTCAATCCCCGGCCCCGGAGGTGACCACATGGCGCGGCAGACCTCTCCTATCCCGCCCACTGCTCCTCTCAGCAGTGTACTTGGTCGATCTGCCTGTTCTGCTCCCCACTCTGTCTCTGGTGAAGCCTCTTGCTGCCCCGGCACCTCTGGTTGTACTCCATTTCTGTATGCATCAATAAATAAATCTTAAAAAAAAAATCTGTTTGGGGTTGGAAACAAGAGGAATACCTTAACTAACTCACTGTCTCCTGAAACTCCCAGACTAAAACATATGCATTACCTAGGAGTGTGGGCGGCAGACAAGATGCCACTGAACATCTTTGTAACCAGCACGACCTGGCCTCAGCCAATCAGAATGTTCGCCATCTGGTGAAAGCTACACTCTCACACCAAGGAGAGGACCAGCCTGGGCTGAGAGCAACTCATAGCTGGACAGATACAAGGGGTGAGCTGGTAGTATGGGGGTAATCCTTTAAACGTCTCCCATGAGGACAAGCAGAAATCAGATTTTCTGTTGTCTCCAGAGCTATGAGATTCCCCACAGTGACTGTGAGGTGGGGGTGAGGCTACAAGAGTGTACCTCCTAGAGGGAAGACTGGCAGGAACTAGGAAATACTCCTTAAGACAGCTGGAGGGACAGACAACCTAGGACCGGCCCGTATGGATGTGCTCACGGCCTGGCCGTGCCTCAGGAACTGGCTACTGCTTTTTGCAGCCACAAGCTGGAGAATGTCATTCCTGGTATCTTTTGTGGCAACTTCTCACCCACCCTCACCCACCTAGTACAACAAACAGCACTCAGTACACATACCTGCTCAGACAGTGTCACACACACAGAGCCCACCCATGCCCATGACCTCACACACTCTCCTTTGCACCCTCTCCAGTGCCAGGACACACACGCATACTCATGTGATCAGCCACACTCTGAGGAGTGTGAGTCCTCAGGAGCAACTGAAAAGCCAACTTTTAGTAACTGGTTGATTGGCTACCTCTCCACACACACCTTGGTCTTTGTTCTTCCTCACACAGTCTGTGGAACAGGCTCCCTCAGGGGCCTCCCTAGGTGGTCTGGGCCTAGGTTTGGCACAAGCAGGAAGAAGGACCTGCAGTTCCCGCATTCAACCAGCAGGGGGCAGTCGCTCGCGCTCTCTCTCTCTCTCTCTCTCTCTCTCTCTCTCTCTCTCTCTCTCTCTCTCTCTCACACACACACACACACACACACCGAATTTCACTCAAAGACTAAGGCCTGGACGAGAGACCACAGAGTGCAAGGAAAGCAAAACACCTAAGCAGCTTTCAAGTGTCCCGCCAGCCTGTGCCAGGTGCACCCAGCTACTCACTCTTGAGGGTGGGGATGGGGGTGCTCAGTGCCTCCTGTCCAGCTGATGGAGTCCATAGAGCATGGGGCAAGTTGTGGAGAACGGATATGTTAGTGAGCCGGGCGGGCCCTGCTCTAGTTCTGCCTAGCCTCGGGCTGGGAAAGAATCAGTCTGCACACAGGAGTTAAATGACATCTCTCATTCTGATACTCTCGGCCTCTCTCAGGGCTGCTTCCGGCCTGTGAAATGGGTTTGAGAGTAAATCATGTCTGCTCACTCCCTCCTGGGATTCAAGCCCTGTGCTCCCTGCTTAACCTGTACTCACGCTGAGGTCTCCACTCCCACTGCTCCCCAAAGAAGCCTCTTAGACACCCTCTCCCAGTTCAATCATGTCATCTCTCCTTGATAAGTTTCCGAGAGTCCTGCACGTGTCCCCAGGGCCCTCCCCACAGCCCACGACTTAACTTCCGGACTCTGAATAGTCCACCTGCCTCACCGGGTTGTGAGGAATGTGGCTGGTGGTCAGCCGACAAGCACTTGTTGAATGTTGACAAATGAATGCCTATAGCCCCTTGCAGATGACAAAGGACTTTCACATGCAAACCAGGCCCCATAGCAGGCGGGCTAGCAGGCGGTTCCCTCCCATTTCACACACGCACCATGCCCCTCAGTGCACCAAACATTTGAATTTCAGAAACTTCACTTGAGCCTCACTACCATTATTTCCATTTCAGAAACAATAAAACAGAGCCCTTGGGTGAAATTGGGGACCCAGCCAGGGTTTTAAAATGCTGGAAGGTATAATTATTATATGGCTGTCACCACCATAGGCGCTCGGACCTCCATCCTCCCCCAAGGGGCGGCCATAATCAGTCTGGTGAAGATATGTGTGGGTAGCAAGCACAGGAGTTTGGGGGACAGGGCAGACCAGCCTTTGCTCATTTGGGTGTCCCATCTGCTCCCACCTGGGGACCTTCAGGGCTGGAGGGAGCAGCCAGTAAGCCTTCACGGGGAGGCAGCGTTCAGTGGCACTTGAAGGACTGAGGGAATCAGGGGAAGCAGGGAGCCAGGGAAGAGAAGTAGGGGAGAGTAGAGAAGCGCCCCAAGTTGGGTTGGACTGATGTCTGCAGACGCTTTTCCGGTTTTTGCTTTCTGAATGCTGTGTGCCGGAGAAGCAGCCTGGGGGTCGAGAGGCGGGTGGAAGGGTGGTGGCTGGCCAGTGAGGCTGTCACACCTAGGCCACACTCCTTTCCCTAGAGCATCCTAGAGGCAAGGTGAAGGGCAAGGCTTGTCCCCTGTCCCTCTGCCACTGCTGCTCACTGGGTGTGCTACACCGGCTGGGTCTTTTTTTTTATGTATTTATTTATGCATACAGAACAGGGGTACAGGCCTGAGGTGCGGGGAGCGGGTTGAGAGGATTCACCAGAGACAGAGTGGGGAGCAGAACAGGCCCACTGATGAAGTACACTGCTGAGGGGAGCAGCGGGTGGGTCAGGAGAGGTCTGCTATGCTCCATGGGTCACCTCCAGGGCAGGCGGGATCGAACTCACGCTGAAGTGATTGTGGCCAGCTTTAGCCCATTGCGCCACCAGGGAGGGCCCAGATAGGTGTTTTTTAGCTGATTGTCTAAGGGGTGAGTATTTGCGATGGTCCTTGGTTAGGACCAGGCAAAGCAGCCTTTCTCCAGGTCTGGACGCTGAACATGTTGGCAGGGGTAGAGGGAAGTGAAGCAACTTTTGAAACTTGCCAGACAATTTGGGAGCAGGGACAGGGGTGGGAAGGACTGTAGAGCTGAGCTGGGAGGTAGCCCAGTCTCCTGGGGGTAGGGAAGGTGTGCAGGAGATGGGATGAGAACTCCTGGGGAAGCAGACTCTGAGAGGCCACAGGGAGGGAGGCCTCTGGCCTGATGGTGAGCCCTCCCTCTGGCCCTCCCGTGTGATGTCTCCAGATCCAACTTTGTTTAGCTTCCCTTCCTTTTCCAGACCCACAGTTCTGTGGAGTTGGGAGCTCAAAGGAAATGAGAGGCATTGTAGGTGATGAGAAAATTTGGGCATCTGGGGTGGGTGAGGAGGAAACCTAACAACTGTGCAGGTCATCCGCCCCTTTCCCCACAGTGTCTGGGGAGGGAGCCAGAGACACCGGTGCCTAGATGGAAGGTTGGGCTTCCTCCTTCAGGGCGAGCGGGCCACAGTCCAGGGCCCCACAGGAAAAGGCTGTTCTGCTGCCCTGGGACTGAGGTGCCAGAGTGAAGCCCTCCCCCCCTCCACCCTCTGGTTCCTGCAGCCCTTGAGGGAAGGTTTGACATTTCAAGAGCACCTTCGCCTTCCTTGAAAGCAATGTGCCTCACTCCTCCTGTTCTATTCTCACACACCTCAGAAGATCCTCAGATGAACTTAGTCTCTCTGCGCCTCAGTTATCTCAGCCACAAAATGAATTTGTGATGGGGGCTATGTCAGTCAGGATAGGCCAGGCGCTTAGAAGAGTGCTTGGCACATAGGAAGCTATCCCTTGGTGTTTGCTGTGTCCCCTCCAGGGGTCATTTCCCCTTTCTGAGTCCCACTTTCTTCACCTGTAAACATGAGTTGGTTTGGAGGAAAGACTGACCTCCAGGGATACCTGTCAGCCCTGACCTGGGATTCTGTATTACTGAGGTAGGGAGATCAGAGATTGTTGTCCTATGAAAATAGACAAGGAACATGAGGCCCCCATTAAAAGAGCTTTCCTGTATAGGGTCACAGAGCCATTTACTTCAGGCACAGCGAGGCTTAGGATTCAGAGTTCAAAACCTCTAGTGTCTGCCTTGGTGGCAGCTTGCCAATTCTTGACGTGTAGGTCAAATGGAAAGCATTTGTTCTGCACACAGGCTGGGGTCGTGTGCGGAGAGACAGAAGGACTGTGACATGGAGGTCCCAACAGCCTCCGGGGCCAAGGAGAGCTAGTGCAGACCACATAAACCTGTGCTGGCCCTCCTCCCTGGCCAAGGTTCCCATTTCATGCCACCACGTGCCCCTTCTCCAAGAACACTAATTGTCTTTGGAGGGCCCCCTGAAGCTGTCTCACTGTTTTGGGCGCTACACGTAAGGAGTGCTTCCGATGCACCTGCCCCTTCCAGGTACCCTGGGCAGATGACACTGGTGAGAAAGGGCAAGGAGAGACTTCGCCAAGCTGCCCCGCAAGCCCTGGGCTGAAACAGATTCGGCAGTGGAATGCGGATTTCTGGGCACCTGGCTGCATGTAGAAGGAAACCCCAGGGCCAGGTAGGTTTCCTGGAGCAAGTGTTGTCCAAGAGAACGCTGCCTCGGGGGAGTAGGCTGAGGGCCTGACCCTCTGTCTCTGGTGTGACCCTGGGGGCTGTCTAGGATGCTAGACTTTTCCAGTGGCTGAGGTGCACTGACCATGGGGAGGCAGAACCCGAGTGGGAACACGCAGGTGATCCCAGCTGACTAAGGATAGAGCCAGAGTTGAGACTTGACTGGCCAACAAGTCACTCTGAATTTGAACAAGTGATTTGACCTCCTTCAGTCTGATTTCCCACTTGGAAACCGGAAGTAGTAATGTTAGCGGACACAATAATAGCTGTTACTAGTGAGCTTGGGCCCTGGGCCTGACACTGTGTGCAACGTTTTGCCTCACCACATTCAAGCCTGATCGCAGTGCGGAACAGCAAGCAGTGGTGTCGTGCTACATGCGGAAACTCGGCTCATTGAGATCAAAACACTGGTGGGAAGGTCCCAGCCCAATAACATTGGATTTGAACCCTGATCTGACTTGGACTTCCCCTTGCACTGAGCACCCCTTGTTAGCATGACTACTATCAGATAGCAATGCGCAAAGACCAACTCATAACGACTTGATTAAATTTCCTTAGTTCTAGACCTTGCTGCCAACTCTAAGTTCTCTCTGTGGGCCCTGGTGAGGGCTCAAGGGCTGTGTGGAAGGGCTTGTTGACACTGCCTTTAGAAACAGGCTCTGACAAATTGTGGCCCGCCATATGTTTTTATAAATAAAGTTCTGTTAGAACATAGCCATGCCTGGCCCTCCCTGGTGGTATAACGGGGTTAGGACGCAGCACTACAAGCTGGAGGTGATCCACATGGCGCAGCAGACCTCTCCTGACCCACCTGCTGCTCCCCTCAGCAGTGTACTTCATTGATCTGCCTGTTCTGCTCCCCACTCTGTCTCTGGTGAAGCCTCTCCCCGTTCCTGCACCTCTGGCCTGTACCTCAGTTCTGAACACACAAATAAATAAATCTTTAAAAAAAAAATACAGGCCCTCCCTGGTGGCGCAGCGGGTTAAAGCACTGCACTGAGAAGCTTAAGCCAATTCTGCATAAGTTCGATCCCTGCCTGTCCGTGAGGAGATCCACATGGCGTGGCAGACCTCTCCTGACCCGCCCGCTGCTCCCCTTAGCAGTGTACTTCGTCGATCTGCCTGCTCTGCTCCCCACTCTGTTCCTGGTGAATCCTCTCACCCTCCGCATCTCTGGCCTGTACCCCAGTTCTGTATGAATAAATAAATCTTTAAAAAAAATACAGCCATGCCTATTCACTTACACTTTGTGGCTACTTTTGTACCCAACGTCCATTTGAGTAGTTGAAGCAGAGACTTTAAATGGCCAACAAAGTCAAATGTCCTTACACTCTGACCCATTAGAGAAAAGCGTACCAACCTTTGATTTGCCGCTTTCAAGGGAATGTTCTAGAGTCCGAGGCAGCAGGAAGGTTGTCTCTTGGTGAGCACTGACCAGCATGTAGGGAAAATTCACTTTTCAAAGGAGCCCTGGAGAGGCCTTCCATTTCAGGGACTTCCCAGAGAAATGCTGGCACAGTCTGTAGTCACTGTAGGGCCAGGAGCAGAAGGTAGTAAGTGTTCTCTGCCAGTCCCTTTGGCAGTTAGCTGGCATGGGCTCTTTCTAGTCAGATATTTTGGATTGAAAAATGTCAGGTGAATAAACTTTAGACCTGAAAAGCAGAATTTTATAAGCACCTCAGAATGGCCGCTCGGGCCAGGCCTCACAGTTCCTTCAGCTGCAGAGGAGCCCAGCTGATTAGGGATAACGAGTCATCCAGGCCTTGTGAAGAGAGTCTGAAATGTTCGGCTTCCAAGCACCTGTTTTACACAACACCTAGGCGCTCAAAAGCCACATGTGTGCTTATATTGTTTGTCTCCCTAATTTCTGTCTCTCCAGAGGCCTCTAATTTGCAGATGGATTTGTAGCGGTTGATTTTTTGGTTCTCTGCCTCTCCCACACTCCACCCTCTGAGTTGAGGGCTTACGGTCCAGAATTAGTTGAGTGAACTCACATTTCTTTTTACCCTCTGCAGTTTCAAAAACAACCCCCTACTCTGATAATTTTGTATTTATCTGGTAAAGTCACTATCTTGCCAAAGTTTAGCAACCCTGTGTCCTGCCTTCTTTTGGTTTGATGTCCAATTATTTTCACAGCAGCTACCCACTCTCCTCCCCCTCACTCCCTGGCCCAAGGATGCAAGCCACCATGAGCTGACTACACCTGCCCAGAGGACACAAACACACTTGTACTTAAGGTTTCTCCCCACCCAGGGGACACTATGTATTGCCACGGAGGAAGTCTGTCGTGTAAACTCGAAGTCCAGGTGCTAGAGTCACTTACTGGCTGTTAGCCTTTGGGGAAGTAACTTCATCTCTGTGTGCCTCTCATTTATAAAATGGGGCTGGTGGTCTCTGGCTCAGCTGAGATGAGAAAATGAGTGGATGACTTTTAAAGACCTCGGTAAACCATCAACGGGTATCAAGTTGACCTGCCCTGCTAACACCCTTGGTTTTCTTGTGAAATCAGAACTTTTCGGGGTGATTAAGGCCATAACAGACCAATCAGTATAGTCAGCCCACCCAAAATCTCCTTGCCTAGAACCAGTTCCTTGGATGACCAGTTTGCCTGACGTCAAAGCAATAATTTTGAAAGACGGCATTTTGTACCATGTTTCCTATGAACACAGTGCGTGGACAACGCCTTTTAAAATTGCGATGTCATAAGCAGCAACATTTTGTCAATGAGATTGTTTTGTATGTTACTGGGTGGATTTTCTATTTTCTCTCCTATGGAGCAGTTTTGTGACTTTTTAGCGAGTTTTTCTGAAAACACATCATTTCAAATTGTGTATTTTTTAGCACTGAACACTTGTCAAATCTGTGGAATTTCCCACAAGATTTATCGAAGGCACCTTTTAGAGCACTTCTTCTCGCGGGCATTTACACAGCATTGTGTATGCCTGTGTGCACCTGATGAGTTGATTAACCAAATTAGCATGGACCCAGTGTTCCTTTCTGTTCTGCAAGCTATTGGCATTTTGACAACAGGCGTGAAGAAGTGAGACAGATCAGGGCAGGATTGTATTGAACTCCTTGCATTTTATTTTTCAGGTTATCTCCTTCACCAAGCAACTCTACTTTGTGAAACATAAAACGATACATACAAGACATTATCAAATGTATTTATTGCAGGCAACAACATTGTTCAAGAAAGGCAAACTGGCTAAAAAGTCCCGAAAGTGTTCAAAAGTCGGTAAAACTAAAAGACACCCACCAAAGATACAAAATAAGTTTTAGTAGAAATCCTTCCTGATTCAGAATGTTTTAAAATAAATTGCTGTTTAAAAATTCCTTAAACGATACTGCCAAAAACAGAAAGACACCACAGTAAGTGCCCAGCGCTTAAAAGTGGACTGAATTTTCTGTGAGCCCATCATTAAACTTGAGATTTCTCTTGTGAGTTGGTGGCACATTGGTTGAGGCCACTTGACCTGGAGCCCACTTGAGATGCAGGTTCTGCGCTCCCTGAACGTGCAATGCTTGGGCCTGGGGACGACCATGGACCCCAGGGGAGGGCTGCATGTCTTGACCTCCAAGATTAAGGGCGAATTGTCAGCTTTCAACTCTTTATTACAAAGACATATTTACAAAGAAACAATCTTTACAAACAGTGAACACAATTATGGGAACAATTGTTTACTGAAAAGGCTCTTAATATCTTTGTATAAATTAGTATAAGAATCATACACAACCACTTTAAATAAGACAGCTCCCCCCCAGCACCCGCCTCTGCTCTGTGTCTCCCCTTTGTCCCGTTTCCCCCTTCCCATGGGGCTGGACGGACTGAGGAACCGGAGATGCAGAGTGGAGGAGGGGGAGAAGGCCCAGTCCCTGGTGGGGGCATCTGTGGCAGAAGAGGCTCTCTGGACACTGGCCAGCCCTCTAGCCTGAGGAGGGGGGTGCCCAGCAGGGCTCCCAGGGCGGGCCTCAAAGCAGCAGCAGCAGCAGCAGCAGCAGTAGCATTAGCAGCAGCGAGGGCAGAGGCAGCGAGGCAAATATGGAGTTTCTGTGGGAATCGAGGGGCCCTGAGTACCCCTGGCCCCACACGCACATGGGTGGCCGTGAGGTGTTCACCTTCCCTTTGTTTCCTTCTGGGAGACCACTGAGGAGGCCTACTCAGACCTCCATGACCTCTGGTCTTTCCTTCTTCCTTCCTTTTCCCCCTTCCTCCCTTCTCCCACCCGGGAAAGGCCACTGGGAAAGAAGACCCAGTCAGCACGAAGGGAAGCCTCCTGAGAATCAGTGCTGGCTTCGGGACGGCAGCCTCGGTACCTGAGCGGTGGCAGCTCCGTCCCCACACCAGCACAGGGCAGGTCACAGGGGCTGCCTCTCCCTTCCTGGCCACCCCTGTCTCAGTCCCGGGAAAAGGCACTTAAGGTGTTTTGGAAGAGGGAAGAGGATATCATCAAGGGGGAGCTGGGAGAGCTGGGTCCTCATTCTGGCTCAGCGGTGACCCTGAGTGGGTCACCATTCCTCCCAGCAGGCCTGAGTTTTTGTAGGAATTTGCATGAGGAGGTGGAGTTCTGTGATCTCCGTGGTTCCTTTTGGCTCTGACTTCTGTGATTCTTGGCAAAAACAATCCCCCTGCTTGGCTTTTGCTCCTGGGAGGGTATAGAGTCACCTCAGACCCATCCCCTCCCCTCCTGAGTGGAAGCCTGAAGTAGGCGGGGGTGGGGCTGAGTGGGAGGGGAGTGTCAGGAGACACAGTGAGGTAAGAGAAGTGACACGGTACTTTATGGGCCTGGCGGCTCCTCTTCCTTAACTGGGCCAAACACCTAGAAGAGGGGCAAAGAAGCCAGGCAACTTCTCCTCCTCTCCTCCAATGATTCGCCCCTCCTCCCACAGCATGCCATCCTCCATTCCAATGCCCTCCAAGACACCCTGTCTGCATCCCACTGCCCCAACCGGGCTCATCGAGTCTCTCCTTGTCTGTCACCCTAGTTCCTTCTGAAGAAACTTCCAAGGACATCTGGCAAACACAGAGCTCACCCAGAAGGGAGCTTCCCGGGGTTGCACCAGCCCAGGGGCAGCTAAGGAAGGAAGGGGTTAGACGGGAGGGCAAGGGCTGGCGGGAGGGTAGGAGAGTCGAGTGACAGCCTTCCAGTGCTGCGTCAGCGGGGAAGGGCCAGGATGAGGGGCTCAGTGGATCTTCAGGGGACAAAGGGACACATTCCCGCTAGGGACAGGGCGCCCGGAAGAGAAGCTGGTGGGTGAACAGAGTGCAGATGGTCAGTAACTAGGACGGGTAGAAAAGAGCGGCAGACGGTGGTGTGGGCTCCGGAGAAGCACATCAATCTGGAGTAGAGAGAATCGCGGGGTTGGTGGGCACTTGGGGCCCCTTCAGTCCTAAAGAGACAAAAATGACCAGCAGTCATTGGCATAGCCTAGGTGAAAGGGACCACACAGGTCAGGAGAGGAGAGGGGGTTCAGCGTCACCCCCTCCACCCGAACCCTGTGCCTGCTCCAGGGAAGAGACTGCAGGCTGGGCCCCAGGGGCAGGCATAGGCTTTGCCCTCTCTGCTGCCACCTCTAATTTTCCTCTCCTCTTACAGCTCTGGGCAAGCACAGCCATCCCAAGTCTCTCCTATTCGCCCCGCTCCTGCTAAGGGTCACACAGGATACTGGTACACACAAACCTGGGCCAGCCTTCCCCAGCCTCCCGGGCATTCTAGAACCCTCCAACTGCGCCAGCCTGCCCAACCCTAGGCAGCAGGGTAGAGGGAAGCCAGCACCCAACTTCTGAAGAGTCAGAAGATTGGCCCAAGTATCAAACCCCTCTCTGGGCCTCCGTCCCCTCTGTGTATCAAATGAAGGGAATCGGTGTTATTCTGGAAGCATCTATGTTGTGTGGTGCTGGACTGTTCGGTCCAGGTATCTGGCGGTGACAAGCAGCAGGACCACCCCAGTTTCCAAGCTGTCCCTCCGCACCCCTTCTGCCCTCCCCTGACCAGAGGCTCAAGTACCTGCTTCAGAAAGGCATTGGACCCTTATGAGAGAGGCGTGGTCTCTGGCGGCGGAATTTTCTCCGACCTCCCTGCCAGGACCCTGGGCTAGTCCTTGGCCCTCGGGGCTGCACCAGGTGGCGGACATTGCTTTCCTGCAGCCCCTTCCGATCACAAGGTTGTAGCAGAGGCCCTGCAAGAAGGAGAAGGCCTGTTAGCAAGGAAGGCTGACACACATGGGCAGGGCCTGTGGGAGAGGGCAGTCTCGCCATGAGAGACTTGCAGCTGCCAGTCCAGGGAACAATTTGCCTTTTTTACGCTGTCCTGGGGCACATGGAACCCACCACTTACATCTCGCAACTTCTAGAGCTGATTTTCTGTCCTTTTGACAGTTCTAGCCTGTTTCTGGCAGGCGCAAGCCGGTTCTTTGTTTAGAACAACTCTGGGGGCCGCAGTTTGGGGCCCTAAGTCTACACTTGACTAGGGCACTGCCAGCGATAACCCTCCATTGCTCCTTGGCAGACTATACTTAAAACATAGCGAACAGTTTTCAGTGAAATGAGGCTCCCCACCTGCACCCCCGACCCACAGTTATCCGCACGGAGCCACATCTGCCCTAGCTGCTGGCCTTTCCTCCCCCAAATCCAGTGCATTGGGCCCCCGGATCCCCACACCTTCCAGATGCAGGGGACCCACTTTTAAGGACCCAAGATGTTCCATGAATGAATGAGTGAACAAGTGACTGAAATGCCACTTGGAGCAGCACGTCTGGGCACCAGTGGGGTTGGGTGGTTGTGACGAACCTCCTGCTGGGTGCCTGCTTTCATCCCCAGCTCGACCCCACAACCGTGTCTCATCCCACTGCTGTCCAACCCAAGCTGGCTTCTCGCCTGCTCTCGGAGTTGGGGGTGGGGGCAGAAGGGGCTTCGCTGTATAGCTGTCCACACCTGGCTGACAGTACAAGCCTCAAGGGCTCCTTGCGGTAGCTGTCTACATGTGAGTTAGTGGAACTTTCTGGTGTCAGACCAAACCCCAGCAACGGGACCCACATGGCGCTGCAGTTTCTGGTGGCAGTGAGGAAGGTGTGGGACAGCCTGGGAAGGTGGGCTCATGTGCCAGGGATGAGCCCGCTGTGGGAGGGCAGGCTGAGCGGGGGTGCTAGGGAAGAGGCGGCCTGGCAGGGGGCTTGTGCAGTACAAGGCTGACTGCGGAACCCCAGCTTCCAGCTTCGGAGCGTGAACCCTAGGGCCTCCCTACCCCCACCAGCAGATCTGCCTTCAGTATCTCCCTGTCCCCTGACTGCACCCACCCAGAAATCCCCACCCGAGCTCACAGTTTCCATATTACCACCCACTGGCTGCTAGGCCTCGGCTCCCACTTTGCCCTCGCCCTGCCTGCGGCACCCCCAAAGCCCTGGCTCCCTCCTTAACTCCTTGGCTCTGGCGAGTCCTCCCTTGCTTGCACACAATTCCCAGGCTTTTACTCTCCTTTTGAGCCAAGAGCAGACGAAGTTAGTCCATAGGGCCATTCCCACCCAGACTCCCTAGGCCTGCAACTCGCTACACTCACACCCAGCCTCGCACACACGTACAATCCAGCTGTCCACCCTCCTTCCCCAGAAACAGAAGTCACAGGCCTAGTAGGCTCGTGCTGTTTGTCAGCCACCCTTCAAGGCTGAGTGGGTTACCACGTCAGGTCCCCCCAAACCAATGACCTAATGAGAATTAAAATACAAAGTGCATTGGCTCTTTGGGGCAGCAGGTATGGCCAGGGGCAAGCGGGCCACTTCTATCTGTTGTGGTAACCCTGTCGGTGCCATCTGCAGAGGGACTGGGCTGGGGAAGGAAGGAGGAAAGACCTTTATTCACTAAGCTCCTCACCTCAGCTGCTTCAGCCTGTGTGTGTCCTGAGTTTTGGGTCCCCTCAAGGCTGTGCCTGCCCAGGAGGGGATAAGAATGGCACTGAGGAGTAGGAAAGGTCTGAGCTGACCAGGTACGGGAAGACACCTGGCACCTGGAGAGTGAAAGGCAGTTCTCAGGTCTAGGCCCTTGACTGGGGGTGTGAGGGGCTGGAGGTGGCCACTGGCATAGGCTAGGGCCCCAGGGCAACTCCGGGCATGAAGAAGAGAGCCTCATTACTGGGACTTGGAGGGGACCATCTCCAAATTCTCAGCACCCAAGACTGAATTGCCGGCAGTCAAGAAGAAAGGTCTGGGGCTGAAGGACATGAATGGCGTGCGTGGGGTGGGCCTAAAGCCAGGACGCAGAACAGGGATGGGGGCTCAGACTCTGGTCAGGGAGATGACAGCAGACTAGGCCCACAGTAAGCCAACTGAGCTGACTGAGCACTATGGCGGGCGCTGGAGGACAGGCACCGAATCCCCGGTGTCTTGCATCCCATGGGGCGTTTTGCATCCCATGGTGGGGGGAGCTCGCTGTCCTCTTTGCCGGAAGTCTGTAGGTTCCTCCTGCACCCCATCCTTACTCATCTGTTTCCTACTTTTGATTCTGAGTCTGGCTTACCCTAAGATAAGCTGATATCTGAAACCTCCGCTTTATCTTGTGCAAAGGGACAAAGTAGAGGTTGTTGATTCTCATCAAGGCAGAGGGACTGTGTGCACAAAAGCATTCCCCTGTGGACTTGGGGGCCATCCCCAGTGCATTTAAATATTTTCTTTCAATTCAATTGCTACTTGAACGGAAGCTGGGGCAATTCCCCTAAGAATGGCAAGCCTGAAAGGCGGGAGTCTTTGTTCTCCACAGTGCCACCAGCAATGAACCTACAGCACCCCCACCCTGAGACTGTGTTCTCCACAGTCGAGGAGAACAGGGTTTGACTCCCATGCAACCTGAATTCCAAAGGAGCCAGTGTGCCAAGCTGTGAGTGGGACTCTGGGCTCCACCATTCTCACCAGGGATAATGGACCTGCTACTCCTCAGGCTGGCTCGGGTTCCGTTAAAGGCCCGTGAGTGCTTCGGTGGGCACCCCACCGGCTATGTCCCCTCCGCTGCTGGGGTGTTACATGTTCCTCTGGGATGAGGGAGCCTTCTTTTCTGTGCCCAGCCCCCACCCCAGTGCCTGGAGCTGTCTCCTTGTGCCAGCTTTGACGCCCTTGGGCACACAGTGCTCTGGCAGCCCCACCTTGCACTTCACATGCATTTTAGTCCTTGGCCACTGAGAGGCTTGACTCAGGTTACATGGGTGCTTAGTCCTGAGGGGTTGGGGGATGGAGTGGGGCGGCCCCGCCCTATGCTGGAGGGGTACAGTAGGGTGTCCCCACACTACCTGTGGCTACTGACTTCTGACTTGGAGCTGAGCTTGAGGAGCTAGAGATAGAGGTGGGTAGGAGAGGGGGAAAGAAAGATGCTCAAAGACCAAGGGACACTTGGCCCTGGCCCAGCAACTCTCAGACTCAGAATAGCAAAGTGTATCCCAGGTCAAGAGGCAGTGGAGCAGTGCGTGCGTGCGTGCGTGCGTGCGTGCGTGTTGGTGTAGGAAGGGCCATTCCAAGTCAGGACAGACTGTATGCACAACAAGAAGTATGGACTTTGACTTGAGGCTCTGGCTGGGTAGAACATGCAAGTTAGGTCAAGGGTAGGAGGTTCTGGGGTCCTGTTTCTGACCTAGGGCAGGGGCAGGAGGAACCGGATATGTATACCTGGACCCTCTGATCCAGAGGTCATAGGATGCAGAAGGCAGTAGAAGTCTTGTGAGTTTCCAGTGCTAGACTCAAGCAAAATGTGAGGGCAATGAAGTTAGTCAAGTCAGGGTGTGAGGACAGATCGCCAAAGGAAGGAGGGTGACGCACACAAGACATGACAGGGCATGGGCCAGACAGTGGTCCCTCCCTTCAGAACCACCTGTCCCCGTGGGCCCATGTACTGCCCAACAGTTGGATCCCCAAAGGGATTCAGATGGGAGTCCGTTGGGCAAGGGGCTCCACTAGCTTCTGGGGAAGCACCAGCCATACAGACAGGAAGCCCCAACTCCTCTGGAACACCTTTCTTCACCCACCCTTTCTTCCCTGAAGGCGCCATGTTGGACTATGTGCCAGTGGGTGAGTCCCTAGATGTCTTGTCAACTCACTGCCCCTAGAAGGCAGACCCCTGTGTTATGTTTCATTCATATCTCTTGCTCACCGCCCACCTTCGCCTGCCTGGCAGGAGATTCGAGGGAAAAGTCTGCTCTCTTCTTTCCAGGAGGTGGATGACCCAGTTCCCCTGGCGCTGAAAGGCCACACTGGTCGGTTACCTGAAGACAGGTGGTAGGGGACCCACGCCGAGAAGCAGGGAAGAGGGGAGAGTAAGGAGGTGGCCTACCAAGAGAGGGAGGTCGAGTCCAGTCTGGGCCCTCGGACGCCACGGGGCTGCCCACCATGGTCCTGTTCTGGAGGGCCTGGAACCAAGTGTGGTCCTGTGCCCTTCCTCTAGGAAACGCGCTGCCTTGCCCTCTCCTTCCCTCTCCTCCCACTTCCCTGAGACTTAGCCTGGCATGGGCATTAGTCCACCTGGTGTGGGCCTTTCCTTCTGTAGTGCCAGGCAGGCAGTAGTGACAGCCAGAGCACAGGACTGCAGCGCTTGGAGGTGGGGGCCGGTGCCCGCGGAGACAGGATACACAGAAGGAGGCAACTGGGGCTGGATGGAGACCAGCCTTGGGGAGGGAGGCTGCACCAGTGCCAGGTATTGCCAGGTAGGGGTATGTGGCGCAGGTCCAGGAGAAAGGATTCCCCCCATCTCCCAGCGTGCTGCAGGAAGGTCTCGGGTGGGTGCGCTTTCCTGGGGCGGTGCCTGCGGACAGGGGAACTGAGGTGAAGCATGCCTGTGCCCAAGCCCAGAGGAGGCTGGAGCCAGGATATCCAAGAACCGAGTCCTTGGCGGGTGGGGAGGCTGTGCAGAGGGCTTCCTGTCCTGGAGTGGAGTGCAGACCAGACAGGAGGTCAGACAGGACCTTGGAGTAAGAGAAAAGACCAGCTCGACCCGGGGCAGGCCAGTCTGCCCCTGCTCACACCCGGGCTGAAGGAGCAACAGCTGGGCTCCTCTCCGCCGCTCGCCCGCCCCCGCCAGACGCTGCTGTCTATGCAACAAGTGTCACGTCTCCTTCTTGGCACATCTTTCCCGTGGCCCGCGCCCCTGAACCGGCCAGGCAGCCTCCACACTCTGGGAGCCAGACAACTTTCCACACTCCTGCAGCGCACTGGGCTGTGCTCGGTTTCTTCCGATGACCCACGGGGGGAGTGGGACACGTCCCCTTCCACCTCCGGGGATGCGGGGCTCCACCTGCGCCCCCGAGCTCCTCGGGCTGCGCGGAGAGGCCCGGAGGGTCAGGCACCTGGAGGAGGATGCCCGCTGCAGGAAGCGGCCCCGGCGGCCGGACGCGCTCTGGCCCGCGCCGCTCTGTCATCCCGCC
>NW_004567120.1:29175961-29204775 GCF_000260355.1 Condylura cristata
GGGCAGCGCCGCCCAGCTGGGCTCGGCCGCTCCGGGGGCGGTGGCGAGCTCTTTCCCAGCGGCTGCCTGCTTGGGGGCGGCTCCAACGGCCGTTGGCGCAGGCTGCCAGCGGGAATGCTCCCCGCTCACTCCAGGGGCTGCATTTTGTAGCGTGCGGCCTGGCCGCGGGCCCACTTGGTCATGTGGTCATCGGAGGGCTGGCGGGGGGGCCAGGAAGAGGGAGAGGGAGCGAGCCTCCCGCACCGCCCCCCTCCCGGCACGCACTCCGCAGCCCCTGCCAGAGCGGGAGAGGGAACCTCGAGGTGGCCCCACAACAAAGGCTGCAGGGCTGCTCTGACAGCCCACAACCTCTCCCCGGACAATACCCGCCTGGCCAGAGGGAGTTTGAGACCTGAAGGATTTCAAACACAGGAAGCGTTGGGGTGGTGGAGGGGCGCATTTAACCCTTTCTGGCCTGGCTTCCTAACAACTGTCAAGAAACCTGGACTCTTAGGCAAAGACCCGACCTATTCACCCCTCACCTCCAGCGGGTCCTCCCTACCCCTTAGCAGTTTTTCTGCAACAGCAGAGGCTTGGTCACCCCCGTCCCCCCTACAAACACGGACCCTCCCCTCTCCTCTGCATCTTCAACTGGGTTTGAATTGGGGCTGCTGCCTAGGTTGGTGCCCAGCTGCCTACTTGCCCAGAACCCCTATTTCTCCACCTGTAATGCCCCCACCCCACCCCATCCTGCCCTTAAACTCCTCATTCTTGCAGCAGCTCTTCAAATCTCATCTCATCCAGACTTCCCAGGATAGCATAATCCCAAGAGGGGTGATTTCTCCTGGCTGTTGGGACATGGGACGGCTCCTACATTGCCCCCTATTTTGTTCCCTGAAGCTATCCCCTCCGCAAGTTCCCCATGATCCATGATCGTGAGAGGGGTGAGGCTCCCCCAACTCCCAACAGTTTAGGCTGCAGTTCATTGTGCATGTTCTTGGAATTCCCCTTTATAAGTGGGTCCTGAGGGTGTTTGCCCTCCCAGATTGGTAGATTGGCTCCTGTAGCGGGGGCCCTCCAAAGGCAAGGGACAGCCCCTTTCACCCAACAAGAAATCCCCTAAGATAGGACCCTAGCTTCTTATTCTTTTGGATCTCTCCAAAGTCCCCAATATCGACCTCTGCACATAGGTGGCAGTCAACACATAGTAAAAGACTAAATCGAAGGTGTTTCTGCATTTCAGCCAGCCAGTATCGGTATCGAAGTATAAGTCCAAAGACACTGGTCGGTGTGAGTGTGTGCCATAAAAGACATAAGATACGAATATGTTAAAAAACTGAAATGTTAAAACAATCCAGCATATACTCAATGTCTTTTTTTCTCTCCACAGCCACTGTCGCATGCACATTCGGAGTCAGCTTTGTTCACAATTACATCTCCAGACCTCGCTGGGAATTTCTGTTGGAAGCATAATCTTGAGTATCCAAATGAACTTTTCAAAAATATTTGTACCACTTAAATCTAGGCAGTGGGAAGAGAATGCAATGGTGTTTTTGTTAATACACTCTGCCCCAGTAGGAAAAAGGCAGAGAGACAAATGAGGTGAATGTGGGTGTTAGTGACATGATCGTTTCCCTGCACTGTCCCTCTGGAAAGAGTCTTCCAATCAGGAGGACCAACACCCTTATCTGCTGTAGGACTTCCAGTTACCAGGTCTCACAGGAATGCCTGTCTCTGTTCTCCCCACTTCAGGCTTGTTACCGGATTAAATAAGATAATGTGCCTGCAGGTTTCGAGCAAATAGTGAATAAATCCAGGCAGGGATGGCCCTCCCTGGTGGCGCAGCGGGTTAAAGCACAGCACTGAGAAGCTAAAGCCACTTCCGCATGAGTTCGATTCCCGCCTGCCCCGGAGGTGACCGCATGGCGTGGCAGACCTCTCCTGACCCGCCCGCTGCTCCCCTCAGCACTGTACTTCGTCCATCTGCCTGTTCTGCTCCCCACTCTGTCTCTGGTGAATCTTCTCACCCTCCACATGTCTGGCCTGTACCCCAGTTCTGTACGAATAAATAAATCTTAAAAAAAAATCCAGGCAGGGATGTTTTCAGTACTATGATGCTCCAACTCCTGCTTGAGCAAGCCGTTGCACCCTCCAAGTGATGGCCCCCCATAACTAGGTAAAAGGAAGCATTCGAATTCAATTGTACCTTTAAGAGGGCACATGTCATCGGTTTGCTAAGTGATTAGAACTGTGCTTTCCAATATGATAGATACTTAACATTCAATATAAAATGAAAGCTTCATTTGCTCAGTGGCACTGACCACATTTCAGTTGCTCAGTACCCACATGTGGCTTGTGGTTATTGTGTAGGACAGCACAAACCAGAACCTTCCAATTGTTGTGAAAGGTTCTATTGGACAGCTCTGGGTTGGAACATGTCACGCATTCTTCCTTTTTTTTCAATGTTCCCCTTTTGTCACCTCACCTGGTCTTCAAAAAGTTTACAATCCAGGGGAGGGGGAAAAGGGACACAAAAGCATACCAAAGGCAAAGCAACACTTGGCAAAAAGAAGACGTGTGGCCCTCTCTGGTGGTGCAGCAGGTTAAAGCACAGCACTAAGAAGCTAAAGCCACTTCAGTGTGAGTTCGATCCCCGGCCCAGAGGTGACCCACATGGCGTGGCAGACCTCTCCTGACTCACCCGCTGTTCCCCTCAGCAGTGTACTTTGTCAGTCGGCCTGTTCTGTTCCCCACTCTGTCTCTGGTGAATCCTCTCACCACCCCTGCACCTCTGGCTTGTACCCCAGTTCTGTATGCATAAATAAATAAATCTTTAAAAAAAGGAAAAAGAAAACATGTTCGAAACAAGACATAGAGTTGGAGACTGGGGAAAATGTTTTACTCTAACCCTTCTCTTCACTTAACCAAATTACTTCCATTTTACCAGTTCAGATATTCCTTTACTGGCCACTCTGGCCCATGGTGACTATACCCTCTTCATAACAGCTGTGGCTGGGCTGCCACTGGTAGTTACCCTAGTGGGGTGCTGGGAACACTTAGCTGTGTGCCATGTGCTGAGGGCTTGTGGAGTGTTGATCACCGGAATATCCATTCTGGAGTCAAGGCCTATGAGGCTCGGGAAGCAGCTCTGCTCCCTCAGAAACTCCCTGGGCTTCCATACCACTCCAAAGACTACTCAGTAACCAGTTTTCCATCTGTGTCCACCTACCAGACTTATAGGTCACTACCTGGCCCCTACTTGGCACACGACAACTGCTCTTTGAAGAAATAAAGAACTGTTAGTGAAGCTCAGAGCTGTCACTTGCAGGGTGCGTTTTCTGCTTTAGGGTGTGTCTCAAGGGTTGGGGACGAGTGCATGAAACCACCCCAACTCTCCCGCCAGGGGCAGCAAGCAGCTGGGAAGTGTATGTTGCAGGTGAGGCTGAGGCTGGTGGTGGGTCAAGACTCAATACCCAATCAAGTCAGGGCAAACCTGGGGGCCGAGGTAAGGATAGGACTCTTTTGTATTGGGGGAGACAGAAATGAGCTAGATAGCTGACGTTTGTGAAGCCAGCCTGTGACTTTCACCTTCATCAACACTGCAAGCAAGCTCAGGGCCCCATGTCATCGGTGCTGCCACAGCTGTCCTGTTGACTCATCCGCTCTGTCCTCTGGGTTTGAGTGAGCAGGGTGGTAGATCAGAAAGAAGGCAGCTTTTAGAATTTCAGATAACTGAATTCAAATCCTGTTCTTCAATCTCGTTCCTTAGCTGTGTGTCCTTGGAAAAATTAGTTAACCTCTCTGAGCCTCGATATCTTCAGCTGTTACATGCAGAGAATAATATTACCTACCTTATGGTTGGGAGATTAAATGAGATAATGCAGTAAGGTACTTAGAATGGGCCCCTGCCTATAATATTTGCTTTTCAAGGTTAGTTTTCTTCAACTCCTGATGTGCTCCCACCTCTGCCTGGAGGCTCTAGCCTCTGATCTCTTGGATGTGATCAAGAAGGCAAGGCTGTCTTTGCTCTGCTCCATCCTCACCTGACTTCTTAGCTCCCAACAAACTGCACGCTGCTTTATTCCCCATTTCCCCGCCACCCCGAAAGCACTGATCTCTATTGGGAATATTCTGATGCACACCCTTGATCCAGGGAGTTAGTGAGTGATGATGGTTTATGTTTTTTCCCACCCAGATGTGGTATTCATTTTAACAGGGTGCCGTGGAAGGGCCTTTGGGAGACGTGTCCTACTCTAAGACAAGGTCAAGCTCCACCGTTTTCAGCCAGGAGACACTCTAGTGATTTTCATTGGGCTGCTTTACATACAGCTCACTTTGCTTGTAAAACAGCTCAAAAAGGGATTCCCTCTGCAACTCACAACCCAACCGGAACCCTCACTTGCGCAAAATCATCACAACCTGTCCCAGGAACTGGCGAAGTTCTTAGATGGTGCAACACTGAGAATTAGCAGGAATAACACAGACATGAACTCCCCCCGCCCCCGCCCCGCCAACTGTGGAATGGCTGTTTTTACTGGAGGGATGTAAAAAGAGGAGTGCAGAGAAGACATCTGGAGAATCATCAGTCTGATCATAAGCAGACAAGTCTCATCACGGGAAGACTCCCACCCACCCCTCTCGTAATGCAGATGGAGACAATAGCGACTTACACGGACTTACCCAGAAAGCTGGTGGCAAGGTCAGAACGGGGTCCAGGTCTGATTAACTCTAGTCTCCTGCTTTTCCCTCTTCGCCTTCTCAACACAGAGCTCTCAAACCCTGGCCGATCAGTGCTTCCACCGGCTGCGGAGGCCCTTAAAACAGCTGGCATAGGGACCAGCCCTCCAGTTTACCTTCCAGCCCTTCGGAAGCCCCTCGTAATAATGTGTCTACCCAATGTCTCACATGCTTGTTCCCTAAGACAGAGGGTATATTAATGAGCAAAGAAGTTCTGCAGCAATGATAGTGGTTAAAATCTATTTAAGCAGAGCTTCAGAGCTCCCACTATGTCTGGATCTACTTATCAGGAACTTGAAAAGCAGCAAAACAGGCCAGCTGCTAGTGGGTAGTTAGTGGGTGCTCCACTAACTAGCTCCTTGACAAATGATCTTTGCTTGGTTAAGCACCAGCAAAGAGCATGCATTTTCACTGCCTCATTACTAAGTGTTTGTCTTTCAACTCTGGTAGCTCGAGTTGAGTCTCCTGACCCACTTACATCCACCAGAACAGCGAGCACCATGCTTGTCAGCAAAGTAGAAGCTTAAGACAGTCAGGGAATAACTTTCTTTATTGGGTATGAGACCATTTTAAGGTCTCAAAGAAATGTGATGTTAATTACATGGTAACTAGCCTGGAACTTATTTATCCCCCCCCCCATCTCTTACACCACCCTTGACCCTTGTGTGCCCTCCTTCCTTGTAACCTCAGAAACCTCACTTCATTTATTAATGTCCACTCGTTTTTATAAATATTTTACTTTGTCAAATCGACTGCTATGTAAATGGCCAATATTTGTCTTTGTCATTCTGTCCTGCACTACTACTTATAAATCCTGCCACCTCTTTCCATTTTACTGTAAATGGCAGCATCTCACCTTATGCGGAACAGTATGCCATTATGTGGACAGACCACATCTTCTTGAGTCAGTCCTCTATCAGTAGGCACTTAGGTAGTTTCCATGTCCCAGCTATTGTAAATATTTCTGCAATAAACACTGCAAAGCATGTAGTTTTCTCAATTGATGGTTTCACATTCTTTGGACAGATGCCCAGGAGTGGGATTGCTGGGCCATGCGGTATTTCCATTTTTAGTTGTTTAAGGTAAATCCAGATCACTTTCCATAATGGCTGCATGGGTCCCCATGCCCACTGACAGTGCAGTAGGGCTCCTTTTGCTGGGCATCTGCTCCAGCGCTTGTAGTTTTGTTTTGTTTTTTAATACAGCCATGCTCGTGGGCGGGAGATAATCTCCCATTGCGCGTTTGACCTGCATCTTTCTTACTGGGAGCGATGATGAATATTTCCCATGTATCTCCTGGCCCTCCGCATATACTCTTTGGTGAATGGGATTTAGTCTATAATCAACAGGACCTACAGAGCATTTGGAGTTTGCTGGGGTTTCTCCTTCAGCCATTTGTGTGTGTTCTGAGGTTCTCAGATGTTTGACTGTGAGAGGTACTTCCTCACAGATACACCACACTTGACACACACACACACACACACACACACACACAGAGTTCCTGAAAAATATTATGGCTACAGAATTCAGGTCCTCAGTGATATTTCAAACATCTTCAAAGGTTCACTGTTTAGTAGCATGCTAGGCCCTAAGAGGAATCCTCCCGGTAAAGAAGGGCTCTTGTGCCCCACGTCTCCACCCCACCCCAACAGTCGCCCCTTTTCTCTACATACTTCCAATCCCTCTGATCCCTTGGCCACTCCCGGAGCCCCGCAGGTCCCCACTCCTCCTGTTTTTCTCTCGGCGTGGTTTCATTTCCGCTGCACATCCTCTATGACGACTCCTAGGAGCCCCCATCCTTCCTCTCCTCTGGGGTCTATAAATATGCCGGTGCCCCTGGGGAGGGTGCCAATTCCTTCCTCTGGCAGCAAGGAAGAGCCTGTGCACGAGGATAGCCACTCCCAAAAGACTAGGGTTATCTTCAAGAGCCAGTGGACCGCTGGCCCTTTCCTCCTGCATGGCGGCCAGTCTTTTCTGGACTTACATCAGGTGGGCTTATACAATCTCAAAGCTGGCACCTTTGCGTGCTGAGCAGAGCAAAGATTAATTCAAAGACTAAAATGATGAGGTTGAAGTCAGAGGATTAATGTCCCCCTCAGCTTTGCTCCATGCCAATGTTGGGCTCTACCCTAATGCAAAAAGATCAGCACCCACCAGCGTGTGTCTCTAAGCCTGGCCACAGACAGATCTTGGCTTCTCACTTCTATGTACTTCAGACTTTCCCTGAACACATACAGTCCTATAATGTTCTGACCTTTTACAGCAAAATCCCTTTTATTTCCCAGAGTCAGGCTAACAAATTCCCACAAGCTCGGTGGTTTAAAACAAAAACAAAAACAAAATTACATTATCTCAGTTCTGGAGACCAGAAGTCTGAAATGAAAACACTTCATGGGGAAAATCCTCCCTTGTCTCTTTCAGTTTCTGGTGATTCTAGACTTTTCTTGACTTGGGGCTGCATCGTCTTCATATGGCTTTTCCCATTTCTGTCTGTGGGATTTCCCTCTGCCCCATGACAGTAGTGAGATGAGTCACCCAGGATGGCCTCATCTTGAGATCCTTAGATACATCTGAAAAATTGTTTCTTTCCAGCTCAGGTTGCATTCACAGGTTTCAGGGGTTAAGTCATGGACATATCTCTTGGGGAGGGGGCACCATTTAACCAACGACACCTCCCTGCCTCCAATCACTTCCTACTGACATGCTGGAATTGGAAGAGCATACACTTTCTGCTGATTTCACCTCAAAATCCTTTTCAAATTCTTACACTTCTGCATGTTTCTGCTGTCCCTTTCTCACTCACGCCCCCATCATTTCTCACAGAATGATCACACTGCCCCATTCTGCCTGAACATTTTAAGTGGCCACCCCATGGCTCTGAGGATCAAGACCCAACTCTTGGTCATGGTCTGCAAGTTGCTGCCTAATTTAGCTCCCAGCCCCCTCTTGCCTTTCACTGTTTTGTCTGCAATTGCATGTTCCTTCCTGTTACAAAACCACACCCCATCCTCTCCTGACTAAGCCCAGCACCCATTAACTCAGCTATAAGGTCAACTAACTCTTCTTCAAGAGATGTTTTCCCTGCCCCACAGGCTGGCTGAGATTCCTATCTATTAGCATCTAGACTTGTGTCTATTAGCAATTAGACTGGTGTGCATTAACGTCTGTCTCCACCCCACCCCCACCCCCAACTAGACTGAGCTCCATGAGGGTAAGAGCTATGGCTCACTAGTTTTAACACTGTCTTTAGTCTCTAGGCAGTGTTTGACACAGAGTAAGTGTTCAATCATTCTTTGAATGAGTATTGAATGAGTGAACGAACGAATGAATGAATATGTGTGTTCTGGTCTCTCAAGTTCCTCTTCTGAAATATAAGAGAAACAAGGGTTGAATAAGAGTTGAATTGAGATCATGAAAGACAAGGAGTTTATGAACCATGAGCTGCCTTACCAGTTTAAGGAATCCCTCTGATGCTGGCTGATGGAGTCAACCTGTTGGGGGATGGGGAGGTACGCGGTGCAGGTCCTAGGGACCTCAGGAGAAAGGAGCGCAGACGTGAGGAAGGATACTTGAAGTCTACATGCCTTTAGACGAGAAGCTTCTGTGCCTCTGTGCACAGGATAAAATTACAAGAACATTCAACCTCCTCGCTTTGGGCTTGAAACTCATAACTTATCACTCCCCGGGATCAAGAAGAAAATGCGACTCTCCTCAGGTGTAAATACTGCCTGGAGTCACCTGGGGTTTTAGGGTTTTGATTGTTTTCCTTTAAAGCATCTGCCCCAGGTGCAAGCAGAGGATAGGATGACAGCCTGTGGGCTGGGTCTGTATCCCGTGAGGTGATCCATCAGCAGCAGCACTGCCTTAAGGCGCTGCCCTGCTGACAAATGACTTTGATGGTGCCTCTCTATTGGCTTTTCATTCTTTCTCTTCCTTGCCTTCTTGGCTTTCACTGCTAACAGGCGGGGAGGGTATCACCTCCTTCCTCCTGCTCCTCTAACACGTCCATCTAAAAGGCATCCCAGGAGGCTTGACATTCCAGGTCTTCAGTTTCTTACATTTGATTTCCCCAGACCCCATCAAGCCATAATCTCCTTTCCTGCAGGGAAGGGACACTTCCACCTCTTCCTCCATATCCTCCTAGCTCCTTGCATATGGGTCAAGAGACCTAAACAGGCCATTTCTCATTTCCATCTTGTCTTCCATTGTTTTCTCCCCTGGGATGTCTCTGCATTCACGGCCCTGAGATGCCTCACTGGTCTGGAATGTTCATGGCGAGCCAATCCTCTGAATCATAGACATGAAGAAATTGCAAAGAGCAGCGCTCATTAGGCTGTCATTTCCCCAGTTTCCTCCTCTGACCAGGATGTCTTCCCACTGACTTGATGGTGCGCCTCCTACTGGATTTGGAGCCTCTGTCCACACAGTTGCAGAAAGGTGAAGAACAAAGGCACATTTCTGAATAAGTCAAGCAAAATCCTCAGTTTATTCTAATGGCTTGGGCACCTACTATAAAGCACTATTGCAGCGCAAGGCTTCAGGATAACTCCCTCTATTAGGCACCACAGAACTGGATCGGAAAGCACTTTGCGGCTTATCCCTACAAAGACCCACTTCTTTTGTCTGTTTATAGCTTTGTTAAGATGTAGTCGACATACAGTAACCTGCACAGTTTGCATGATGCATGCAAAAAAATGCAGTTGGGCCCTCCCTGGTGGCGCAGCGGGTTAAAGCGCAGCATTAAGAAGCTAAAGCCACTTCAACATGAGTTCGATCCCTGCCCACCCCGAGGTGACCCACATGGCGCAGCAGACCTCTCCTGACCCGCCCGCTGCTCCCCTCAGCAGTGTACTTCCTCAGTCTGCCTGTTCTGCTCCCCACTGTCTCTGGTGAATCCTGTCACCGCCCCTGCACCTCTGGCCTGTACCCCAGCTCTGTATGCATAAATACATCTTTAAAAAAAAAAGTGTAGTTGCTAAGTTGTAGCATACTCATACCTCCTGAAACTATCACCACCACCGAGTTTCTGTCATTCTCTATAATTTCCTCCTGCTCCATCTATCTCCTCTCCACTCCCCCATCGATAACCATTGATATGCATTCTGTTACTATATAGTTTACATTTTATGGACTTTTATATAAATGGAAATATTATTATTTTGAGATTCATTTATTTTGGGAGTGTTAGTAGTGTTGTATCAATCAGTACATCTTTGCTTTTTAATAACTGCTAAGTAATATTTTCCACCACATTTTGTTTATCCACTCACCTGTTGATGGACATTGGGTTTTTCCACAGTTTACTAACTTTTGTTATTATCTGTCTTTTTATTTTAGCCATCCTAGCAATGTGAAGTGGTATCTCATTGTGGTTCTCCTTTGCATTTCCCTAATGACTAATGCTATTTTGTGTGCTTGTTGGCCATTTGTGTGCCTTCTTTGAAGATCTGTTTATTCAGGTCTTACTTTTGCCCATTTTTTTTTTTTTGCTTGATTAGCCTTTCTATTATTGAGCTGTAGGTGTTCTTTATATATTGTGGGATTCTAAATCCTTCAAATCTAACATTTGCAAATGTTTTCTCCTATTTTGCATGCTATCTTTTCATTTTCTTGATAGTTTCCTTTGATGCATAAATGTTTTTAATTTTGATAAAGACCAGTTTATAAATCCTCGGCGGAATTGTTCTATTGGTGACAAAATTTGGTTTCTTGTACTTTTACTGTTACATTAAGAAACAATTGCCTAATACAGCAGCACCCAGATTTACCTTTTTTTCCTTCTAAGAATTTGATATTTTTATTTCTTTTGGTTTAGGTCTACGAGCTACTTTGAGTTAATTCTCATGTATGTGATGAGAAGGGAGAATATTCTTTTGCATGTGGATATTCATTTGTTCCACCACCATCTGTTGAAAACACCATTCTTTTTGCCGGTGAATTGTAAACAAACTTGTTTTCAAATTTCACTTTCCAACTGTCACAAGTGGATAGGGGGAAATTGATTTGTGTCAATTGACCTTGCATTCTGAAATCTTTCTAAAGTCACTTAATTGTAACTGTTTTCTTACAGATTACATTGGATTTCTTACATAGACGATCGTGTTATCTGCAACTGAAGACCGTTTCACTTCTTTCTTTCCAATCAAGATGCTTTTTGTTTCATTCTCCCCACTTTTTGCACTGGCTAGAAATTCCAGTAAAATGTTGAATAAGATTAGACTGTCTTGTCTTGTTCCTTATAGGGATAAAATTCAGGAGCTGACCATTAAATATTGTATTTACTAAGGGCTTTTCAAAATACCTTTCATTAACTAGAGGAAGTTTCCTTCTGTTTCTCACTTGCTGAGAGTCCTTCGGAAAGGATGCTGTGTTTTGTCAAGTCCACCCCTCCTTTTTTATGCATCTACTGAGATGATCATATGGTGCTTTTCTTTGTTTATTAATATGATCAATTACATTGCTTGATTTTATCATGGCAAATCAGCTTTACCTTGCTAGGATAAACCCCACTTGACCATAGAGGTAGATTTTTATGTTTTTGTAAATTGGAATTGTTGACATTTTTGCATCCATATTTATGAGATATGGGCTTGTATTTTCTTTGTCATATCTTTTTCTGGTTTTGGCATCAGAGTGAGACAAACAGAATGACTAGGAGAATATTCCCACCTTTTCAATTTTCTAGAAGACTTTGTATAGATTGGCATTACATTTTTATGTTTCATAGAATTCACCAGTGAAGTCATCTGGCCCTGAAGTTATCTGTGCAAGAAGTTATTTAACCATGGATTCAATTTCCTTAATAGATTTTACGTCTTTCAAGAACTCTATCCTTTTTTTCCAAGGTGTCAAATTTATTGTCAGAAAGTTACTCGTAGTAGTCCCTTAGAATCCTTTTAATATCTGTAGACTCTGTAGTTACATCACCACTTTCATTCCACATATTGGTAACCTATGTCTTTTTCTGATTAGTCTGACTAGAGATTTATCAATTTTTTACCTCAAACAATCAGCTTTTTCATTCATTTCATTCATCCATTTCATTCTTATGGATGAATTGACCTCTTTATCACTGTGAACTGATAGCTTTAAAACCTACTTCATCTTAATAAAGTCATTACAAATTTCTATTTGGTTAGTGCTAGCGTGGTTTATCTTTTGTCCAAACTTTTTTTTTTCTGATCTATTTTTAACTTTATAGTGAAAATGCTTACTTAGAGATAGCATACGCTAGGTTCTTGCTTTTATAGCTAATATGACCATCTCTGCCCTTATTTGGGCATTTAAACCATTTACACAGCATTTGTTTATTGACATAATTAGGTTTAAATTTATCATTGTGTTGTCTGTCTCTTCTGTTTTTTATTTTCTTTTTTATCTTCTTTGAGACTAGTAGAATGTTTTTGTGATACCATTTTGTCTCATTTCTTGGTTTATCAGGTATGACTTATTTTAGTGGTCATTTTTAGGTTTAGAGTAAGCTTCTTTAACTAATCTCAGCCAATCTGAGGACATACACCACATCACATATACCCTGGAGACTTCACAGAGCATATGCTCTTTCTCCCTTTTCAGTCTTTATTGTTGTCACACATCAAAACTTTCATGTGCTATAAGCCCCATACTACAATATTGTTTTTTCTTTAAAGAGTCCACTGTCAAAAATATTTTAATTTTTTTTTTTAATCTTGGGCCTCTCGGGTGGTACAGTAGTTATGTCTTAGCATTTTAGAGTTATTACCAGTCACAGTGGCATGAGGCACGAGTTTGATCCCCGGCTAGGGAGCTGACCCACATGGTGCAGCAGACCCCTTCTGGCCCGCCCGCTGCTCCCCTCAGCAGTGTACCTCATCGATCTGCCTGTTCTGCTCCCCCCTCTGTGTCTGGTGAATCCTCTCACCCCATACCCCATACCTCTGGCCTACACCCCTGTTCTTGTGTGCATAAATAAATAAAAATAAATCTTAAAAAAAGTTTAAAATCATATAGAGTTATCCATGTAATTACTGTTTCTGGGACTCTTCCCGCCTTTGTGTAGATCCATATTATCATCTGTTACCATCTTCCTTCCGTGACTTGTACTGTGGGTCATTTCAACTTTAACATGGCTGAAATATACTTGGCCTTGCTTTTTGAAAGATATTGTCCCCTGATATTGAATCTCCATGTGGTAATGCTTTTTCTTTCAATATTTTTAACATTTTGCTCCAGCCTTTTCACTTGCATTGTTTAGAGTGGGAAATCTTATCTTTGTGTATAATATATCTTGTTTCCTTTGGTTGTTCTTGAGATGTCCACTTTATCTCTGGTTTTGATTTTGATTATCGTTTGAGTTGGTATCCTTTTCTTCAAGTTTCTTATACTTGGAGTATTTGAGGTTTACCAAGTTCCTTCGATCTCTGAGTTGATCATTTTCATCAGATTTGGAAACAACTTGCCCATTGTTTTCATAACATATTTTCCTGTTTCCTCCTGACTATTTCTTTCAGGGACTCTACTTATATATTAAACCACTTCTACAGCTCACTGATGCTCTGTTCATTTTTTCCCATTCTCTTTTCTATGTGTTTTTCATTTTGAATGGTTTCTGTTGCTATAAATTCAAGTATTTTCTTTCATAATGCCTAATCTGCCAATCCAAGATGTTCACCTCACATCTTATTGTTTTCACCTCTATATGTTGATTGGGATTTTTAAAAAAGATTTATTTATTTATTCATATAGAACTGGGGTACAGGCCAGAGATGCGGAGGGTGAGAGGATTCACCAGAGACAGAGCAGGGAGCAGAACAGGCAGATGGACGAAGTACACTGCTGAGGGGAGCAGCGGGCAGGTCAGGAGAGGTCTGCCACGCCATGTGGTCACCTCCGGGGCAGGCGGGAATCGAACTCATGCGGAAGTGACTTGAGCTTCTCAGTTCTGTGCTTTAAGCCGCTGCACCACCAAGGAGGGTCTGATTGGGATTTTTAAGAAAATATCTTCCATGTTTCTACTTAACTTTTTGAATATATGGAAGACAGTTACATTAACTGTTTTAATAGCTATGTTTGGGGACTCCAATATCTGTGTCAGTTCTGGCTTTGATTTCTCTCCTCCTTATGGGCCATAATTTCCTGCTTTATGTTTTTGGATTGGAGACCAGCATTGTGAATTCTATCTTGTTGGGTTCTGTATAGCCTATATTCTTATAATCAGTGGTTCTTAACCAGGAGCAATTTTGTTTTTCAGGACCCATTCTTGCTTCTTTGAACTGGAAGGTGGATTCGCATTCAACGAGTACAGTCCGGGTAGGATGGCAAACATTCTTCAATGCCCAGGACAATGTCCACAACAAAGAATTATCCAGTTCAAAATGTCAGTTCAGTGAGTTGAAAAACCCTGCTTTAAATATTATTCTTTTTTTTTTTTTTTTTTGGAAATTGGTTCTTTTGGGTCTTTCTGTAAAGCTTTTGAAAATGAGACCAGGACTGTGCTCAACCTAGGGCTAATTACTGCCCAATACTAAGGCAAGTGCTCTCTGGGTAGTTCCTCCCAATGCCCCAATTGTAGTTTCTGGGAACTGGCACTATTCCCAGCCCGGTATGAGTTCTGCACTCTGAACCCTCTAATCATTTGATATGGTTCTCACACCAACATGAGATCGAGTCCTCACATGTGTTTAAGAACTTACATAGATTTTCCTATATCCCCACTATGCCCACCCCCAACACCTAGCTTACCACCACAGGATGTTCTAGAGATCTTTTACACTCACTATTTCTGTGCCAGACCTACCTCAGAACTAGCCCTATGTATCTCAGTGAATGATGCCAGTCCCCTAAGCGAGATCCTTCACTCCTGCCTCCTCGTCATTCCACCATTCAATTGGTCAGTTTGGTCTCGCCATTGTCTCCTGAATTCTGTCCCTACTTTCCATTCCCATTGTCTCTACCCTAGCTTAGGCCTTTACCTTTGACTTGAACCCTTCACGGGGTGACCCCCAACTCAAACCTCCAGCATCCTCTGCCACTCCTTGTATACACCTCACCTCCAGTACCACAGAAGTTTTCACTCCTTATGGAGAAGGCCAGGCCCTTTCACAACTGATTTTGCAGATGCTATTCATACAGTTTCTGACCTTCTTTGTCTGGAAATTTCTCATGCTTCAAAAACCAGCTCAAAAGCTACCTCTGTCAAATTCTCCTTGATTTCTTGAGGCACCAATCATTCCTGCTCCTCTACCATGCTTTGCTAGCAATGCTGGAGGCAGCTGTTTCCCTGGTATCTGCCTTTCTAGTACTATAACCCCTAGGACCCCAGGCTCTCCTTTTGGGTGCTTACTATTAGGTCCCTCCCCAAATCTGTATGTTGAAACCCAAACCTCTAATGTGACTATGGGAGGCAGGGTCGCTAAGAGGTAACTAGGTTAAACGAGGTCCTGAGTGTGAACTGTGGCCACTGAAGCATGGTCTTTTTAATAGAAGAGGAAGAGATCTCTCTCTCCCCACACCCCTCTCTCTCTGCTGTTTGAGGACACAGCAAGAAAGGGGCTGTCCTCACACCAGGAAGAACGACATACCAGAAACTCAACCATGCTGGCACTCAGATCTCAGCCAGCCTCCAGGGGTGTGAGGGGCAAACTTCTGTTGAAGAGAGCCGGCCGGCTGTTTTCCCATGGCAGTCTGCGCTGACTTACTACTGCACTCAACACATGATGATGACGGCCGTTTTTTAATGAACGAGAAAGAAAGAAGCAGAAGAGAAGATATGGACGAAATAAGGAGAGAAGACAATGTGAAAAGGCTGCTGACAAGAGATTGTGAAAAAACAAGGAAACAGGAAGAAGGCGGGGGGTGGGGGGGCATGAGCTCAAGGGAACCAAGAGAACACCTTGCTCATTGCTGGGGAGCCACTCCAGGGAAGAAGGCTGGCAGAGGCCCTAAGGCCAGTGCAGAATCTTTCTCATGGTCAGGGCTCCCGGCCTGTGTGGGTATTCCCCTAGCCCCACCCCCACCCCCACCAGGGGCCTCCTTGTGCTTTACTCAAACTATGCATCCATCAGAGAAGAACTGCATACCTGGGGCACGTGGAAAGAGGCAGGTTGGCTCTCTGGCTGGGAAACACCTGGGTGCCCTCAAGTCCAGGATCAAAGGCAGCTATCGTCCACACCCAGCTGCTGGAGAGCCCAGGAGAGTGCTAGCCAGTGGCCTGCATGTCCTCAGAGGACTCTGCCCTCAGTGAGCAGCCAACAGTTGGCCCCGGAGGGGATGCATCCTGGGTGCTGTGACCCGGTGCAGCTCTAGGGTGTTTCTGCTTCCTCCACCTTCATCCTCCCCCAGTGAGGAAGCAGGGACCTGACAGGTGGCTTTTTAAAAGCGACTGTTCTGAGGAAATACCCCCGAAAATGAACACCAAGTTTTCTGTCGCCCAGCGCTTGTGCAAATTGGTTTCAGCCTCTGCCACCCACTGCAGCTGACAGCAGCCTTCTTTCCAATAAGACGTTTCCTGGCGGCGAGCCCGACAGACAGGCGGGCGGCTGTGGGTGCAGCACTGGAAAGCCAGCAGACTCCGTTTGCCCATGGGGGGCCTGCCATCGCCTCTGGGCCCCAAGTTAGGGATCCATCCTCCACACTGTAGCCTGGACCTGGGATGGAGGTGGGGCGTGGGGGTGGCGTGTGTTGTCTCAGTTCCACCCACCAGCCCCACAGGACGGATCAGGGCTCCCGGCCAAAACAGGGCCAACAGTCTGAAACCAAACCGATAATAGAAATGGAACACATGTAATCACTGCCTCTTGGAAGGGTGGTTGGAGGGACTTGAGGAGGGGCTGGGGAGCCGGTGGGAGAGTTGCAGGGAGCTGCGGCTTTGAAAACCCCTGCCCCAGGCATCATTGTTGGCTCACCAGCAGCAATCATTGCTGAGGCCAGCCTACAGTTCCTGGGGAGCCGAGGGCCCCAGAGGGCTGGTACTTTGCTCTGCTGCTCCTGCTCCTCAGAAAGGCCTCCTAGGAAACACAGGCCCAGGTTTCCCAGTGCCACAGGCCGTTTGCTCTGCTCTGCGGGCCCCTGCTCAGGGTGGGGCTTGTGTCCAGGCTCGGCCCTTATCAAAAGTATCTACCCTAGGACGTGGACCGAGCAGCTGGCAAACAGCTCAGGCAGCCCTTTGACTGGGCCTGTGCAGGAGCTGAGATGTGCTCCCACCGCAGTTCCCTTGAGTCCTGGGAGAGGCGAAGCTCGCACTCTCCCACCTGGCTCCTCTGCCGTCTTCTCAAACTTCATCACTGGGACAGAGCCTGTGGGGTTAAACTGCCTTTGTCAAAGTGCAGAGTCTGTCTGAGAAGGGCTGGGTGGAGCCTGAGATTCTGACTGGTGGTCAGACTCTCGTAGCCAGCTTCCAGTTGTGACCCTGGCTCCGGGCCACACTGGAAGGAGCAAGGGCGAGAGCTCCTACTCGCAGCTGCGCCTTAACATCACCTGGGGACTTTCAAGCCTTGAGCTGAGTGATCCTAAGTGTGCTCACCGCACGCAGGTAACTGTGGCGACGGATGTGTTACTGCTTTGTGTAATCATCTTACAGTGGTACGTATGTTGAATCATCCCCTCGCGCACCTTTGAAAAACATGTTTGACAAATAAAAAATTGTATGTTTATTTGTACATTACATCTCAACACAGCAAGGGGAGAGATTAATTAGGCCAGGCCCAACTCTCAGATTCTGATTTAATTGGTCTGGGTGGGGGCTGGGTTTTTGTTTTAAATGAAGTTTTCAGGTGATAATAATAAGCAGACAGAATTGAGAAGCAATGGTCCAAGCAGCTATGAGAAAGGGCTAAATTTGTAGCCAGGGACATGGGTTCCACGCTGGCCCCAATGGGGGGGTTCACTGTATAACCAAGGTAAGGAATTCAGTTTGTGCCAAGAACGTAATTGGTCCACATGGCTTCACACACTCCTTACCTCACACTTGTTCTCTCATCAGATATTTATTGAGCCATTACATTGTGCTGGGTACTATGCTACCTACTGGGGGACTCAACAGTGAAGAAGACAGACACGAAGCTGACAGTCTAGTGGTGGATACGGATGGGAGTGAAACAGTCACTGAAATAAATACAATGGAATTAGGTGAATGCTAGGAAGGAGAGAACCTGATTTCATGTGTACATGGGGGAGAGGAAGGGTAATCTGAAGGCTGAATTGTCACTAACTAGATGAACAGTGGGCTGGGGCGAAGGGTAGAGCTTGTAGGCAGCGCCCGACAGTAGGGCAGAGAGGCCAGAATGCAGAGTCGAACATGGCCATGGAACAAGATGAAAGCTGACAAGAATTTATCTAAGTAAATCAGAGGTTCCCAGTCCTGAAATTTAAATCCCCAGGGAAGGCTAAAAAATGTACCCACGCTTGGGCTCTGACCCTGAGGCTCATATTCAGTGGTCTCGGGGTAGATCTTAGACATCACAATCGTAAAATAGCCCCAGGTGATTCTAGTGTTGCGTCACGGATGAGAATCACTTGATGTAGAACCCCATTAAGGCTTTTGACGTTTTTTTTTTTAAAGATTTATTATTCATACAGAACTGGGGTACAGGCCAGAGGCTCAGGGGCGGTGAGAGGCTTCACCAGAGACAGAGTGGGGAGCAGAACAGGCAGAACAGGCAGATTGACGAAGTACACTGCTGAGGGGAGCAGCGGGCGGGTCAGGAGAGGTCTGGCTCGCCATGTGGTCACCTCCGGGGCAGGCGGGAATCGAACTCATGCGGAAGTGGCTTCAAATTCTCAGTGCTGTGCTTTAACCCGCTGCGCCACCAGGGAGGGCCAAGGCTTTTGACTTTTATCCTAAGAACCACGGGAAGCAATCGATGTGTCTGAGCAACAGGTGACATTGGATTTGCCCTTTAAAATGATCCGTATCGCCATCGAGTGGACAGGTTGGTGGGGGTCACAGTGCATATGTGGAGAAGGCATTGCCGTAGGCCACGCGAGAGATGACAGTACCCGGGCAGGGTGGTCATGGAGACAAGATGGATTCAAGAGCTACTTGGCGCGTGCAATCAGCAACTCAAGAACAGATTGGACATGGGAAAGAGGGGGAGAGAACTGCCCACGATAATGTCTACATTTCTGGATTAGAAGGCTAATAAAAAGACTGAAAAGCACCATATTTTGAAGGAAGGTCTAGCGCTGGCATGCACAGGCCAGGTTCACTTAGACTCGGGCAGATGGAAAGGAGAGTGCGGGAGCCCTCAGTGGATTTTACAGACTTTAATGCTCTCAGGGAACCAGGTGTACAGCACATGAGGCCGGGAGCCTGGCATGCGAGGAGGCAGCACGGGCCGGGCAGGGAGCTGGGAGGCAGGCAGGCCGCTGAGCCTCCCAGCGCTCAGCAAGTCTTTGCCCTCTTCCTGGCCTGACTTTCTCAGTCTTGTGGTCTCACCACAGAGAGGTCCGCCCTCCTGCAGCCAAGCTCCCGCCTCTGCCTTTCTCCCTCGCTTCTAGGCACAGGGGTGACATTCACACATGCACACGCCTGTACTGTTCAGCCTAGGTGCACATGCCCACAGCCATGCCCACAGCCATGCCCCCAAGCACTTCTGCAGAGGCCATAGGTGGCAGCTATAGAAGATAGCAACAGGGAAGTGGAAAAAAGCCTGACCGCTCCAATTGCCCCACAGACGGTTGTATAATGTGGTTCAAGTACAACCATCAAATACGCAGTTGGATAAGCAGCCTGAAGTTCAGAAGGGAGATTAGAGATATAGAAATTTGGGGACTTTCCAAATAGATATTTAAAGCCACAGAGTGAATTGAAAACTTGGGGAAAGGATGTGAAAAAGCAAGAGAAAAACTGGGATACTTTGAAGAACCCTAATGCTTAATTGCTTGTTCCCTTAAGTTCCACACTGCTGGCTTAAGCTAACTGTTCCCTTGGACAACTGCCGTCCTCTCTTTCATTACAGATGTTTAGCAAAGTAGCGCAGGCTTTTCTTCTCTTCCAGAAACCCTCCCACCCCACCCCACCACCGCCTGTTATCACAGATGACTTCCGTGTTCATCTTGACCGCCCTTCCAATGGACTGCTGTATGGGTGAGCGTGTGCAGGGCCCAGCCTGCAGGTTCACCTGGGTTCAGGGAAACAAAAAAGGATCTTGGCGCTTTCACTAGATTTGACAGGCCTTTAATGCTAAAGCAGGGAACCAGATACAGGCAGACCAGCGGGCAGGGGGCCTGGGAGGCAGGCTGCAGCAAGGCTCTCCAGCCCCCCAGCCCCCAATCTCTGCACCCTCCCTCCAGCTTCTCTCTCCTTGTGACGATCTTTGCAATTTCCTGCCTGTGCATCTGTGCTTATAGGGACGCTCGCCCTGAGCTCTCACTCCTTGGCCCCGGTGTCAGTAATCACAGGCCTGTGATTATAGGTGTGCCCCACACTTACACTCCCAAGTGTTTTTTGCAGCCACGCTTTATTGCATGTGGGAAACACCCCCCCCCGTGGGGGGGGATGCAAAGCTGTAGGTGATAGCCTCAGTGGCAGGAGGCCAAAAAGAGCCTGAGTCCTCCATTTTCCCTCCCCCTGGCTTCTCCATTCCTTCACTTGCTCTTCTTTACCTTCTTCTGCACCCGTCCTGAAGCTACATTCTCATATAGTCACACCTTGGACCTTGACATCAACCCTCAACAGAGCAACTTTAGAAATCACTCTTCCAAGCCTCCCCTTTCTGCTACCCCCATGTCTTCCAGTCTGCTTGTTTAACTCTTCCCATAAGAGTTGTTCTTGAACCACTTGGGGATACACAGTCCACTAACCCTTAGCTTTTTCTCACTTTGAAAGCTCTCTGCTTTCTTCACTTCTTCATTACCCAGCACAGAATCGATGGCTTAGCACTGCAATACCATGGTGACAAGCCTTCCCCAGAGATTGGCCTTGGCAGCTGCGCTCCCCATAGACTGCAAGTGGAGGGGGTCAAGGCTGACTCTTCAGTGAGTATGCAGAGACCAGGCTTCTCTGGTGAGATGAAAATTCAGGTCTGGGTACTTTGGGTAGGAGAAATGGTGACATTGGGAGAGAAGCTGCCATTTTGGAGATACTGCCTTTTACTCTTACGTGGACCAATGGCCAACCACCTCAGGCTGCTAAAATGCCTGAGGGCAAGATCAATACATTCCTTAAAGAAGCAGCTTAGATCAGCTCAAGCACTTGAGCAAGTATTCAGATGAAGCTCAAAAATATTGGGTCTTGGGCATGAAAACATTAGCCTGGAGGGTCTACAGATCTCTGAGCAGAATGACCTAGGGGCTGGGGCTGGGCCAGGATTCTAGTCAAAAGGAATGACAGGCAGAAAAAGGTAGGAAGGTGGGGGAGGGGGCGCAAACCGTCTAGTTTGGCTGGTATGGGGTGTCTGGGAAAGAGTTTGAGGCCCCACTGCCTGGCCTAGTCCCACTCTTTTGACAATTAAGCATCATAAACATAGAAGATGAGGCGATTGAGGAGAAGGAGGCCCCCCACCTGGAATGAGTGGAGAGAGTCTGCACTGACTAACTTAGATTCATGCAGCAAGTGTTCAGGGTCCCTTGGAAGAAGTCGCCTAGGAGGGGTGGGACAGCTGAAACCAGACTGTGAAAACACGGACAGCAAACAGAGGGAAGACACCGCTGCTCTTGGGGAAGAGGGAGGCCAGTGAGGCGGCAGAAGGCCTGGAGGCCTGTGCAGTGACCCTGGCTTTTACCAGAGTAAGGTGGGAAGCCACAGGAGGGTTTAGGAAGGCACAACACATCTCAGGCCCCCGAAGGAGGGGATAGAGCCCAGCAAAGCCAAGTGATTTGGCTACGGAGCATCAGAGCTGAAACAGGGAGGCCTCACGCCTCTTCCTCCCCAGCCCCGGACTCAGAAAGAAGGTCAGCATGTTCTTTACTCCCTTCTGCTACTTCCAGACTGTTGTTCCGCTGCCATTTCCTGTCCTCCTCCTTGCTATACCCACCAACTTCTGCCACGATAATGAGCACCTGCTATGTGCTGGGTACTATCTAAGACGCTGAGAGGAAAATGAATCAGAAGTCAGCTGCTTGCTCTCGTGGAGCTTTTATTCTTGTGGATGAAGGAGAAAGGTAGGTAGGAAAAGAAAATATTCTCTAGCAATCAGAGCCATACCGAGGAGAGGAATGGCTTCTGGGTGCAAATTTAGTCGGAACGGCCTCTCTGAGGTAACATTTAATTGAGATCCAGGGGAGGGGATTTCAGGAGGAGGGAGGTACATGAGCCAAGGAGCAAAGGAGTGAAAGACTGAGGCATGTTAGGGGAGCAGAAGGCAGGAGAAGCAGTGACACGGGAGACCGGGGTGACAGCATGGGGGCCAGGCCGGGGAGGGCCTTTAGGTTACAAGCACGTGGAATCTTCTGGAGCATTTGTAACAGTAGGGTAGGAAAATGTTATGATTTATGTTTTAAGAACAGGCTGACTTTGAGATCTTGTTTTTAGATCATGGGATAGAGAAATGGATTGGTGACGAAAAGGGGGGTAGAGAAAAGTGAAAAGACTTAGGATGTGTTTAGAGACATAGTTAACCACACAGGCTGATAGATGAGCTGCAGGGGGTGAGCAAAAGAGGGGTTCGAAAATGACTCGTGTGTTTTTGGCTTGAGCAACTTCAGGGATGGTGATTCCAACTCTAGAACTGAGGAAGATTTGGGCGAGGCAATTAGGCGACAACTGGAGAGTTCTGTTTTGAACACGTTACTCTGAGATAGGACTGTTAAGTCCCACTTACCCTTGTCAGTGGGTTCTGGAAACTGCAACTTCGAGTGAAATGAAAAGTATAAGGAAACCAGGTTCTCAAATAACATTATTTCATTCAAACACTGCGAGGATTCTCTTTTTCTCATGAATGTCCAACAAAGCAACATCAAATACAATAATGTTATTTGAGGACTTGCTGTAATTTCCAACAGGCAGTTCGAAATGCATGAGCCTTCCATTCTAAAAAGCAGTCTAAGCTGGGAAGTGCAAGTCAGAAATATCGCCACTGTGTGTATCCACCTCTGCCAAGCACTGTCCCTGGCATATGGCAGATAAGCTATAAAATTTGGGTTGGTTCAGTGAAGGAATAAAATGTGTTCTCAGAGCTATGGAATCAGACAGACCTTGGTTCAAGTTGAAATCCTGGCTCTTCTACTCACTAGTTCGACATCGATCAAGTTATCCAAACTCTGAAGCCTCCACTTCCTCGCCCGTGGAATGGTAGGAGCAGCCATCGCTAGCCACAGGGTGCTTGTGGGGATCCTGCTAACTACACCTTGTCAAGTGCTTAGCAAGACCTTTGGTGCAGAGTGATCCATTTAGTAAGCTGGCGGCTGTCAGAACATGCCAAGGAAGGGGTGCGCCCCAAGACGGCAAGCCTTGAGGGAACAGTTCAGAGGGCAACCCGGAGGGCAGGACCATGTCATCGGGTGACAGGTGGTGAAGCCCAGTGGGTAGGTGTCACTGCTTGAGCCAGACTGGTTGGGTCAGGAGCCCTAGCTGAGTCATTGACAAGCTTGCTTAACCTCTGTGTCCCTGGAGGGGCTTTAAAATATCATTGTTTAATCTGTAAAGTAGGGATAATGCCAGACCCACCACCTAGGGTTGTGGTGGAGGATTTAACGAGATAATCCATGGAGAAGGCTGAGAACAGTGCCTGGCTCATAGTAAGGGCTCAATAAATATTACGAGCTATTATTACGGAGATGGAGGAGGGTGGGGGCTGCCATAGGCTTCAGCTGTGTCCTTGACCGCCCTCCACAGAGGACAGCATTCAGCTTTGGCTGGATGGCAAGGCCAGTTTCAGAGGGTTCTGCCATCCCTACACTTCTCCTGCTCCTTCCTACTACTCCAGTTCCAGTTCTTAAAACTTTCTGAATAGCCAGTAAGCCTTTGCCAGGGTTGGTGTAGAAAAGGCCAACTCCTCCCCTCCAGGGCAGAAACACACCCCCTTTCACTCTGGGGGTGTTTTAACCAAGGGCTGCAGGCAAACCCAGATCCCCACGCTGCCTGAAGTTGTCCAACAGCAGAAATAACACCCTGAGGCGGTTTCAGAGCCCTCCCTTCTTTGCGATTCTAATGCTTGCTTTGTTGCTAGGAAGCAGACCTTCCCATCCCCACTGGCACCGCCTGCCCATTGTTTTCCTGTGAGACCATCCCCAGCCCGGAGCTAGGGGTACCTCTAACAAATGAAAGATGCTGTTGCAGTAGAAGAATCCCGTAACCTAATTTCTTTATAACTAAAGATGCTAGAACAGGGGCCAGGGTTAGGTGGCCTGGCTAGACCCATGCAAGGCCCAGAGGAAGTCACCAGAAGCATAGTCTCCCCCTGAGCTCCACTACCTGTGGTGATTACTGCTTGATCCCTGACATCTGAGCAATGAGCACAAGGCTAGAAGTCTACTCTCAGCCCCATTTTGGAGCCAAGTGGTGAGCTTTGGGGGTTTGTTCTACAGGCGGGAAATCATAAACACCCCACTAAAAAGACATTGCTGAGGGAGCTCATGAATGCAGTCAAGGGCCACATAGCAGCCTTTCAGTCAATATTGGGCCCTAGCTGCTGGGTTTCTGTGATTGCCTTCTATGGCTCTGGCACAAGGACAAAATCACTCAGTGAGGCCTCGTGAGTATAGGTGGGTCTGAGGAGGCAAAGTCCGGAGAGACCCTTTCTCCAAGTGAGAGAGCCCTTTGGCACCTGCAGCATTCGGCCCTGAACTTGGTGAGTAAGCTGCCCACCTTGGGCTCCGACTCACCCAGCCTATACCTCCCTACTCCTATTGGGTGTCTCCATGGGGATTTCTCGTCTCTTCAATACCTACCTTGAAATGAGCTGAGGAAGGAGAGAGTTCCTCAGCTCTGTCTGCATCCATTCGTTCCGATCTCTAGGGCCTTCCGTCTGTCTATCGGCTTCTGCTCTTTGATTCCCCATTGCTGAAGGATAAAAGTTCTAAAACTTCTGAGGTTTATCACCACAACAGAATTTTTAGAACTAAAAGAGTTTTCTAAATCATTTTATCCTAACACCTTGTTTCTACCAATAATGAAACTGAGACCTAGAGAGGTTTCCTGCCCAAGGCCACACAACTAGTTACTGGCCAGGGGACCCTGCTCCTGCCTGCGCTCCTGACTCGCAAATCAGTGCTGGGTATGCACAACACGACTCGGTTTTCACCCCCATTTGTCTGTTGCTGTATACAAAGTTCTCCAAACCTTAGTGCTTTAAGACTAGCGATCCATTTTATTACCTCTCGTGTTTTCAGTGGGCCAGGGACCTGGGAAAGGCTCAGCAGGGCAGTTCTGACTCCATTTCTTGGTAGTTGGAGTGAGTGGAGCTCTGGAACAGTGAGGGGTAGGGAGATGGGGCTGGAGCTGTGGGGACAGGCCAGACCCCTCTCTCCCCATAGAGTCTCACAGTGACTAATTTACATGCTTGCTCCCTGTGGGCTTCCTCACAGCACAGGGTGACGCAGAGCTTCTGGAGAGAGTGTTCCAGCAAGCAGGGTGCAAGCTCTATCTTTTATGACCTAATCCCCAAAGTCACCTAGCTTCCCTTTCACCATAGTCATGATTTCCAGTTTAAGGGGAGAGGACCTGAACCCCTCCGTCTCAAGGGAGCCGTGTCTAAGTCACTTCATCAAAGCACATGTGAGATGGGAGAAAGAATTACAGCCATCTTGGGAAATACCACGCCCACGCAATTTTCCATTTCTCCTCCTGTGAACCCCTACTGCAGCAAGCAGGGCTCCCCAGGGTCCATCAAGCCAGCGTCTGCTGTTTTGCATTTGCATTTTGGCTATCATCAGGCCCCCTCCCAGGGTCCTCTCCTCTTTGTCCAGTTGGGGTTGCACCTCTTTCTTAAAGCTCCCTGTAGACTCCCATGACCACCACAAACAGCACTTTCCCACCATTCAAAGCATACAGATGCTTGCATGTTTCCTGGACCAAGGAATTGCTGCTCACTTGGTCAAGGCTAGTCTGGCCAGGGACTGTGGGTTTACACATCTGGGCTCTCAACATCTGAACATCCAACATTCTGTTGGCTTGAACTGTCCTCATTCTTCCAGGGTCATAGAGCCTCAGGTTCATCTCGCTTCTGGTTATAAAGGGCAGGCCAGAGTGACGATCACATGCAGTGTCTCTTCTGAGGTGGTCACAGGAGAACATAGGGCTCTGAGCACAAGGCCCTGGAAAGCAGGTAAGGAGGGGCCTGGTTGTGTTGGTGAGAACCTTTAGCTGGGAATCAGGAAACCAGGGTCCCTGTACAGACTCTAATTTGATGCATCCACGGCTGAAGGCAAACCCCTCACTCTCTCAGTGCACCTCGGTCTCTCCACTTCTGCGACAGGAAACTTAGAGTTTGCTCTTTATATTCATGTGATGGGCAAATAAAACTGGAAAACACTCTGAGAGAAAAAAAAAATGCTGTGAAAATGCAGCATGGAGACTCCTAGGAGCAGGCGAGTTGATGAGTAAAATGGTGAGAGAACTGGTTGGGTTGGGGTAGGCAGGACTCTGCAGGAAGACCACTCCCCAGCTTCTGAAGAGCTCGTCAAGGCAGGAGCTGAGGCAGAGCAAAGGGCTTGACACAGCTACCAAGTCCATCCTGGGTGGCCCCAACACTGCGCTACCTGGTCACACTCCACGGAGCTTGCACAGCCTAGAAGAAGGCACTCCTTGTCCGCGCCAGTCACAAAGTTCTTTGTTGGGCTTCTAGTCCAGCTGCATGGCCTTGGGTGAAGCACTTCCCTCTCTCTGGGCCTTAGTTCGGTAAGAAGGAAATGGACTCATCACCACGCCTGCTGCTGGACAAGAGCTTGATTATTTTTTAAGCTACATCATATCTATTGTGCGGTAGTCTCTGGTGGTGCAGTGTCTCTCTGGGCCTGGGAAGCATTAAGTCAAAACAGCCTTGCTCAAAACAATGCATGGCTTCCCCAAAGTAAAAGGGCCCCCAGGCTCCTTTTTCTTTTTGTGTTTTTCATGGAACCTCAGGAGTTGGCTGAGGCAGACTGGGAGCCCAGGAGTTAGTGGACCAGAGACGCAATTTTGGCGGTATGACATGACCTTGGCTAAGTTGGAGACTGTCAAATCCTTGGAGCTAGACGGGGCTGCCAGAAGCCCCCAGAGCGAACACATCCCTGATGCTATTCACATGGGTATCTTGCTGCCATGCTGGGATTCTGGGCAATTGTGTATAAGCTAGAACTTCACCCCTCTTCCTCCACTCTAGAGACTAACACTTCTCTCAACTTATGAGAAGTATTGCATGTATACAGAACGGCTGGCCGATGGAAGCCACCGGCAAGGGATTGGTTAACTAAATTACAGGACAGCCACAGTGTGGAATGCAACACAGAAATTTCTTTTAAACGGCGTGGGGGCAAATATGTGGATAGAGAGCATTATCCAAGACATATAGTTAAGTTAAAAAAACAGGCTGTGGAACAACATGGAGGCTCCAGTGTGTGTGTGGAACATGCACGCCCAACCACACGTTTGTGAGGGCGCCTCGGCAGGCAGCGTATGTAGCACAGGTGGGCAAATCAGAGTTCTCCAGAGAAAAAGGACAATAAGATGCAGAGACAGAGGGATGGAGATTTACGACTGGGAACTGACTCACATGGTTAGGCAGGCTGAGAAGCCCCACAGTCTGCTATCGAGGAGTGGGAAACCCAGGAGAGCCAGGGGTATGAGTCCAGTGGCCAGGGAGCCAGGACGGCCAACCCTCTGAGGCCCAGTCCAAGGGCAGGAGAAGACTGAGACCCCCAGCTCCAGCAGGTGGCCAGGAAGGGAATGAACATACCACCTTCCCTCTGCCTCTGGTTCCATCAGCCCCTCAGGGGACCCGGGGATGCCCACCACTGCCAGGAAGGAGGCTGCGTTACTGTAACTCAGTCCACTAATTCGAGAGCCAGAAGTGCCCTCACAGACACACCCGGCAGCCATTGTTTAGCATATAAACATTGAGCATCAGAGCAGGCAATTGCAGAAACAAAAGCTTAGGGTACCCAAACTCTTAACAGTGGTTACTCTCGGAAAAGAGCAGGAAGGAGTCTCGCGGAGTTCTTCCAAGTACCCGAATAGTTTTGATTTTTCTGACATGAATATATTCTTCAATTTCTTTTCTTCTTTTTTAAAAATTGATTTTATTGATGCACCCAAGGACTGGGGCATAGGACAGAGTTGTTGGGGGCGTGGTGCAGGGGGAGTTGGTGAGAAGATTCACCAGGTTGGGGAGCAGAACAGGCAGATGCACTGAAATGCACTGCTGAGGGGAGCAGCGGGGAGACAGGAGAGGTCTGCTGGGCCATGTGGGTCAGCTCCCTGGCCGGGGATCGATCTCCAGCTGCAGTGGCTGCCAGTAGCTTCACTGTGCTAAAAATTAGCCCCTTGCACTGCCAGGGAAGCTCTATCGATTTATTTTCTAATTAAAAATGCAATTCAACAATAAAGTCTATGGAAAGGGCAAAGGAGCAGATTAATAACTGTCAGGGGATGGGGCAGCGAGGAGGAAGAGCACATGGTTGGATGGAGAGAGGGGTGGGTGGGACTGAAGGGAGCAGCACCGGAAGTTGCTTTAAGATGATGATTTTGCACAACTACACATGGCATAAAATTGTATAGAACTATACATACAAACATGCACATACAAATGAGTGCATAGAAGAACTCTCAGGTCTGAATAAGGTCTGCAGGTCAGCTTGTTAATCTACCAATTTAATTTCACTGGTTTGATATTGTGCTATAGTGGGGTTAGATGTCATTGAGCATAACTGTATGAAAAATATATAAAATCTCTCTGTCCTGTTTTTGCAACTTCCTGTGAGTCCACATTATTTGAAAATAAACAATTAAAAAATGACAAGCACGGAGAACTTTCTGAACTATCTTGAATATGTGCTGGTTATGAGACTTGCTAAAACTCATTGTACATGTACATGTGAAAGGGTGAATTCTATGTATTAAATTTAACTTAAATACAGGATGAATGGGCCCTCCCTGATGGCACAGTGGATGAAAGCACAGCACTAAGAAGCTAAAGCCACTTCAGCGTGAGTTCGATCCCTAGCCCCAGAGGTGACCCACATGGCGCCGCAGACCTCTCCTGACC
>NW_004567120.1:29205220-29294300 GCF_000260355.1 Condylura cristata
AAACAGGATGAATGGATGAGTGGTACTACTGTAGAAAAAAAGTGTTCTAACTTATTAATACAAGGAATAAGTTTACATCCCGTGGTCAATTAGAAAATCACTGGCAATGTGCTTCACAATAGCCAGCAACACCTGTGCCCAAGGTCCCCATGAGATGCTGGCCCCTCTAGTGATGAAGAGGCCCTCAGATAATACTGTAGCTGATACATCGCTGAAAGAACTGGAATAGTTATGAAATTCTTCATAAGGCTGTGAACTTGCTGTGTGGCTTTGGGCAGATTACTTCCCTCTCCAGGCCTTTATTTCCTTTGGAGAACCTGGACTAGATGACTTCTCAAGTCCCTTCCTGCTCCAACATTCTGAATTACTGACAATTGGAATTTACCAGCTTACAATTACTGAGCTAGTTCTGCCTTCCAGAGTCACTCAGAACCTGGCCCTGTGTGACAGTAACAATCAGTCCAACAAACACCGAAAGCCAGCTCCCCTGTACCCTCCACCTTATCTCCATAGTACATGGAAAGCAGGATGGAGCAGAAGCTAAGATCATAGGCCCTTCAGTCAAATGGTCTTGTGTCTAACTCTGGCTGACACTTCCTGGCTATGGCGTCCATGTGTAAAAAGGGAGAGGGTCATGGGGAGAGGGTCTTGGGAGAGAATGAGGTGATAGATGTAAATAGGAACATGTTCAGCAGAATAATGCTCCCCATGTCCGTATTCTAATCCTCAGAACTCCATTCTAATCTCCAGAATGTGTTAGGTTACATGGGAAGGGGGAATTGCAGCTGCTAACCAGATGACTTTAAAACAGGAAGTTCTCTCCTATGTTACTGCAGCATTATTTATAACAGCCAAGCTTTGGAAACAACCTAAGTTCCCCAAGCAGATGAGTAAATCAAGAAGATGTGGTCTATATACACAACAGAATATTACTCAGCGATCAAAAAAGATAAACTCCTGCCATTTGCAGCAACATGGATGGAGCTGAAAGGGATCATACTAAGTGAAATATGCCAGGAGAAAGATAAATACTGGATAGTGTCACTTGTATGTAAAATACAGACAAAGCAAACAAAGCGTCAGAGAAAGCAAACTTTAAAGCCAGCCCTTGAAATCTGACCATAGAACTGAGGTATCCAGAGGGACAGGGGAGCGATGAGAACAGGGTGGAAAAAGCACAACAAATTATGGTGGAGGACTATGGGTGCTTTGGTGGTGACTACGAAGGTGACTGCACCTGAAGGGATCCTATGCTTCCAAAATACTAACAGCGATGTAAACCAATAGTACTTCAATAAGATGAATAATACATACAAATAAAAATAAAATAGGTAATTCCCTAATCCATAATTCGGATTTTGTGGACGGCCTTAATATAATCACGAGAATTCTTCCAAATGAATGAGGGAAGCAGAAGAGTCAGATTTAGAATTGATGGGGTCTGAGAAAATCTCAGTTGCTAGCTTTGGAGCTAGAAAGGTATCATAAGTCAAGAACTTCAGGCAATCTTTAGAAACCAGAAAAGGCAGGGAAACTGATTTCCCCATAGAGCTTCCAGGAAGAACATAGCTGTACTGACACCTTGACTCAGCCCGGAGACCTGTGTTGGATTTGTGACCTCCAGAACTGTAACAGGATACATTTGTGTTGTTTTAAATCACTTAAGTTTGCGGCACTTTGTTATAGCAGCAATAGGAAGGTAACATGGAATGGCTATGACCCCCCACCTTGACTGGTCTCTGTGTGCCTGCTCTTATCCCTCCCCCATCTGTTCCCCATCACATGCCCAGAATAATGTCTCTAGACCCTCATCGAACCAATCCATATCCCATCGGACCAAGCCATATCCCTTCATAAAATTCTTTTCCCTCCTCTTCAAGTGTTCACCAGGGCCTTTGAACCTGCTTTCCTCTTTGTTTAAGACTGAATAACTCTTAGTCATCCTTCATATATTAACTAAAAAATGAAAACAGCCCCGCAGTTCCACTCCTAGGTATACATACCCCTTAATTCACTCCCCACACCAAGGGTACTATTAGTCCCTTCTTACAGGGGGACCTAGGAATCTTCCAATGAATGTAAAAATACTAACACGAAAGGGTATCTGCACACCTGCATTCACCACAACATTATTTAAAATAGCCAAGCTATGGGAACAGCCCAAGTGCCCCCAAACAGGTGAGTATATCAAGAAGATGTGGTCTATATACACAATGGAATACTACTCAGCTAGAAAAAAAGATGAACTGTGGCCATTTGCAACAACATGGATAGAACTGAAGAGAATGATGTTAAGTGAAATAAGTCAGGAGAAAGAGAAATAGCAGATGTGTCACTAATAAGCGAAATAAAGAGAAACAAAACCAAGGGTCAGATAGAACCAAACTGATAACAACCCCCAAAAATCTGACTCTAGAATTGAGGCTACCAGAAGAGGGGCTAGAGGGGGGAGGGCAGGATATGGAGGGACCATACACACTACGGTGGAGGACTAAGGGCATCCTGGTGGCAGGTATGGCGTGGTGACATCCTTCTGGAGGGTGTGATCCTGTACCTGTGAATCATTGACACAGGAAGCCAGTGTTGCATCAATTTAAACAAGATGAAAATGCTGCTTGCTTAGGGACCTGGTCCCAGGTGGGTTCAGCTCTCTCCTAGCATCTGGCAGTCCTCCTCCTCACTTGCAAATTTCTAAATAAACATATGCTCTATCTGTTTCCAGGTTTATTGCCCAGCTGACTGTAAGCATCCTGAGAACAGGGAATGGATCTATCTTTTTCAGCTCACCTAATGCAGTCTCTGGCAGCTAAGGACAGTTCAGTAATTGGCAGCTACAATCAGTTTCATTTCTGAACAGCTCCATGCTGGTCACCCCGCAAGTCAGTTTGTAAGTGCTCTCTACAAAGTGATATCCCTGCCTTGCCTCATGTCTGCAGGGGGTGGTGTGAGGCGCCCAAAGTAGCAGCTAAGTATGCTGCCCCCACCTGCTGGGGATGTGCCATCTCTATTACCACAGCTAAAGGCTACGTTTCTTGATCACTAAATGCATCACACGCTCAACCCCAGCTGAGCTTGAGGTCACCTAAACCACCTACCCGCTAGAGCATCTGTCAAGCTGGGGTTCTCTAGCCTGTTTCTGGATAGTTGCTCTTTGTGACCTAAATGCTAAGCTTTCTTCTCATCCCTGTGGGGTTCCATCATCTGGTGCTGGGGCCATTGTGTAAATCTTTCCAAATCCCCGGGTTTTCACCATATTACCAACTCTCCTAGCCTCGCATCATCTGCTCACCTGAGTGGCACGTCCCTGTGCCCACCTTCGAGTCCTGGATCGCAACTCCGAGCAGGGCCAGGCTAAGAACGGGGCTCTGGAAAAGCTGCTGGGATGTTGCACATTCAGCAATACAAACTGTGCTTAGGCCAGAGGCCGGCTTTGCACCTTTGTGTACATGAGCTGGGGAATAAGGCCACATGCATCTCGAGGGTGCCATAACAAAGCACACTTGGTGCCTTAGAAAAATGACAGAAATTCTCTCACAAGTCTGCAGCTTAATGGAAGACCAAAGTGAAGACGTGGCTTGGGCAAGCCAAGCTGCTAGCAGAGAGAGAGCCTTCCTTGGCTCTTGCAGGCCCCTGGCCCTTGCTCTTCTCCAGGCTTCCGCAGCGTCACTCCTGTCTCCACCACGCGCAGTCCCTCTGAGTGTGTCTGTGCATCCTCTTGTTGTTAGGGGGCCAGCCATTGAATTTAGGGTCCCTCTGCTCCAGCATGACTTCATCTTAACGAATTGCATCTGAAAAGACCCTCTGTCCAAACAAGGCCACATTCTGAAGTTCTGGGTGGATGTGAATGGGGGGAGGACCAGGGGACACTATTCACCCCCTACAAATGGCCTTTGAGCAAGTGCGAGATGGCGAAGGGCAGGACTTCTGAAACTGTCCCTTGCCACCAACCCCCAGGGATCCTGTTAATATGCAGATTCTGATCCAGCCAGCCTGGGGTGCATTTGCATTTCTCACAAGCTCCCAGGTGATGCCCTCCCCTGCAAGTCCACACTTTGAATAACAAGAATGTAGGTAAAAAGAAAGTGCTTTGAAAACAGATGTCCGGTGGCTTATTCCACTCCTTTGTAATGAGCTTTTCTCACGCTCAGGTTTGCCCGGCCACCTGGCTATTGTGTGAACTGTAGAAATTAGAAAATGTGTTTTAGTTTGAGTTCCCCCCACAAAAAGCAGACCCAGAGGCAAGGACTCTGGGGGGAGGGGGCTCACTCGAAGCACACAGGTGGGCAGAAAGGCAGAAGTCGAGAGAGAGGAGAGAGAAGCCAATGAAGAGCCATTAAATAGCAGGTGGGCAAGGAGGAGGCAATTAGGGCTCCCTCCTGCTAGAGACTGGCAGATAAACTAGGAGGACACTCCTCAGAATTGTCCCCCTGGGTGGCTGGGATGGGGTTGGAGGGACAGAGACAGAGTGGGGGCCCCCCATGGGCGGAAGGTTGCCCTGGGGGGCAGCTGGCACCAGGTGCTGGAGAAAGCCCTCCCCTCCAGCTGAGAAACTCCTGCTGACCCCCAGGGCTGGGGGAGGCTCTGCTGGAAGGGACTTCTGCAGCCACTGCTGACCTCAGCAGGCTGAGGTGAGGAGGACGGAGATTATCCTCATCTGCTACAGATGGCTTCCAGCTTTGCATGTTATCTTCGTCTCAGTCTATTTTGAGTGCACAAGCAGCCCAAGCAAGCATTCTCTTACAGCTCAGATTACGGCAGGCCTGGCAGACCCCTTGCCCAGAGGGGTGTCTCTGGAGAATCTGTTCATGGCTGAAGCCAGTATGTACCTTGCCTCCCACCTTCCAGGCCCCGACTTCATATTGGTTAAAATCAAAATGTTTACACTTGAGGGGATGTTGGGAAGAACATCCGGGTGGGTCACCTTAGGCAGGGGGTCCTTCCCTCTCTCAGTCCCTACCTCACCTGCTTGATGTAGCCACACTCTGGACAGTCGGTATCACATTTTGTAGTTGCCATGAATGTCCCAATTTTGTAGCCAAGGAAACTGAGGGCCAGCAAAGCCCTCTTGGAAAAGAGTCCCTTGCCCAAGGTCATTCAGTAACTGGCAGAAGTGGGACCTAAACAGAGTAGCAGATTCACTATCTTTGGGGATTCCATAGGAGAAACTAGGTAGCAGTCCGCATGGGATTTAAATACAAATCAACAACACACCCCTAGAATAATCTGTTAGAGTAGCAAGAACTAGTTTTACTCATCCATCAGGGTATGATTTCTCACTTTAAAAAAGAAACTACTACAGGGGCCTCCCTAGTGGTGAGACTGGTTAAAGCACAGCACTGTGAAGCTATCACAGCCACTGCAGCTAGAGTTTGATCCCCGGCCAGGGAGGTGACCCACATGGCGCGGCAGACCTCTTCTGACCTGCCTGCTGCTCCCCTCAGCAGTGTGCTTGGTCGATCTGCCTGTTCTGCTCTCCACTCTGTCTCTGGTGAAGCCTCTCACCCACCATACCTCTGGCCTGTACCCCAGTTCTGTATGCATAAATAAATAAATCTTAAAAAAAAAGAAGTTATGGGCCCTCCCTGGTGGCGCAGCAGGTTAAAGCCCAGCACTAAGAAGCTTAGGCCACTTCCACATGAGTTCAATCCCCGCCTGCCCCAGAGCTGACCACATGGCGCGGCAGACCTCTCCTGACCCGCCCGCTGCTCCCCTCAGCAGTGTACTTCATCCATCTGCCTGTCTTGCTCCCCGCTCTGTCTCTGGTGAATCCTCTCACCCTCCCATCTCTGGCCTGTACCCCAGTTCTATATGAATAAAAACTAAAAATCTTTAAAAAAAAGTTACTAGAAGTGAAATGAGTGTATTTAGTGTGAATTTCCTCTAGTCTGTGTTGGTATTCACTTGTTCACATGCACTCCTTAGGATGAATGGATTTTTCTTAGATGATTGTTAAATGAATAGATCCAGACTCTGAGAAGCAAAAAATGCAGAAAAAGAGATGTACACTCAATTAGTCAATATCATTTGTCTAAAATTTGTCACCACACTGAAAACATTATTTGCATGCTAGATGTCTAGAACTTTAAAATGATTCAACAAAAACATATAGGTATGTATATATGGCAGAATGTTACCAATGATTGAATTAGCAGTGGGCACGCTGGTATCTTTCTATAATTAAAAAAAAACATTTTCTGCATTTGGAAATTTTACTAACAAAAATTTGGGAAAAAAAAAGATTTTAATTAAAAATTTCACCACACGATTTCTTCAGGTAGTGATATTCCCCCCAATACATCAAATGTAAGATTCCGTTCCTGCCCACATTTTGGGAACACATTCATTCACAAAATAAGAGCGATCTACTCTTTTATTATGTTTGGGGTCATTTTTCCTTCATTTCCAGGCAGCAAACTCCCCAAGTGATGGGGGTTGGAGGTTCTTTACTCCATCAACTTCCCATTGGTGAGCACCTGGATAGGTTCCAAACCCCAAGTTGCAGTAAGTCAGCCCTGGAAAATGAGCCCATCGGGCTCTTGGGGAAGGAGAGAAAGTGGGGGTGCAGCTGGAATCTGAGCTTTTCTGCATTTCTTCAACCCTGCCTCCTTTCTTGTTTTACCCACTTATCCTTCACTGTGGAGCATGCAGAAATGCGGAAGCCCTGACCTCTACCTTGAAGGTGCAGACGGTCCAGTTGGAGGGACAAGCAATACACACCGGAAAGTGTTCTCTGACCCCAGAGCTGAGGAATGCATGTGAGAGCCCTGACTGCTAACGTGATGATAGGCTGGGGCAGGGCTCAGTGTGGGTGGGGAGGACAGAAGGTGGAATGGGAAGCGTACTGAGCAAACCAGTAGACCCAGGCACTAGGCCGGTTCATGACCCCATTCTCCAGGTGATCCTGTCCGTTCCCATAGATCCGCCAGTGTGCAGTCTGGCAGGAGCACAAGGCCAGGACTCTGCAGATGCATGTGAAACCCTGGGATCAAGGAGGTGCATTCATTTACCCAACATGAATGTTTTGGGCAACAGCTAGATGCCAGGCTCTGTGCCAGTCACTGGGAAGCAAAAGTGCATTAAACAGTGATGCTGGGCTCACTGCAATTCCCTGAACCCACCCAGCTAGTCTTGCTTTTGCACCTTTACTGGTACCATTCCGCGTATACACGCGCATGTGTGCGCACACACACACGCAAACACACACACAAACACACACACCAACCACATCATCATGTTTTATTCATCTTGAAAAACTGTTCAGATGAACTATACCCTTCAGATGCCTGGGGAAGAATTGTTGCTTCCTTTGTGAGGCCTTCTATCTTAGTCAGTTCGAGCTGCTTTAACAAAATACCATAGTTTGGGGTATTTAAATAATAAACATTTTTTTCCATATAGATCTGGAGGCTAGAAATTCAAGGTAAGGGCACCATATGATCTAGCTTCTGGTGAAGACTCAGCCCCTGGGCTGCTGGTGACCGTCTTCTCATTGTAGATTGACATGAAAGACAGGGGAAAGAGAAGAGGAGACTGGAAGAAAAGCAAGCTCTTTTCTCTTACTATGAAGGCTGCTAATACTATGATGAGAGCCCCATCCTCACAATCTAATTACCCAAGGGCCCTCTCTCTAGACACCATCACACTGGGTTTCAACATGAATTATGGGGAGAAGAAGCCTGTCATCTACAGTTCCTGCTGTGTTGCACAGACTTCCCCAGCACCCCCAGAAATGTGTAATGCAGCAGCTTGGAACCCCAGATGAGCAGAGGGACACAGCTGCTGACCTACGATAGTGCAGCCCTCAGCCACTCATCTGGCTCCCTTGTTTTCTGCCCTGCTATGGGCAGACAGAAAGACAAAGAAAAATGAAAATAGAAAAAAACATAAACAAAATAGAATCCATAGTCTAGACACTTGCAGATACTGGACAATAAATACAACACCCCACAACCCCAGTTTCTGTGACTCGTCAGAGGAGAAGTCTGGGCTAGTGAGGCCCATGGTGCGAATCTAGCCCTCGACCAGCCAGAGTGCTTTTCACTGTTTTCCAGCCACAGACTTACCCTTAAAGACTTTGTAGGGGGCACTGGGGTCAGTTCAACTGGGATAAGCAGAAGGAGCAGAGAAGCGAGCCCGAGTGGAGGCCTGAAGGCAAATGCACCCCCACAGGGGCACACCATGTCACTGCAGCCAGCACCAGAGGCCAGCGCAAAGATGGGGCGTGGGATCCAGACAAGACCCTTCCCACACCTCATTTCTGCACCATCTTTCCAATGCAGGAAAGCCCAGGTATGCATTAAAGTCCGTGATGAGGAAGGCAGGGACCGGGGGGAAACGTTGGGACAAACTTCTAAGTAGTTGTCTTAGCAAATACCTCCACTTGTCTATGGTGCCCCAGGCCCACGACCACCCTCTTGTTCAGGCTCCCAGTGGGTCCCTGGAGATGGGGTTCAAGCTCAGTCTGAACCAGCGGCAGCAGTGAATCAGAGCGGCCGGCACCCCAGCACTGTTCAGCAGGCGGCATGTGGCTTGGGTCCATGAACATGGACTCAGCTCATGAACATGACTCTCAACATTCTGCCCAACCACAGCCACCCACCCCAGGCTGGGTCTCCAGGAACAGGCCCGTTTAAAACTTTATCAGATGCCAGTAAACAGCTCACTAATGAAATCCACAGATGAGCTCAAAACGGACTGCTCAGAATCAGCCAAGACTGAGATGGAGTCTCTAGAGGGCCTGGGAGGTTAGAAATACGGTGAGGAAATAGCCAAGTGAAATTCAGCCTGGACAGGGGCCAACTAACCTTGCGCATGCTGCCAGACTCTCCCACAGCTAGCAGGAGGCGGGAGGCTGCGGAGAGCAGTGGGCTACAGGAGACAGAGAGGAGGGATGTGGCCGGGCCATGGGGTGGGCGGCCCCACTCCAGCAAACTGGGGATGGCTCTGTGGAGACCGGACATCGCACCAGGGAGCAGTCTCTTGCCTGCGTGAGCCCTGAGGAATTCCACGGAGGCCCAGCAAGACTGAGGAGAAATGGGCGACAGAGCTTTGGGGGCACTGGAAGAGAAGGGCTATCTGGATGGGGCATGCTTGGAAGTTTGCATCAGAAATACAAAGCTCTCTGTTGTCTTCCTGTTCCTGGGGAGTCACATAGCAGGCTAGACCCCAAGAAAAACTGAAGTGAGCAAAAGAGGGCAGTGATCAAGTCATCAGAATCAAACAGACCCAGAACTGACTCTTAACCCTGCTCTGAACTTGTAGACTAATTATCTAACTGCCTTTAGCTACAGTTTCCTCATCTTTTAAATGAAGCCATATCTGACCTTCTACATAGGGCATCCCAAGGACAAGATAAAATGATGCTTGTGAAGCAAGAAGCATAGTTCTTAGCACGCAGCATCAGTCGAAAGGAAGAAGAGGAGGAAGCCACAGGCTGTGCCACCGGAGGCCTCGCTGTGGTGTTTTTGCACATCCCTTCCCCTCAGAACTTGCACCCTCTGGGGCTCCAGACCGACTGAGTCTCTCTTCAGGCTGAAATAACTGGTCTCACCAAACCCTGCTCTCAGCCAACCTCAGATGCTGAAAGAACTGGCACTGCTAAGGGCCGATCACAGCGGAGTCTCTGGCTCCACCCATCACTCCTGCATTAATGGAGACCACCAGCACTTCAGCTAGAACCAAAATATTGCATTGGGAACTTTTGCTCAATGACTGATAAAACAAGTCCCTAGTGTGTCAGTTATGAATAGCAAAGGCCCGAGTAGGTTGATTTTGGTTCATGAAGCTCCACGAGGGCCACAACTAGGGATTCCATCCCAGCACAGACCAATTTCTCTCATTCTAGCCATAGACCATCCTGAACCTTCATCCCAGCCTCACGTGGCCCCCAGCCTTGGTCTACCTGCTTCAAACTGTGTGTAAGGCTCAGGCCAAAACCATTCCACTGTAAGAAAAGCAACCTAAAGACATCTCAACGGGAATGACATTGGCTTGTTGCTTCTTTCTCTCTCAATTATGAGTTTTCTGAATCCGAAGCTACACAAAATGATCTCCCCCAGAGAATGATAGAGCCTTGGGAAAAACCCTCCGGGAGCTTGTCATCTCAAGCTGGCAATGACACCAGCTAGGAGGCCAAACACAATGGCTCAATGGACATGATGTCCTCTCTTGTAGGACATCACTAGCAGACCTGAAGGGCTGCGATGCCATGGTAAGGATGGGGTTGGGGGCAGGGAACCCAAGCTGTGCCAAGTCCAGACCGTTCTCTGCTGCTCTCTTCAAGGCCCAAGATGTCTTCGTATTTTCTCGATGGACTAGTGTGATGCCCTCAAGCAAGAGAGCCAAAGTGGGACCTGCTGGTGAGACCCAGTGCCTGGGAACTTGGCCAAGCCCCCAGCAGAGAGCCTGGCCTTCACCTCTCTGTGAGCACTCCAGCAGGATACTAGCAAATGTCCTGTTGGGTTTTCCGGCCAGCCCCATGCTCCCATTCCCAGGCCCTTGGTCAGCACATGTGTCCAGAGTTCTGGATCAGAACATGTGTTCCCTATAAAGAAGAAGCTGAGAAAGGAAATGGGGAGCAGCTGGCTCTAGTGAGCTCTTGTCACCTCAGTCATTTCAACGTCTCCCCCCACCCCCCAATGCCAAGGCCTTCTTTGGCCAGCTACAGCCCGCTACGTTCTTTGTGCCTGACTTTCTTTGAAATAGGTCCTTATGTGCGGTTATTTCCGAGTAAATCCAGGCTCCCCATCTGCTGCGTAAGGACGGTGTCTCCCATCACGCTTGGAGCTCTCATGGGCTCGGCCTCCCCCTTCCCCCCCACCTCTTATGCTTCTGGGCATGGGGCTCTCTTGCCCAGTGGACACTCTTTGTTGAGTGCTTGTTATATACCCCGGGCTATGAGTTAGGGTGTGACTGTGAATTGGGTGAGGTTCTAGATCTCAGGAACCCAACATTCTATGGGGGGAAAGGGGGTCACTGGCAGGGAAAATAATGAAAAGACACCAACAGGTGCTAGATACCCACTGTGTCCCAGACTTTAGACCAAATCCTTGAGGCACAATACCAACAGGAACCTGGTACTTAGCCAGGGGACCCACCAGCTAGGCCTGCCTTAAGATTATCCTTCAAGGGCCTCCTCTGGGGTTAGGTCTCAGCACTATGAGGCATCCACATCCACTGCAGCACAAGTCCCATCTCCTGACAGGGAGCTAATCCACAGGGCACAGCAGACCTCTTCTGTCTCACCCACTGCTCCCCTCAGCAGTAGGTTTCAATAGATCCACCTGTTCTGCTCCCCACTCTGTCTCTGGTGAATCCTCTCATCCCTCACACCTCTGGCCTGTGCCCCAGCTTTTGTATGCATAAATAAATAAAATAAATCTTTTTTAAAAGAGTCCACCTTTCAGAGGAAGTGTTTTCTCTCAGGATCCTGCCAAAATGAGTTCCTTTGGCTCTGATCAGCTACCCACCACCACATCCCTTCACCTTCTTCTCTACCAGAAGCCTCATGGGTTGGCTGAGAGCTCACAGGAACCTATTCACCCAGACAGCTTCCAGGAACCAGACCAATGTTTCCTTAAAGGCCAAGGAGAGGAGGAGGTGGTTTCCACGTCCACTTCAGAGCAGAGGGCCCAGACCAAGGGAGAGAAGCAGGGGTGGCCCTTTCTTGAGGGCTCTATTGTTAACATTTCTACCACCTGCACTCACCACCCCACCAGGAGGTGAACCGAAGTCCACAGCCTCTCCCCATAGGCCCCACGACCTACCTGCTCTGAGGGGATATTCCAGCAAAGCTGCGGTCTGGGAGCCAGGCTCCAACTGTGGTGCTTGAGCAGGCCCAGGCTAATCGTCTGAGCTGAAATTAAGCCGGAAGGGGAGAAGTGTTTGGCTTAAGAATTATTGAGGTCCAGGCTAGGCGACAAGGTGGAGACGCCAGGAGGCTGCAGGGATGGTGTGATGGGCCTGGAGATGCTCTCCTCAGAGAGATCCTGCCATGGGGAGCATAGTTCTCTGACAGTCCCAGCTGTTAGGCTGTTAGGTCTATGTGGCATTCACAACCGGGCTGCGTTCCCCCAGGCCGCTCCCAGCCAGTGATTGAGTCTGGCAGGGTTACAGCCCTAACCCGTTCCTAAGACACGGAGCTCCAGCAGGAAATCTTGTTCTAGCATTTCCCATCGATCCAGCCAAGGCTTTCTCAGAAATGTGCTGCAGTCTGAGATGCCTCCTACCCAAGCCTCCTTCCTTCCCCTCTCCATTCTCAGGCATCAGACCTGCACTATATGCTCTCTTGCCTATTTCTGCTCCCACCCTGTGTCCGTCACAGGCCTCTTGCCCAATAAATCACTTGCACATTTAACCCCACTTTGACGTCTGCTTCTCAGAGCACCCACACTGACACAGAAGGCCAAGATCTTGTGGTCAAAACAATCAGCCTAATGGATTCATATACCATACCCACTGCTGCTCAGAAGATCCAGTACTCGCCAGCAGGAGAACATTGTTCTCCCCGCTCTGAGGGAAGGGACAGAGCGTGGGCTCCTTTCTGATGACCTGGAAGGGGTCCAGCTCATGCAGCTCCCAGCATGCTGAGGAGAATCTGCACCAACTCCCGTCAGCTCAGGAGTTTCCGGGATCTTCAGGTGAAATTCTTGGGTATTACCCACGATACTCATTTAATTCAAACAGAAAATGTAGATGTACCTCATTTTCCAAGAACTACATCCTTGAAGAATTGAGTGCAAAGTAAATTTGGGGGAAGCAGACCTTGTCATGCAAGATGGCATGGGCTCACCTCTCAAGGGGACTCTGTGATATGCCCACAACCAGTCAGTGTGCCACACACCTGAGTTGACAGCAAAACTGGCAGTCAACTGCTAAAGAAGGGTGCCCATCAACATGTCCAAAGGCATTCTCAAGGGTGGATATCCAAGAGGGTCACAGCAGGCACCTGGCCTTAGAGAACTCGACTAGAGAGAAAGATAGCCTCCAACTGGAAAACAATAGTTCACAGAGGATGAGTTCAAGTAATTATCAAAATAGTAACACTATGAATGGTTCACAAACTCTGAAAAGCAGGGCACGGTTTAGACAAGGATAGTGAGGGAGGTCACTGAGAAGTGATACCTGGGCCAGGCTCCAGGTCTCCTTGCTGCTACCACACTGAGCTGGGACCTCTCTGCCTCTTTTTGTCCATGCCATTGTTTCAAAGTTCTACTCTGCTCCCTGGGCCTGGCCTCATGGTTGGCTGCCTGTGGAGGCCCTGGCCTGGCTCCCAGTGCCAGCGGTGGGGGTGAAGATGTGTAGGCTGGCTGCAGTGTGGCCAGCCCGCAGGGCCCAGCTGCAGGGCCCAGGGCCAAGTTGACAATGCTGGCCTGTGGAAACAGTGGCAACTACTGCTTTTTTCCCCAAATACTAGGTTTTCTCCTACTTGGGGGTTTAGCAAAAATTTCCACTTCTATTATGCCTTTGTTTGCCCTCATTTTCCTTTTCTTTGTCATAGTGTTAGTGATCATGCCCAGAGGTAAGACAAGCAGGAAAGGTCAAGAGCCCAAAGAACAGTGAAGCTAGCAATGCAGGTAACAGAGCTCTGGCTCCACCCTTCTCTTCTGGTACCCCTCCTCCTCCTTCTGGGGTCTGTGCTTCCACAGCAGCCCTGCCCCGGTTTTATTCCCCAGGACAAGGACCAACAAGGCTGCCAATCTAATTTGCCCCCCCATCACGACTTCCCTAGACTGCGGCCCATGCCCTCAGCATTAAGCTCCCTGCTCTGGGCTACCTTCTCTCACTAGGCACCCTCTCCCTGGACAGTTTTACCCACTCTCATGGCCTCAGTTACCCTGTATGTGCCAACTCCACATTTAATTATCCAGCCCAAGTGCTCCTCTGAAACCCAGACCTACATCTCACCTGCTCTTTCTACTTGGGTGGCTCCCAATTACCTCAAATTTCACATTCCACGACTGAACTCAACATCTCCACTTCACCAGTCCACCAAATAAAAAATATGCCCCTCCCAAAAAGAGAGAATCATCTCCTGGACCCATCTCAGTGGGTGGCACTACCATCTTGCCATTTGTTCAAGCTGGAACACTCAGGGGTATCCTGAACACTTCCTTTAATTCACCCACCAGCCACCTCTAATCTAACAGCAGTGTTGCCAATCCTTCCTTCTAAATAGATCTCAAAGATTTCTACATTTCTTCTGCCCCACTTTCTCTCTTTTAGTTAAGACCATTCTCTACTCATTCATAGACATCTTAAATAACCTCTTTTTTAAAGATTTATTTATGCACATGAGAACTTGGGTACAATCCTGAGGTGCAGAGGTTGAGAGGATTCACCAGAGACAGTGGGGAGCACAACAGGCAGATTGACTGAAATACACTGCTGAGGGGAGCAGCGGGCGGGTCAGTAGAGGTCTGCTGTGCCATGTGGGTCAGCTCCCTGGCAGGGAATCGAACCTGTGCTACAGTAGCTGCAGACAGCTTCACAGTGCTGTCTTTAACCCATGTGTCACCAGGGAGGGCCCCAAATAACCTCTTAATTTGCTTTTCTGCCTCATTAATTGCATCTTGTCCACCCAAGAGACCACCAGGAAGTGACAATTTTTTTTTCTTAAAAACAAATATGATCTTATTTCTTCCTTGCTTATAAATCTGCACTGTGACTTCTGCTTCCAACCATGTTAGAGTGAAATATATCAGACGTTTCCTCCTATTATTAAAGAAAAAAACCTAGGACACTAAATGAAATACATGAAATAACTATTTGTAATCTTCGACAATAGGTAGTACAGTACTGTAACCCCTGAGTGAAGGAAACAAAGTCTGCGAGGATCTCGGTTTTTGCCTGGAGGTACTTTCTGCACCATGGTATAGGAAGGGAAAAACCCCAGAAGAACATCGTAGCCTCCCTGAGTTAAACATAAAGGCATTGGAGTTTGGGTGACTGAGGTTTCTACAGTTTGTAGGGACAAGTTCTAGAAAGGAGGAAAAGAGTCTCAGACACCTGAATGGGTGTTCTCTAGACTGAGTCGCTCAGTAATAAGCTATACATAGAGTGAACTCCCACAAAACCAGGCAAAGAATGTCCAAGAAGCTATAAGCTGAAATTCTCTGATCTCTCCCAAGTGTGGGAGACATTCAATTTCCCAACAGCCAGAGAAGAGGAACCTTGTGAAAACCTAGAAAATCCCAAGAAAGGTCATATCTTAGCAGTAAAGACAAACTGGGTCTAGAATGCTACTCCGGACCTGCTTTAATGAACCTTAAGGAACAAGCTGAGAAACGCTCTGGCTAAAAGGCAAGTAATGTAACTGCCTTCCAGAAGGCAATGAGGAGAAAACCCAAAATTCAGACACACAACAACAAAAATCATTCACAGTCTCTAGAATCAAATAAAAATAATTACTAGACTCTTAAGGAATCAGGGAATGTGTTGCTTTCACAGCCAGAGCACAATATCAGTCAATACAAAGAGAGCCAGAAATTACAAAGATAATGGAATTAACAAATAAAGAGTTTTAGAACAGCTATTATAAATATGCTCAAGGATTTTAAGGAAAACATGAAACAGCGTCAAAAGAAATTTAGAAACATTTATCTAAATATATTTAAATATTTATATTTAAATTTAGAGACAGGGAGAGTAAAAAATAACCAAATTGAATTTTTAGAAGTGAAAAATACAGTATTTGAATTTAAAGAATTCATTAGATGGTCATAAGAGCAGATCAGACAATTCAGAAGATCAGTTAACTAAAAGAAATAATAGGAACCACCCAATCACGGAGACAAAATGGCTGATAAAAAAAATAAGAGAACGAACTGGGTAAGCAAAGTGTGGTAGATTCTCCCACTGGAATATTGTTTGCCCGTAAAAAAGAATGAAGTGAAATATGCTACAACACAGATGAACTTGAAGTACTATACTAAGTGAAAGAAGTCAGCCACAAAGGACCACACTTTGCATGATTCCATGTATATGAATGTCCACAACAGGCAAAACTATCAATAGAAAGTAGATCGGTGGCTTAGGGCTGGGAGGATGGCTAAGGGGTGTGGGAACTCTGGTGTTGACAAAAACATTCTGAAATTGACTACGGTGGTGGTTACACATATCTATACTGAAAACCACTGATCAGTGCACTTTGAATGGATGAATTAATTTGGTATGTGAATTATATCTTAATAAAGCTGCTATTTTCTAAAAAATAAATTAACAGAGGCTCAGAAACCTGTGGTTCAATATCTTACAGTCTAGCATATGTAAAATCAGAGTATCAGGAGGAGCTACAAGCAGAAAAAAAATATTGGAATAAATAACAACTGAAAAGTTGGCAAAGCTGATGAACATTATAAACTACAAATCCATGCAGCTCAGCAAACCATAAGAAGGACAAAAATGAATAAAACTAAGCCTAGGGACATCATAAGTAAATTACTGAAAATTAATGATAAAGAGTAAATGTTAACAACAGCTCTAGAAAAAGATGCTTTATATACGGGGCACCGAGGTCAAGATAACTCAGACTTCTCAGTGAGATGTTGCAAGTCAGAAGACAATGGAGTAATGTCTTTAAAGCATTCAAAAATCAGTACTATGAGAAATGTAAAAGGACTTCTTTAGGTTAAAATAGTAATACCAGATGGAAACTCAGACAAAAAGCATTGTTGGGCACTATAAAGAGTAAACATAAAGGTAAATAAATACAAGAGGACTTGTTTTCACCCTTTCATTATTTTTTTTGAATAATAGGCTACTAAATGTGACTGCATTGTTCACTTCAAAATGGCTAATTTTTTGTTCTGTGAATTTCATCTCAAACTGTCTCAAAAATGATAAATCACCATTTAAAGCAAAAATAATAGCATATTTTAGGTACAATCTATATGAATTACAATAATATCACATAGCATGCCCAAGTCAAAGTATAACCACAGACTGATCAAGGGAATAGACTGGGCAACCTCAAATTGGGAGATATTCTACAAAATACCTGGCTAGTATTCCTCAAAACTGTCCAGGTCATCAAAAACCAGGAGACACAGAATATTACCAACATTAAAGACATGTATAGTTATAGAAGTTTCACATCATGGGTACAATATAACAATCTTAAATGTTTCTGTATCTAATAACATACTTCAAAATACATGAAAGCCAAACTGACAGAATTAAAGAAATAAAGGCACACTTATAGCTGGAGAGAGTTCAACAGCTTTCTCAATAACTGACAAGTAAACAGAAAATCAATGAGACTTGAACAACACTATTCATCAACTTGACCTAATTGGTATGAATACAACATTATACCCAACATCTGCAGAATGCACATTCTTCTCGGGGCACGCAGAACATTCTCCAGGTTAGACAATATGCTGGGCCCTAAAATGAGTCTCGATCAGTTTTAAAGGACTAAAATCATAGAAGGTATGTTCCTGACCTCTAAGAATGAAATTAGAAAACAATAACAAAAAGATGTCTGGGAAATTCTTAAATATTTTGAAGTTAAAAGAGACACTTCTAAATAATCCATGGGTCAAAGTAGATATCTAAGAGAATGGAAAACATTTTTAAAGGAGAGAATGTAAAATAACTAATAAAATTTTGTGTGATGCTTCTAAAGCAGTACTTTGGGGGATGTTTATAGCGCTCATTACCTATATTAGAAAAGAAGAAAGTTCTCAAATCAATGCCTCAGCTTCAAATTTAAGAAGCTAGAAAAAGGAGAGCAAATTAAACTTGAAGTAAATAGAAGGATGGAAATAATAGAGTAGAAATCAATGAATTGGTAAAAACAACAACAAACAGAGAAATCAATAAAATAAAAAGCTGGTAACTTGAAAAGATCAGTAACTATAAAAATCCCAGCAACCAGTGAATAGGTAAACAAGTTGTACATCCATGCAATGAATCAATACCATTATCAATATATACTTTATATCAAGATACAATGACATTAATACAATCAGTATTCAACCATTCACTCCTAGAATTAAGTGGAGAATCCTGAAGCTCTCTGGGACATATCGTGGGAGGTGTCCAGAGGTTCAAGGAATGTCCCGGGAGAGAGAAGCCTAGGTCAGATCTGCTTTCAACCTGGGACCCATTCTGGGCAGCACACCTTAATGAGATTGCTGGCACTGAAAAGGAAAAGGGAATTTTGACCCTGCTAAAGAAGCAGAGCCCCAGCCCTGAGATGCAAGGCATGGAACATGCTTATTTACCCAGTGCTAAGGTGGTACTAGTTACATATATATATATACACACACACACACACACACACACACATATACACACATGCACACACACATATCAATACTCGTACTGAGCTGTTACAATGGGTGCATTTTATTGTAATATATAATAATAAAACTGAGGAAGGTTGACTAACAATTAAAAAAAACCTCCATCCCAGATTCCCAGGCCCCACTCCAGAAAAAATCAGGTTGTTTTCTGACTAGATACTGGAAAACACTTGTTAGTACTCAATTGCATACAAATTCATAACCACTTCCTTTAATTTGGAATAAAATGCACTCCCCAACCTTACCCTTACCTTTCGTCCAGGACATTTCCTTCTGCACCTCATACTCTAGACATGCTGAACTTTGAACCAATCCCAGTCATTCCCCTGTGCAAGCTCAGGGGAAACAGTATGTTTCTCCTTCTTGAAATGTCTGTCTAGAGTTAGAATTCTCTAAGCAAGGTATTTCCATATATCCCTCAAGGTCCATCCAGAATGTCACTATTTCTATGTAACCTTCCCTATCCCCAAACAGGTTGGATGAGCCCTCCTTGCCACCCCCACGAGTCTTGGGACACACTTTTTATGACTCTGACACTTGTCAACAGTGGACAGTAAGTAGTGCCCTGGGGTTTTCTCTCACACCAAAGTGCAAACTCCACCAGGGCTGGATCCACGTCTTCCTGCAGTCAGCAGTCAGCACACAGCACAGTGCCTGGCACATCAGTTCTTGATATAAGCTATTCAATGAATCAATGAATCAATGAGCCAGTGACAGAATCTGTTGCCTATTTGGGACTATTTAGTGGGTGCCTTCATTGAAGAGTAGCTTCATCAGAAAGAAGGACTTATAAGCAAGAGATTCTAAGGGCTGAACCAATCCCAAGAGAAGGGATATTTTGTCAAGAGTCTATTTTAAACCTTTGGATTAGGTCACTTATGTTATTTCCACTTATCTAGGACTTATCTGTGTGAACTGGCCAGAGCTGGGCCTCAGTCTGTGACCACAGTCATGACCATCATCATCACTATCCTTTCGTGGACACTAACTGCTTGTCAGTTGCTAGTGTAAACACTTACACGTTACCTCATTTAATATGCATAATCATTCCTGGAGGAAAGTGCTATTGGGTTGAAGCAATATGATGTTGGCAACATTCAACCTTTCTTAACCTACAAAACAGCATTTGCATGTGCTTCAACTTAATGTATCACTGTCCCTTTTTTAGAACTGAAGAATCAGAGGTTCGAGGTGGTGGAGTCCCTTGATCATCTAGGGAGAAGCTGAGAGCAGATTTGAATACTCAGCTGGCTTCACAATGCCCAGCTCCCATCAGCTGTGAAATTCCTGGAAATGCCAGTTTATGGAGGCTAAGAGATCGGACAGGGGCGGTCCTGGCTAGGGCTTCAAATGCTCTTTGCAGGGATGATGAGCTGGACTGGTCTGCAAATGTAGCCTTTTAGTTTGTGTTTCCAATTCCTTTCTACTCTCTCCCTCCACCAGGAGCCACCTCCCCCCCCACACACACACACCACCCACACACACACTTAGAAGGGAAGAGCCAAGCAGCTGACTCACATTCCACACTGTAGTTGCCTTGACTTTGTTCACGTAGACTCAGCAGCTTGAGACTCCATGTTGTCCTCAGTTAGCACCCAGAGGAGCTACTGCTTCCCCCTGCCCCCATTGTGGAGATAGGTGGGGCAAAATAGCTGAAGTCACAGAGGTTGCCCAACATCTGAAAGGCCACAGGTAGAGTCTGGGTCTTTGACCTTGTAGAAAACCAGCAGCAGGTGGTACCAATCCCAATCCCACCAACATCTCCCCTGCCCACTGGCCAGCCCCATGAGCAGTGGACAACCTACTGGAACAGCAGGCAATATTGCTGGAGGGATGGGCAAGGAGACATGCACAGAATGCAATATCCCCTGCCTCAGGAGAGGCTCGCGGTGACCAAGGTTCATTGTGTGATGAAAATGTCAGTGCCTTGCTTAGACTGGGGGTGGGCAGAGAATGGAGAGCAATGCAGACGTGGACAAAACCTCAGACATTAGGTAGGCCTGAGAGGCCTCATGGGGAATGGAAGGAAGACTGGAAACTCAGGCAGACACCCCCAACCCATGATATTCCACCTTGAGACAAGTACTGGTTGGGGGAAGACTTAGGCTGGCCGGAAGGTAGACTAGGGCTCTGGGCCCCGGACCACAGGAAGAGAGAAGAAACAGGAAGTGCTTCCTCCAGGAGCTCAGAAGTCTCTGGCCTTTCCTGGCATAACTAGAGAAGCAGACAGCCCCCAGGATCTTAAGAAAAGACTGTTCAAACTTGTGTCTTCCTGGTTCCTCTGAGGAGGCGACTACCTTAGATGATGCAAAGCATCCTGGGCTGAAAGCTAGCAAACCTGGGTGCCAGCCCAATTCCTGCTCTCTGGAGTGTTTCCCTTTCTGGACCACAGTGTTTCCACCTGTACAGATGAGGCAGGATACATAGACTGGAGAAGGTGAGTTGGTTAGACAAGAATCATGGTTTTCAAATGTTTTAGTTTGAGCACTTTCTCTTTTAAACAAAATCTGATGTAACCTCTCAACATATAAGGCATATGAAAATAGAACTCTTCCCCCTCCCCAGCGATTCCCCTCAGAACCTCCCTGGCAGCTCTGATCCTCTTTTCAAGATCACTGAGTTAGAGCAGTGGTCTTCGAAATTGAGCGGCCATCAGCACCCGGTAGAGAGCATGTGAAACCACAGATAATTGAGCCCAACCCTCTAGCTTCTGATTCAGTGCATGTGGGGCGGGGCCAAGAATTCGCATTTATCACAAGTTCCTCAGTGATGCTGATATTACTGGTCCAGGGACCACACCTTGAGAAACACTGGGTTATGTTCACTGACAGACCTCTCTATGACTCAAGCCCAACCCCCCACTATTTACAGTAATCTATGGCAGACTGATTTGGGATGGACCTCAAGCAGGGGAGAACAAGTGGCACTGTTTCTGGCACGCGCAGACCTAACGCGAATGTGCCCTGCCTGGGAGTCCCTGTAGAGCCTGGCCAGTGAATGGTCAAAGGTTGAGAGCAGCCTGAGCCTTCCCTTGATGAGTTTACAGTCTGCCACGGTCCCTCCACCCGTGGGAAATAACACCCCCGCTCATTCCACCACTCGAGGTTGTTTCACGTTAAGCATTTTCCTTTCCAGACATTCTCTTTTCTCCAGATAAGCTCCCTGGGAAGCAGGTAGCTGCTTCCCCTCCGTGGTCTCACGTTTCCCCACATGCAGGGAGTCCAGCTTTGTCCTCTGTGAGTCCTTCCAGGGCAAGGACCTTACCTGCATGGCTCTGCCAGCATCACCCAAGGCGCTGTGCCCACTGCAGCGTCTGCACAGAGTAGGAACCCAGTACAAAGTTGCCAGCTGAACTAAAGGAGCCATGAGTGTCCCAAGCCATTTCAGGCCACCACCCCACTGTGGTGCTCGGTTCAGAACCTCCAATCCCAACCTCTGGTCAATGCTGTTTCCTTGGGGATTTTGAGAGCACCTGGGGGGAAGAGGGATCTCTGGCCACGGTCACCTGGCATTGCCGCCTCTGAAGATTTGCTAACCGGCTTCAGGAATGTAGGGGGCCCCCCATTCCCCACATCCTCCCTTTCAGCATCTCCACTTTCTTAAATAAATTGGCACTGACCCTGGTGACAAACTTGATCATTTCCCTTTGCTTCGTGATTGTGTTAAGTGACTGCCAAAGGCCTGTTCCTGAATAGTCAGCACATTCCTGGGGCGGGCGAGTGGGAGCCCATCTGCTCCCTGAGCGCTTCCTTTGCTTTATTGTGCTATTTTGGCTTCAATTTCCCATTTGGACAGGAGCATCTTCCAGCCAGCAGGGAGGGGAGAGGGTGGAGAGGAGTGCCATGGTCTCCCCGGTCTCACACTCATCTCCTTGGTTTCTCTGGAAATAAGTCATGGGCACTGCAGTCACGCTCTAAGCATGTTACATGTGCTCATGAAGTTCATCCTATGACACACTGTAAGGCAGCTACACATGGTCCCCCTTTGTCCAGATGGGAAAACTGAGGCTCACAGAGGTGAAGTGACTTGCTCAAGGTCATAGGGGCTGGAATGGAGCCCAGGCAGGCCTGGCTCTGGAGACTGGGTTTTCCCCTTGGCTCTACCACCTTGCAGAGCTTCGGTCCTTGAGGCTCTAGACCCAGGCCCAGTGGCACTAAGCCCATGACCTCGTTCCCTCTTCACTGTCTATTGGCAGGACCTAAATATGGTCACAGACACTAAAACTGGAATTCCTTGCAGAACAAATCGTGTCCCCACTCCTGCCAATGAATGACGTGGGTCATTTAATGTTTGATCTCCCAGACCCTGTGCCAACAAGAGAATGAGGACTCTATCCTAGGGAAGTTGCAAGGGGTTGATACAATGATGCAGAAGAGCTGCGGTGATGGAGTATCCACCGTGTGCTCTTTTCTACACATTGCCTCACTTGTCTCATAGGAAGCGTATGCGGGTTGCAGGAGAAACTGAGGTTCAAAGAGCTTCCAGCCAACAGCAGACCTAACTCTTCATTGCTACACTAGAGATTAAATAGCTAGGTAGCCTTCACAGTGTGTCCAGCATAGCCTAAACACACTCCTGTGTTGGTTCATTCAGTTCTCACAACAACCCTGTATAGCAGGTACCATTATCACCTCTACATCCCTATTTCACCCACGAGGAAGTTAAGACATGGAAGGGAACAAGTAACTTGTCCAGTCTTAGCCAGTCAAGAAGCAGTTGATCTAAAATTTAAAGACAGACTGTTGGGTCTTGGTGTATGCCCTTGAAAATTAACTACTCTGCACTGCCTCTCGGCACTGAGGCCGTCTCAGAATATCTCAGGGCCCGTGTGAACCTCTCATACCCTTACTCTTCCAGATGGACTTGATTAGGGCTCTGTGAGCCCCTCATCCCCCTACCCTTCCAGATGGACTTGATCTTCTGCAGGCACTGAAGTCAGAGAGTCCTGGGTCCCAACTGTAACTGCAACTCCTTAACCAGATGACCTCTGTCTCTCTTTGTGCCTCAGTTTTCTGCTATCCACCAGGGGATAAACTGGGCGTAAGGCTGGCAATGGCCTCAATAGGGCGGTTGTGTGCATTTGGGTCAAGGAAGGTCGATTCTCCCATCAGCACCACTGCCTCCTCTTCTCCGGGCCCACGCCAGCATCCTGCAGGGAAGTGGTGCTTCACGCCCTTGCACTTATCGGGCTCACCCTCAGTGTCTGCCTCTTCCTGTCCCAAATGAAAGGCAGCCTTCAGTCACAGGCTCCCTTGGCGTTTCAAAACTTGGTGATTACAATTCCTCCCAGGAGATCAGAGAAACCCATTTCCCTAGCATTCTAAGCAGGAATTCTATTGTCACTCGGTAACTCAAACAATTTCTAAGTGGCCCGCCCAACCCCTGTCCTCCCAAGCAGAGAAGAGACTTACTGAAACACACTTGGCAGCACCCCGTGGTCAGATGCTCGGGGAGAGAAACTCACAGCAAAGGCACCCACTTCAAATATTTATTTCTGGTGTCACCTGTGGACACCAGGCTCCCCTTGCCTTCTTTACAAAAAGCACAGGACAAAGAATATATATTATCCAATATATATATGGTTATGGTTTTGTCCCATAAGTCCAGTCTTCCTAGCTGTTACTAGTGTCTTTAATTTCCTGGGGGTAGAGCCCTCGCTGGTGGCGCAGCCGGTTGGATTGGAGTGCAGCACTGCGAAGCTGGCCACGCTGCTTCAGTGAGAGTTCGATCCCTGCCCGAGGCGACCCACATGGCGCGGCAGACCTCTCCTGACCCGCCCGCTGCTCCCCTCAGCAGTGTACTTCATCAGTCGGCCTGTTCTGCTCCCCACTCTGTCTCTGGTGAGCCCTCTCACCACCCCTGCACCTCTGGCTTGTACCCCAGTTCTGTATGCATAAATAAATAAAATCTTACAAAAAACAATCAAACTCCGTGGGGTAGAGCATCAGGCTAGTGGGGAATGGCCAGTCAGGATTAGCAAAGGGAGGTCCCTTCACTTAGAGTTCTTCACCCCTAGGCCAAGCCTTAACCCTGGCCACTAACTGCCCCTAATCTCATTCTCAGGCTGAGCATGCAATTGCAGAATGAGGCGACTGAAACCTAGATAGGTCAAGCAATTGCCAAGTATCACATTAAATCAATCCTCCATCTCAGCCACATACTGACCATGTTTTTATCCATAAAAGACAAGATGACAAACATGTGGATGTATCAGGTCCAAGGGGCCTTTCTTTGCACAGGCGAACAGACAACATATCTTTGTAGATCAAAAATTTGAAGACAGACTGTTGGGTCTTGGTGTATGTCCTTGAAAATTAACTACTCTGCACTGCCTCTCGGCACTGAGGCCGTCTCAGAATATCTCAGGGCCCTGTGAACCCCTCATCCCTCTACTCTTCCAGATGGACTTGATCTTTTGCAGGCTCTGAAGTTAGAGAGTCTGGGCCAGTGTTCTGGGAGAACCTGGACTGTTAAAAAGAACCCTGTTACAAAGTTTTGGAAATCAGTCCATTGCTACTGAATACTGTCCAACCTCACTTAAACTAAGAGGTAGCCCTTCAAATTAATGGACCATTGCCATTGTAAAGAAATGAAGTTTATGGCTTGGAGTAAGTCACGTACTTCCAAGTAGGCTAAAAACATTGTAGCCTAATGGGGTCTTGAGAAACTTGCCTTAGTGAAATGGAAAGAATGCCCAGCATAGAGCCTTTGTATGCAAATGGCGCTGCCACAGGAGTGTCAAAGCTTGCTGTCTGGAGTATGCAAACCCAGCACAGAGTCCATTTATTCAGATCACTCTTTCTGCCAAGAGTGGGAACTGTAAGGCCAGTTAGGACCCAAGCCACCCCCATTTGGCGCTCTTGAGGTGTCTTCTAATGAGGTTTTACTGTAAAAGGAAACAATTGGAGATTGACCTTAGAATTAGCAGGTGCAATCCATCCACTGATGGAGTAAAAGATGGCTTTGGAATACTGTCACTTCCTTTCTTTTTTTTTTTTTTCCAAGAAGACAGCAGGGGGGAAAATGTTATCAACGCAAGTCAAGTGCCTCCGTGCTTTATCAAAACCCGGAACAAACATGAAGAGGAAAAAAATGTGAAGGTCGAGGAAGGGAAATAAACAAGAAGAGTAAGTAAAGCATGAATCATCCGTTACCACCTGACGGTCCCTTAATAAAAATAAAACCATGGAAGGAAATAGAGTCTATGGCATGGTTTGGCATTTTGCTAGAGAGCCTGGCACAGGCTCTGTGCCCTTTTAGTTCACAGAAGGAACTGACCTTTGACTTCTGACTTGGATTGGTTTTCCTCAAGGCCTCCCAGAAGGCAGAGTTGGAAAATGCTCACCCATCCCAGCACCCACCTCTCTCCTGGATACTATAAGTGGAGCCAGAGACATGCATTTTATTTGCATGGATTTAGTTACTTAAACCAAAGACTTCAAGTTTGCTTGCAACTATAAAACAGTGACCCAATAGAAACAGAATCAGGACTAGAGGGGGAACCATCAATAGAATGTTTTAAAATCAAATGACTGGCTAAACTCAAAGACTAGCTAGAATTGAGCTACAGGGAGTTAAAAAGAGCAGAGTTGATATTCCACCCAGCTCAGTGCCCTGAATCATCTCCTGGAGGAATGCAGACTCCCCAGCCGACCTATCTGTACATGCAGTCATGGACCAAATAGCTAACTTCCCTGTGCTTCAGTTTCCTCATCTGAGTGGTAGATGTGATAAATATTTTCTATTTCACAGAAGGCTATGAGAATTCAATGAGATGATGTCTGCAAACCTCTGAGCCATGCTGTCTGTCTGCCTGGCAGAGAACACAGGGTCAGGAACTGGTAGCCAGAAGACAGCCTCACGCTATGTAACACAAAGTATTTGCCCCAGTGGAGTCTCAGTTGACCGCACATCAGTCAGTATGTGAGCCCAGGACCACAGAGAAGGGAGAGCAGAGAAAGAGAGGGTTGTTAAAGGAAAGTTGGGTGCAGGAGGTGGTTCTTCCCTGGGATCTTCTGAAACCAGGTAAGGGTTGAAGAAGTAGAAATGAAGCACAGCCGAGCAATGAGTTGGCAGAGTTGGGAGGCAGGAAGATGCCCCTCCTCACTGGAGCAGAGAGACAGGTAGGAAATAGAGTAGCGAAGGGAGCATAGGGCAGGATCAGCTCATAGAATTGCTTGACTCAGGCCAGATGGTGAAGGAATTTGTACCCCATTTGGCAGGAAATGGGGAGTCATTGAAGGATTTTAAGCAGGTTGAGCAGGGGAAGGATGTGACATGTTGAAAGGGATGTTTTCAAAGGTGGAGTCTGCTTGCTGCTGTCTGCTGTGTGTGGCAGGTGTGGGGGTTGGGGGGAGGCAGAAACTGGCAGACCAGCTGCAGTGACCCAAGGAAGAGACAGATGGTAAGAGTTTAAGCTAAAGCATCGAGATGGAAAAGATGGAAGATTCACAATTCCAGTTAGAGACACCTGAGTGGGAATGATTGGCATACCTCCCTTCTGGACTTTAAATTCCACTGGGTCAGAAAATGTGCATGCCTTGCTCATCATTGTAGCCCCGAGAATCGAGCCTAGGTCTTGGTACATGGTGATGCTTAACAGCTGCTGAATGAATAAATGAATGAATGAATGAATGAATGAATGAATGTGTTCATGCCTGCCTCCAGGCAAACACCAAATAAGAATGGTTGCTTGATGAACAACAAGGAAAACAAAATGAGAATCATCCAAAAAAGAAAAAAATCCTCACCCAATTAAAACTGACTTTTTTCACTCTCTCTGGGCCCACACTGACAGTCTGGGTTAGGCAGGTGGTGCAGAAGAGAGCCTGGGAGAGAAGCCATCTAAAGCAACACACATATCAGCACTAATGCTCTGGACATCATAATGCAGGTAAAATAATAGATGAAAGGAGATTTTTTTTTAATTACCAATGGTTACCTTACCAAAAAAAAAAAACTCAACTGATAATCCATTTAACATAGCAAATTTCCCTGCTATTATATTTAATTGCAGACCAGGATACAGCTTACTAAAATTGTAAACCCATCTAAGACAGTATAGGCACTGTTTGATAATAACCCTGATTTGGGAGTCTGGAGACCTAATCCTTGCCCCAGGCGAGTAGGAGAGTGTGTGGTTAATAGCATAAGCAGAAGAGTCAGGCTGCTTGAGTTTAGGTCCTGGCTACTTGGGCAAGTGACTCAGAATTTCTGGGGGGCAGTCTGCTCATCTGTGAAACTGTGCTGGTACACCTTTGCAAGTTCCTTGGGAGGAGGAAGTGAGGTAATGTATGTCGTGGGTTCAGCAGCACCTGTAAGGTCTCACTAAATGTTAACTTTTTCTTTGAATTTTAACTCCACAAACCTCAGCAAGTCCATTTCCTCTTTAGCCTTGCTTCTTTCACCCATACCTCAGGGATATGAGCCCTACCATACTATAAATTCATCATCTAATACGGACAGTTACCTCCACCTTTTAAGGTCCCCAAGGGATAATCCCACCTTGAGATGAGCCTGTGGGACTCCGAGAGATGGTTCGAATAGACATGAGACCAGAATGGATGCATTTTCCACATTCTACTTTGCAAACATCCCAATTTACCTCCCAGGTCTAAAGTGTTGACCTCTTCAGCCCTCCCAAGCCAACCTACATCCTTACTCTTCTTCACCCAAGTCCTAAGAGAGTCCAAGAACATTTCTTCCTTTGGACAACATCCTCAGCCCAGTCCTCAGTGGGAATCAGGACCCTGGTTCTTCCTTCTGGTTTCTCCTACCCGCCTCCTCCTCCCTAACCCAGGGAACTGCAATCCTGTCAACCTCTGCTGCCCTCTGCTGTCCAGCCCCAGACATGCTGCCTCCAGTGGGGCAGATTTTCAGCTTCCAAACACCTATCAGTTTCTGGAATCCTTGCTGCCCCACTCACCTCAGGATTACAGCAGGGGTATCTTTCCCAACACTTGCACTCTATCCTAATCAGTATGAATGGACATAGTCTTCCTTCTTCAGATCCGAGGCACACACGCCACACCTGGTCGACTCTGAGTTTTAAGCGGTTGTCCCCAACAAAACAAAGGGAGCAGCAAGGGCCAGCCATAATCGCTTCTCTTCCCTTCTCAAGTATTCCATGTACATGAACAAAAGTGGTCCAGTTACACAATGGCATGTTATTCAGCCATTAAGAAATGAAATACGGCCCTCCCTGGTGGCACAGCGGGTTAAAGCCCAGCACTAAGAAGCTAAAGCCACTTCCGCATGAGTTCAATCCCCGGCCCAGGAGGTGACCCACATGGCGCGGCAGACCTCTCCTGACCCGCCCACTGCTCCCCTCAGCAGTGGACTTCGTCGATCTGCCTGTTCTGCTCCCCGCTCTGTCTCTGGTGAATCCTCTCACCCCCTGCACCTCTGGCCTGTACCCCAGTTCTATATGTATAAATAAATAAATCTTTTTTAAAAAAAGAAATTAAATACTGCTACATGCTACGACTGAGAGGAACCCAAAGATATGCCAGGCGAAAGAGGCCAGATAATAAGTCACATAGTGTGTGGCACCACTTATATGAAATGTCCAGAATATGTAAACCTTTAGGGACAGAAAGGAAATTAGTGGTTAGCAGAGGTGCAAAGAAACAGGAAGAATGGGTGTCACTGTTTCATGAGTATGGGGGTTTCATGTTAAAGTGATGGAAAAGTTTGGTGGTTACACAACATTGTAAATATATTAAACGCCACTGAAGGATCTGCTTTAAAATAGTTATTTTTGTGTTATGTGAATTTCACTTCTATTTTTTTAAAGGCATGTTCCTTCAAGCAAGGCAGCAGTGATGTCACCTTCTCTGACCTAGTCTCAGCAACCATATGCTGTACCTTTCTCCACATACTGTTGGTGAAAACAGTCACAAAAATCCCACCCAACTTCAAAGGGAAAAGACATAGTTCCCCACACTTCTTAGTAAGGAAACACCCCACAGGTCATTGCTACTGGAGAGGGAGGGCCTGAAATCGGGCCACACGAGGTGAGGATGATGCTGAAACTTGACCAAGGGATACACAGTATGTGAGTGGGTGAAGAGACAGTATGTTCCAGACTCCATTTTCCACAATTTATGTATAATTTGATGATCACAGTATTTACTTGAAAATCTTGCCATTTTTTTAAGTTCAAAATGTTTAGTAGGAATAATCGTGAGCAGGAAGAAGTGACATGAATTTGGAAGAGAAGAGCAACACACAACTGCAAGGGATGTGTGGGGCCAGTGAGATGAAGAAGACCAGCCGTAGGATACTCTGCCCTCTTTCAAGGCACAGGCCGTTTCTGAGAACTGAAAGCTATCCTCACAGGCAACGAGATATTTTATTTACATTTTAAAAAAGCATCTCTTCTCCTGGGAATACCCAGAATCCAGCACTGCCACCCTCTCTGACACAGACACATGGCCGTTTTATTGATGTCTAGATTGGTGTGGTCATTCTCAGGTCACCCAGGTGGCTACCAACCACCAGCACTTCTAGGACCGGCTGCCCAGAAGTGATGCCCAGAGCCTCTGGGCCAGGGCCAGACCTCACAATAGCCATTTGGGTCTCTTCACCGCCGTTTGCTCGCTGGCTGGTGCATATGTGTGGTTCACAACCACTCAGTCGGCTGTGAACTTCCCGTGGACTACCCTGATGGATCCTGTGTGTCTGAAACCTGGGCGTTTCTGGGGCATTTCTGTGACCTGGTTTGGGCTGGCATCCTTTATTCACTCATGACCTTGACTATGACCAGCAATCATATTGCTTTTATCTTTGCACCATGAATCAGTCAGTGCGAGGCCATCTCCAGCTTGGGGACAAGGGCCAGAGTAACACGGAACAAAGTGTTATGGAGTTGAACAGTTCATGGAGAGGGTGGGGTGGATATCTGGGTGGCCCAGAAGGAGGTACTCCTCATGCAGCTTCCGCCTCTGGGCCACCAGCAGTCACCAAGTGGATACTTGGCGAGCTAGAGCCTTGTCTTACACCGTGGGGTGGTCATCTTCACCCCCCGCATGCTGAGCCCAGGCGCACCCAGATGTGTGCAGGCTAAGGCCAGATTCACAGCCCCGATGCACAGCACCTTGGCAAGAAGCACAGAGTGGGGGACAAGCCCCAGGCGAGAGACCCCTCACGAACCCAGCCCAGTCCCAGGCTTTGTTTCCCTGCCATCCAGAGACCAACAGGCCTACCTCAGACTCCCCTTGAGCAGCTCGACACCTTACAGTTTTATTTGCCAATTATACCTCAGTAAAGCTGGAAAAAAGACTCAGTCCTATTACTGTAATTATTGTTAAATGTGTTGGTCGTTTACATGTCTATAAAAGTTTAGGATTACAAATTTACTCATAAAGATAGATGATCTCCCCAGAGGAAGTCACACATTTAATGCAATATGATTCTCAATTTGAATCATAATGGATTTTTTGGTAAGACATGAAAAGCTGATCTTGAGCTCACCCAGAAAGGAAAATATGCAATTCTGACAAAGAAGTATTTGGAAAAGTTGGGGAGGGGGGCAGGCCAGGGGAAGTAAAGCTTGTACTACGAGCTAGCAAAACACAACACAGACTAGAGCAATTAAAACAGTGAGCTTTGGCACAGTAGCACATAGAAAAAGGAACAAAACCAAATGTCTAGTCGAGCACTGACCGATGTATATGTGCAAAAATAATATCCACTAAATAAGGCATTGCCACTGGTGGGAAAGATCTGCTAGTCAATGAATTATGTTGGGACAACTAGTTGTCAAAAAAGGGGAAAATCAGGATATGTTGGATCTTGTCATATCCAAACTTTGATATCAAAACATCAAATCCAAACGTGAATTCCAGATGGGATAATGATTTACACACACATGCATTTGCAAAAAAAGAATCTGTCATTCTAGAAGAAAATATGGGATAGCATTTATTTCCTTTTCAAGCAATCACAAATCCTAAAAATTATAAAATAACACCTTGGTAGATATTTGATTATACAAAATTAAGTTTCGAAAATAGAATGCAAAGTTAGAGAAAATATTTGTGGCATGCAGATATCTGTAATATGCCAAACAGATAAAGGAGGAATACACAAAATGTATAAAGATTTCCTTTTCAATAAGAAAAAAATAATGATCCCATATAAAAAAGGGGGCTAAGGAAAGGAACATGTACTCAGATTTGAAAAATTAAAAGACAAAACCTATGAAAATATATGCAGTCTTTACCAGCAATCAGGTAAACACAAAACAACAAGCGATTAATTAACACCCATCAATTTGACAAAAATTTAAACCACTGATGATATCCAGTGTGAATTGAGGTTGTAAACGCAGGTTTTTTTTCTTTGTTTGCATATCTGGTTGGTAGAAGTGTGAATCAATACAGCTTTTCTTGAAGGGCAACTTAGCAGAATTTGTTGAATTGAAAAATGCACACATTTCTACTCCTAGATATGCACCCTCTAGGTGCACACAGATTATCAGTACACCTATCTGAAGTAATGCAAAGTCAGAAACAACCCAAACATTCGTTGAATAGAACACAGGTAGGGCAGGGACTTGGGGTGAGAGTAAAGGCCTAGAATTGCCCGTGAGGGCAACAGGAAAAGGAGATGACCCAGGAGAAGTGAAAGGGTTGCAAAGCAGCATAAAAAGGCCTTGCATTTGGAGTGACTCTAACCCACAGAATTGCGATATGTTCTCCAGTGGGGAAGACAGATGGTTCAAATGTCCTGAGGTTTACTCATTCACCTGTCAGATATCTATGAGTATCTACTAGTATTAGGCAGTTTTCTAGGCTATGAGATGCAGAAATGAACAAAATAGAGTTCCTGCTCTCATGGAATTTGTATATCAGTGGAGGAGATGGAGAAAAAACAAACAAATAGATGTGTAATAGAATGTCAGATAAATGCTTTGAAGAATAAAGCCAAATATGAAAAGAAGAAGAAGAAGAATAGTAGTGGTATTGACATAATAAGATTAGGGGCAACCATTCTGCAGAGGTGATGTTTGAATAGAAATATGAAGTAGAGTGAGCCAGGTTGATATCTGGCAAGAGAATATTACAATTAGTGGAACAGTATGTGCAAAGGCCCTGGGATGGAAACATGTTTTACTTGCGGGTGGAGATTGGCAAGATGGATGTAGTCCAGGGTAAAGGGACAGCAGAGATGAGTGTACTAGTAAAAGGAAGGTTGGGGTGATGGATTTTATAGAGAGGGAAGTGAGACAAGGGGATACTGGTAAACAGGGAGGAAGGGTAAGTGACAGAAGTATCAGTAAGATCAAAAAACAGGTGAAAGTGGCCCTCCGTCGTGGCGCAGCGGGTTAAAGCACAACACTAAGAAGCTAAAGCCCTTCCGCATGAGTTCGATCCCTGCCTGCCCCAGAGGAGATCCATATGGCGCGGCAGACCTCTCGTGGCTTGCCCGCTGCTCCCTCAGCAGTGTACTTCGTCGATCTGCCTGTTCTGCTCCCCACTCTGTCTCTGGTGAAGCCTCTCACCCTCCGCATGTCTGGCCTGTACCCCAGTTCCATATGAATAAATAAATAAATCTTTTAAAAAAACAAACTGAGGGGCTTTGAACTGCAAGAACTTGGACACATGAAAAGGGAGGTAGGCAGACATTGGTGTCCAGAGAAGGCAGACCCAGATCAGGAAGCAGGTGACAGGAAAAGAGAGAAAGCAGGTGACAGCCTAGGATGGAATCAGGGAGCAAATAGTAAAAAAAAAAAAAGAGAGAGAGAGAGAGAGAGGCCAGGACAAGAACCTTCAGGAGCGCCTCCAGTTTCAGAATATGACCATTAGGTTAGCTTTGAACCAAAGTGAGGCAAGCCGTGGTGGGCTGCCAGGCAACACCCCTGGGATGGGCCCTTCTCCCAACCTCAGTACAAGGCCTCTTGGCCATTCACCCTCCCCGCCCTGAATCATTTCTTTCCACTTCAGGCCTGTCGCCAGCTTGGGTTCAAGTTCCCCAAACTGATGAGTAAAGACATTTGATTTCGAGATAAGGAAATAAGGGAGGAGCTGAGGGTAAAAACAAAGCAGGGACCCCAGAGCTCAGAAGCAGAGGGCCTTGGTAGTTTCTAAGACCGTCGGGGCAGAGTCCAAAGGATGGGGAGGGAAGCCTGCTAGGCTTATTTGCTTCCAAGTTCAGCCCTGCCGTTGGGCTGATCTTTGCTATGCATTAACTGCCATTTCAGCAGGGGAGGATGGGAGGGGGGGAGAACAAGGTACAGACGGGGCAAGGTTTCCTTCGAGTACGTTTTTCACCTAACAAACCCAGAGCATTTACTCCTGATGTCAGGCATGTTCTGAGAACTTCACAAATGGAAACTCATTTCTTGCCCTGCTGAAGTTCCTACTATTATTACCCCACTTCACAGGAAAAAACCGAGGGCCTGGAGAGGGGAATTCATCTGCCCAAGACCACACAGCTAGTGCCGGAGAGGGCTGGAGCGAGACCAGGCAGCCTGGCCCCAAGGCTCACAGCCAGTAGGGGAGAGAGCTGGAACTAGACGAGACGAGAGGAGGCAGGGAAGGCAGGCAGGGGAGGGGTCCTCTCGGGCCTAAGGCAAACACAGAAACTAGGCTGTAGGGGCTCGCTAACTACACAGGGAGGGGCCTTCAAGTGCCTTCACCCTCACCTCTGATGTCTAGAAATAACTTTATTCCCAGCCCTGGAGCTGTGCAGAGGAGAAGGGCAGGGAACCGGCAGCAGGAGCAGCAAAGGCGACTGAACAGTACTTGACCTTGTGCCTGGCCTGTCTGCTTTTAATCCCAGAAGTGGAATCCATGAAACCTTCTCACTTATTCAGACTCCCCTCTCTCAGGGTGTCCTCCAGGTCCTCTTTGCTCCTCCAACGGCCTTGTATTGTATGGAGGTGGGTATTTGAAAGCTGCTTTAAATCTGAGGTGCCAATACAACATAAATACATTATAAAAAAGATTAATGGCCAGGAGTGGTTTGTCTGGGGGGCGGGGCCTCCAGGCTAGGTGAGCTCCTGTCCCTTGGGGGGGTCTTTGTCTCCTGGAAGCATTCCTCTCTGGGCAGTGGGTTCTAGAAGGCATTTACTGAGGACCTGCTTTGGCTCCAATGTTCAGCTGCCCTAGGGGCAGGTGGGCATGGCTTCGAGCCTGGCTCCTCTCTTCTTGCCCACAGGGAGCCTGTTAGATGTGACCCCACAGGAGCCTGCTAGATGTGACCCCACAGGAAGCCTGTTAGATGTGACCCCACTGCAGGCAAGCCGGGACCTACTCTGGCAGCAAGGACATATCCTGCTATCCAAATTTATCTTCTGGGGCCCCAAGCTTTCCTTCCCAACTTTTTCCCTGTTAAGTGGCTTCTACTGACTCTCCAATAGGCTTTCAAGCCTACATTCCTCTTGGGGTGAATGCACTAACAGTTCAGACCTCCCTGACTGGAAAGTGTGCCCTGGGTGGGACTCTGCAGGGCAGAGAGAAGGGCTCTCCGGAGGGGGAGAGGAACAGTCCAACTTCCCCAAGGGGTTCAGTGGGGCTCCCCAGGCCTAGGGAGACAGGACTGATGTTTTTTTTTCTGGCAATCCACCGACTCTGAGGAGGAAGAAGGGTAAACATTCATCTCAAAGAAGAAGCAGGGCTGTAGCCAGAACCCTGCGTCGGGGAGCTAATGGGAAACAGCTTGCTGGAGAGAGGGGAGCAGACTTCGGGAGTGGTCCGAGATGGCTGCAGAAGAGGGGGCTGGGAGCTGGGAGCTGATTGAGACCAGCTGCTGCTCCTCACTCCCAGAGGTCTTTGGACTCTGTCAGGGACTTAGACTCTGCCCTGGGCAGCCTCACACCCTGGGGCAGTCACTGCCTCCCCCCCCCACCTTGACGCCCAGAGGGCCTTCAAATACAAAAGACCAGTAACAGCTCTCATTCCAGCTGGACACCTCTTCCCCATCGCCAGCCCCTGTTCCTGGCTGCTGCTGCCCCGGAAAGGCATAGAGGAAGAGGCCAAGGGAGACAGCTCTGCCCACTCCCCCCACCCCTTCATCCACCTAGCACCGGCACCTGGACACCCCATGGCCTGGGCTCGCTGGGGCCGCTGCCCGTGGCTTATCCTCCTCTGCGGTATGTGCATGCTGGCCAGCCCCCCTCCCCCAGGACAGGTCCAGCTGGAGAGAAGTTCTTGCCTCCCCTCTGGGCTCAGAAAGGGTTGGAGGCCAGGCTGGGGCCCAGAGTGTCTCTTTCTCTCTCGGCTCCGTTCTCTCTCTTGAGGAAGAACCCCAGGGCTGGTCCTCTGTGCCTCCAAGAGTCAGCTCAAGGCTGGTCTGATCCCTTTTCATTCCTACCTGTTAAAGAAAAATTGACTGGCATGTGTTAAAAGGGTCAGGAAGACTTTCTTCAAGGCAATTCCAGCAAGGCGTTGCCAAAGGGGAGAGGGCCAGGCTCAGCTCTGAGCTCAGCCACAGCGTAATGCCAGTGAGCAGAATGGGGGTGAGTTGGTGGACAAATACTAAGAGGTGACCTCAAACTAGGAAGATTCCAGCTAAAGTGACCTACTAGCCTTCCTGTCCCGATATCAAGAGTGCAGGAATGTGATCAGATATGAGTGTTCAAATATCAGGAATTGGGGCTTCTCTCAAAATCAGCTCGGCAGGATTCTTGCTAAGATGGGCAGATGCAGGTCCGGCAAGGGCAGGATGGACACAGAAGGTCCAAGTCAAGGCTTAGTTGAGAAGAGGAATCAGAAGCCTGACCTAAGGCTTGGGCTTTTTCATGCCTCCAGTGCCTGTTTGTGTGCCCAACTAAGTGTCCTCTACACCCCCACAGCCCGAGGCCCTTAGGGACAGGCCTAGCTTTCCTGTGCTCTCTGTCAGTAGGACTCCCAGTTCTTTGTTTAGCACCCCTTTCCTGAGCGCCTCCCCACCACCAATCCTGGTGCCAGGGACCACAGCGTGATCCAGCTTTAGAGCCTACCCAGGGGAGCCACAGCCCTGGTCAGATGAAGACAGATCCGGGTGTTAAGAGACACATAGCTTAGCTTGTTTTGTTTCTCCTGTTAGGTCCAGCATCTTTGCTTTGTCACAGATCTGCTCCTGCAGAAGTGGGGGTTCATTTTCTTAGTCAGCACTATGGGGCTCAGTTCCTGAGACCAAGAGGGTCGGGCAGGGTCATCATGATGTTGGACCCCAAGCTGTCTTTCTTCCATCTGCAGTTCAGTCTACTCAGAGGGTAAAAAAAAAAAAAAAAAAAAAAAAAAAAAAAAAAAAATCCCTCCATTTTCAGCCCCCCAGTAACCGATGGGGAAATTGGCACGAAAATCGGAGGGAAGGCTATCAGAGACCACCGGACTCTCAGGGCAGGATGGCCTGGGGCCCTTAGGACTCTTCCAGTGCCTGACACACAGTAGACACTTAGGAAGAGTTTGTTCAGCGAATCTGGGGCAACTTCCCTTGGATCACATCCAATCTGGGCAGAACTCAAGTTGGAAGCAGGTCCTTACATTGTCCATCTCTCCTGAGTCACCACCTTCCATGGTGACATTGGCCTGGGGTCAGTCCCGCTGTCACTCCTCTCTGGGCCTTGTCCTTCTCTGCTGCAGAAAGCAGACAGTGGTTCCATCTCACAGGGTGGTTGCAAGTACTCAAGGAGCTGCTCCAGGAAGTGGCTGCACTGTCTGGCACACAGTAGGAGCACCCTAGATGCTAATCCTCCTGTCCCCAGTAGGCGACGATGTTGGCCAGGGTTTTCCTGATACGATAGCCAGCGCTTTAGTTGTAAGAAACGGTACAAGTGGATCTTGAATTTAAGTCAAACCGATATATATACAATTAGATTTATAGAAGGATGAAACGAAGGTGGGGGTGATTATTTAGCGAGGTCCTTTAGAGCATTTCAAAGAAAATTTGATTACAAAAATTTAATTTACGCACAACTTTTCCAGTTCGGTAGACCCTGAAAAGACCCAATTAGATTAGAAGAAAAAAAATTGATTTAATGAGCACTAAAACCCATCCCAAAGTGGCAATCACTTGTTGATGGAACAGGGTTCTTTGATTGTGACCCAGGGTGCCATCCAATTCAGTCTGATTTCCTATGAAATGTGATTATTTTCGCCCTCAAGTACAGTTGGGCAGTATTGCATGCTTCAAAAGATGGAGGCCTTGTGGGGATGGGGGCAGGAGGGGTGTTGGGGGGGGGCCTAGCCCTGTGCTTTCTAGGAAATATCTGGTCTCTGAGTGATCCTGGACTTTTCTCCCCACTTCTAGTTTGTGCCTGGGGCCACCCAAAGCCAGAAGAACTTGGAAGAGAGGATGTGAGAGACTGTTCCACCAGCCCCCCGGTGAGGCCCTGGCTCTAGCCTGCCCACAGCGCCCACCATCCTCCCTCCTGACCCCCATGGGTTCAGGGGCTAGCCTCTCCCTCCACCAGCCTTTCTCTCCATTTCCGGGCTCTGGGGCCCCTGTTTCTGATTAACATCCTTCAGGGCGGAGCAGCGCATTCTCAGGTGTCTGACATCCGCCCCAACCCCCCTTCCCACAGTGTGTTACCTCCTTCCGGGCTGGCAGGGAGGGAGGAGGGGTGGGCAGAAGGACTGTAGTCCCCCAGCTAGCCTTTGACTGCGGCTAAAGTAGAGGTGAGGAGGAGGAGCATGAGAGAAAAGAAAGCAAACATTTGTGAGAAACAGCGAGAAGAGACACAGAAAGGAGGAAGGAGGAAGACAGAGCAGGCATGGGGTGTGAGAAAAGAAGCAGGCCCAGGACACTGGGGCTGCTAGACTGCCAGTTTCCTGGCTGGAGACCAGAGTGATCATTCCAGTCAGACCAGGACAAATGGTCCCAAGTTTAGCGCTGGTGGGTCCGCCAGCACCTCACTGAAGCCTCGGGACAAATGAGATACATCTGCTTGCAATGTTCACTGCCCCGTGGGGCAGGCAGGTGGGTGGGCAAAGCCCATTACTTTCCAATTAAAACAGACACGGCACTCTGACTGACTAGAAGGCAAGACAGGACAAAACCTCACACTTTTTCTTTTAAAGACAAAAGAGCCTTCAAAGAAATGGCTGGCTTGGGGAGAATCGCTGTGGACAGTGGCCCGAAACGCTGGGGCACTCACTCTCCCTCATCTGCCATGTGGGACCCTTCAGTGGGAACCTGAAATTGTCCCCAAGGTAGGGTTGCCAGATGACATACAGGAGGTGCCGCAGCTGAATTTCAGATCATGGGGAACACTACAAGGTGTCACTACACTCACGCTCGGACACCTTATTATGAAGAAGTCATTTGTTGTTTAGCTGAAATGCAAATGTGACTAGCTGGGCTTCCTGTATTTTAATTTACTAAATCTGGCAACTCTACCCCAAGGTATCCAAAGAGAGATCGCACCCCCTGGTCTCACTTCGTGCCTGGGCGCAGACCCCTTTACCGCACCCCTATCACAGACTCAGGTCCCACAACTGTCACAGAGTCCCTCTAACTCCTTCAACTTCGACATCTCCCTCAGCCCAGACACCTTAATCTAGACTCATCCGTTACGTCAGCACTGCCTCCTCCTTGAGCTCCCTGCCCTCAGCCTCCCCTGCCTGAGGACAGGCTAAGGGTACCTCTGGCGTCTCGGGGCCCAGGCGTCATTTTCTCTAAGCAGCCTGTGTCTGTGTGTGTGTGTCTTGGTGTATTCCTGTCACCTGTCAGTACCTTCCAGTTACGGCGGTCAATACCACAGCTCGGCTCACAGCCCTGCGCCAGCAGATGCAGACAAGGAACATCTCTGCCTACATCATCCCCGAGGCAGATGCCCACATGGTGAGGACCATCCCCACCCTGTCCTCTCTGCCATAAAGGGTTGACCTCCTGAGCAAACAGGAGCTATTAAGACCCAGAAAGTGAAGGCAGAGAAAAGAGTTGACAGGCTTCGGGAAGGGAAGGAAGTGGGGAACTTGGAGATGGGGGTTCGAAGGCAACAGAAAGAATTGTTCTTTTACATAGAAGAGAAGATATTGCCAAGTCTCCTGGACCTCAAGCATTGAGACCATAAACAACCTCAGGATCGATCTTAATCAATTTCTAGATGGCAGGGCCAGAATGAATACTTGGGGCGCCCTACCCTCAGAGGTTAGAAAGCGATTGGAAATTAGAGAGGAAGAATTCAAAGTGCCCTTCTAGCCCAGTCCTTCCCATAAGTGCTGAAGGATGGAGCAATAAAATGATCCAGATTCCTGGAATGTACGATTCTGGGATGTAGGTGGGTGAGGGGGGCAGACAGAAAACAAGATGGTCTGAGCAAGACCTGCTTTTCCCAGAGCAGCTCCCCTGCCTTCCTCCTACCCTGTCCCACCCCTCGCTCCAGCTCCACCTCATCCACCTTCCCAGTTCCAGCCTGGTCAGAGGAGAAGGCATTCTTGATGTCAAAAAGATTGCTTGAATTAGTTCTCCCACTGGTGAAAAAAGCTGAGAGCCTTGGGTAAATGTCTGGACTTCTCTGAGACTGGGTTCCTCCTCTACAAGTTGGGAAAATGAAATTTGTCTCCAAGGACTATGAGGACCAAAATACAACGAAGTGTAAAACCCTTGGCAGAAGTTATTTGTGATGTACCTTGTGAACTAGATGGGGGGATCAGGGGGCAGCTCCAAGGGAGACACCAGTAGAACCAAAAGGTTTGATCACAGCTGCATGGAATTTGTGCTCTGTCTGAAGACACAAGACCCCTTTACAGAGCAGTCTGGTGCTGCACTGTGGGGTTTCGAATACGCGGAGTACAATTGTTCAAAGGAAAGAAAGATCCTGAGCTGCAGAAATTCCTCAGGGCTTCCTAGAAGAGGTAACCAGCATAGATGGGCTAATCGAATCTGACCAGACAGGAAGAGCTGGGATGTAGTAGGGGCCTTCTGTGTGGGATCTGACTCAGTGAAGAAGACTAAAGACACTGTTGTTGATTTCCTAGAGTGAGTACATCGGCGACTCTGATAAGAGGCGTGCATGGATGTCAGGATTCACAGGGTCTGCAGGTAACAGCCATTACCCAGCCTTCATTGCTTCTGTTGGCATTGCCAAAGGGGTCACAGAGGCCCTGGTGCGGCTGGTTCTTAGCAACCAAGACCCCAGGACTTAGTGCTCAGAGGCTCCTGCTACTCTCTCTCTCTTCTCTGCCACCCTTCCACCACTCAAAATGTGTCACTGGGGCAACTGCCCCCAACAGGTTCCTCAGGGCACAAGTCTCCTAGGCCACCACCCACATTTCTATTGAGGTAGGTGCCCACTGGGCTTCCCATGCTGCTCCGTCACAGCCGGGGCCCAGCTCAGACGGTTGCTACTTCCACCTCAGGTCAGTAGGGACCTACTCATTCCCTTCACACAATGGGAAAGCTTACCTTTGTCATGTTACAGATAAGATCCCCTCACAAGGCCGAGTGACGTATCAGCATAGAGGCCATGCATGGGGTCCCAATTTCTGAAGGGACCTGTCATCCTAGCCCTGTCCCTTTGAATGAAAGACCAGCTTCCCTTGTGATCCGTGAACAATTCCTCCCCTGAGCAACGAGGTGCCTAGCCTTGCCCACCATGGACCCTCTTTTTGCCAGAGTCGTTGGCTTTGGCTTCCACGAGTGTCCTCAGCTAAGTCCCTGCGCAGTAGCCCCAGCAGACACCAAGTCTGGCCACTGACTACCTCATCAACATGCAGCATCGCCTGCCTAGAACTGCCCAACGCAGACCCCACTCTTCTCCTGCCAAGGGCCCCTTTGGAGAGGCCCACAACATATGGCAGAGAGGCCTGACCAGGCCACCCTTGCAACTGGCTTCCCCCAAGTCTTTCTTAACATCCTTGGGATGGAGGAGATACGGAAGCCCCTGGGGTCATGCTCAGAACCAGCACCGGCACTGACAACCCAGGTTCCTTGGCTGCACCCTCATCTCCAAGTTTCCGTGCTCTGGTCCAGGGACCGCAGTGGTGACCATGGGGAAAGCAGCTCTCTGGACAGACAGTCGCTACTGGACCCAGGCTGAGCGGCAGATGGACTGCAATTGGGAGCTCCATAAGGAAGGTAAAACGGCCACATGGGTTTGCCTCCAAGCCCCTGGACCCGGGGTGGGGAAGGCACGGCAAGGCCATGCCGGGCCTCTGTGGAAGTGCAGGGAACTTGAGCCCTAACCTGTGGAGCTAATAGCAAGGAGGACACGTGTGGCAGGACTGTCACAGACTGTCACCTGGGCTGGAGGTGACCTCTGTGTTCCTTGCTGTCTCTCAGTTGGCACCTCCCCCATTGCCACCTGGATCCTTGATGAGATTCCTGCTGGAGGGCTTGTGGGCTTCGACCCCTTCCTCTTCTCCATTGGTAAGTCCTTCCCTCAGCCCCTGCATCTGTCCACGTCACTGAGGAGGCACAAGCTCCCCTGGGGTGGAAAGAAGCATACCTTGGTAGATGGGGAGCAGGGTGATTCAACAGATGGAGTGTTTGAACTTGTGGGTGCAGAATGTTTTGCAACAAAGTTGTATTCATGGATTGTGTCATAAAATGTCCTTCCAAGAAAGAATACCGGTTATTTTAAAGCCACAAATGCAGAGAACCAAGCTGAACGTCTCAAAGAATCATTAAGGATCTAGCAAGTGAATAACCCAGGGTTACTGGACCCTGTCCAGTCCTCTGTGCCGGGGCACTGGATCACATGGCAGCCCGCTACTGGAAGGCAGCCGAAAAGGGTCAAAGGAAAAGAGAACTTCTGAGTAAAGAAGCCCCTTCGCCCCCAGGAATCCAGCTCCCTGAGCTCGGGAGCCCCAGCCAGCTGGCCAAAGGTGGAATCTGGGCACGTGTGCCAAGAGCCCCCCTGGCTTCCTGCCAGTCTTTGCCTCAACAGAGCCTTTCCTTTGGGTGGTGGCATTGAAGTTCAGTTCAAATGGACAGCACCAGAGGACCGCACAGAGCTCTTGGTACAGGGGATAGCTCTGGGCAGGGCAGTGGCGGGAGTGGAACGGGAGGTAGAGCAGACAAGAACTCGCCAGGCCTGACTCACGGCTTCTCCTGAGGTGTAAATGGGTAGGGCACAAGTGACTCTTTCCCTCTCTGCAGGCTCCTGGGAGAGTTATAATGTGGCCCTCCAAGGCTTTGACAGACGGCTGGTGTCCATCACCACCAACCTCGTGGACCAGGTGTGGGGGTCAGAGAGACCTCCGGTTCCCAGCGAGCCTATTTATGCCCTGCAGCAGGAATTCACAGGTAATTTCTGAAGCCAGTTCTGCTTCCCAACATGTTACCTGTCCCTGCTGCTGCTCCTTTGACTGAAACATTTGTCCCAAGAGGTACCAAAGCAGCAATTCTCAAAACTTCATGTGCAACGAATCAAATCCAGTCACCCAGGATGCTTGTTTCAAATGTGGATTTGTCTGTCCTGTTGCCTCAGAGAGTTGGAATCAAAAGGTCCTTTGACCAAATTTAGAAAATGCTGGCATTAACACACTAGGGCTGGAAACGAGAGGGAGCAGGAAAAGAGAAAGCCCAGAGTTAGAGAAATATGGGGAAAAAGCCACCCTTTGGAAAAGGGAACAAGAGAACTTGAGTCGTGTGTCTGGTAGTGCAGCGCAGTTTCTAGTCAGTCAGCCAGCCAAACCTTGACTTCTGGTCTCCCTGTGATGAGGGATTTCAATTTTAGAAAACTCAGCTCAGGTGGGCCGGGGTTAACAAAGGAAGTAAATAACTAAGCTCAGGTCAGTCTGTGACAACAGCTAGGATTCTCGTTTTGGCCAGGTCACAAAGGAAAGTTAACTGACTCGCTTGGCCAAATTCTAACATCAGTCATCTTGGCCTCCTTGACATCGGAATACATCTTACGTGCTGTAATTCCAGTAAATCACAGCTGAAATCCTGACAGAGCAGCCTACTGATTATGAATCAGTCTTGGCCACCACCACCCCTTACCTCCCCGGGAATTCTGAACAGGCCAATAGACTCATTCTTAGGCATATTGGGCAATCAGAGAGGCCCCTTTTCCACACGTGGGTCTCTGTACTGTTCTTGTTTGGAAAGGAGTCAATAAAGCAGGAGAGAAATTTCAAAATAGCAGGCTCTGATGAAACCATTTTAAATTGTGTCCAATTTTCTTTCTTTATCCTGTCTGATGTAACTTACACAATCATTCTTTCTGCCTTTTGACACGTTTTAAAGAAACATGCTCTCCAAGACTGTTCTACCACAAATCAAACCCGCCCATTCAGATAAAGGAGGATGCAGCTATTGGAGGAAGGGAAGGGGGTCTAGGGGAGAGCCTTTAGGGGGCAGGGGGCACATCCCCATGGGCTTTGCACTGCCCATAAGGGAGGGGATGCTTGGCCATCGCACACCGCTAGTCTTTAAGAAAAAGCCCTCAGGAGCCAGAACAAAGTTCCAAGAACAGTGTTCTCGAGTCTCTAAGCTTATAGCGACAAGAGAGACTTTCTCTCCGACCACTCACAGGTTTAAAGAGGGCAAAGGGCATAGAAAATCCGTGCATGAAAACTTGCTCACTGAAAGTTTCTCAGATGCATCAGATTATTTCAATCTGTTTCTGTTTGTTGGCTTTAAAATGTATCACATCCATGAATCTTGAAATCATAATGCTAAGAGAGAGATGCCAGTCAGACAAGGCCCCGCGTTGCCTGCAGTATCCAGCACAGGCAAAGCTGGTTAGTGATTTCCAGGGCTGGGGGTGGGGGAGATGGGAATTAACTGCCTAAAGGTTACAGGGTTTCCTTTTGGGATGATGAGAGTGTTCTGGAATTAGGTAGTGGTGGCAGTTGCACAACCTTGTGAATGTTCTGAAATCACCAAATTCCGTACTTTAAAATGATTAGAATCATAAATTCTTTGGTATGTGTATTTTATGGTTAAAAAATAGAAGCCTACAATTGTATCAGACCCAAAGCTTTGGTTCTTGTTACCGAGTTTTACCTGTCTGCAGAAGGTTGTTTTTTTTTTTTTTAACTGTATTTATGCTCCTCTCTGACCCCCATAGGATCCTTAAGATTAGCTCGTGAACTTCCAGCAAATCCCTAGCCCTGCCTAGGGGCAGACTTTATGCAGTGCAGGAAGTAAAGACAAAAGATGAAAGCCGAAGCCTAGAACCAGGATATAAACATCCTACAAAGGACAGCTCTGTGACACCCGTGAAGGACAGGACTGGAGACTGAGAACACCAGCTAGAGGTTGACTCTGGGCGGGGCAGTCAAACAGACCTGGGTTCAAACCTCAGTCAGCTCCACCCCTGGCCAGCTATAAAACCCTAGATAAGTCTTTACCTCTCTGAAGCCTGGAAATCCTTATCTGGAACTGGCCAAAATGGGATTAAGACTATATACACATGACACCTGTCCACATCCCTGGATTAGTAAACCAGGGCTTACTGCCGGGCTGAGGCTCAGTCCCATACTTCGGCCAGTCAACTAGGGATCACTCGCCTCTGTCCTGCGTGCCCATTGATTTTATTTATTTTTTGAAAACGTTTTATTTATGCATACAAAAACTGGGGTGTAGGCCAGAGGTGCAGGGTGGGGGGGGAGGGTAAGAGTATTCAGCAGAAACAGAGTAGGGAGCAGAACAAGCAAATACACTGAAATCCACTGCTGAGGGGAGCCAGGGGACCAGATAGGCGCCTTGAGGGTCACCTCCCTGGCTGTGGAGAGAACTCAGGTCACAGTGGTTGGTGATAGCTTCATAGTGCTAAGACTTTAACCCCTGCGCCACCAAGGAGACCCTGCACGCTCATTTATTAATCAGAAAGTTAAGCCTTCCTTTAGACTCAGGCATCATTCTACCTGTATAACAAATATTACTTCTTTTGGTCCCCATGTTACTGACCACAAAATATGACACAGAGGTGTGAAGTGGTTTGGCCAAGGTCACCCAACTAGTAGTGCTAGCACCAGAATTTGAGCCCAGACAACTGGAGTCCAAAGTCTGTGTCCTGTCGTCAGTGAAGACGGTATAAGAGTCTGGTTGAAGAACGGGTTCTACCGCTTTTAAAGAAATGAAAAACTGGCTCTCCCTGGTGGCGAAGGGTTAGGGTGCAGCACTACAATAGCTGCTTCAGTGCAAGTTCGATCCCCGACCAGGAGGCGACCCACATGGCGCAGCAGACCTCTTCTGTTTCACCCACTACTTTGTCCATCTGCCTGTTCTGCTCCCCACTCTGTCTCTAGTGAATCCTCTCACCGCCCCTGCACCTCTGGCCTGTAGGCATAAATAAAGAAATCTTTAAAAATAAAAATAAAAAACTACTGCCCTAGAGGCATACTCTCAGGAACAGCCTTCCAAGGGCATGGCTTACACTTCCTTGGGACCCCCTGCTTCTAGGGAGCAGCTGGCAGGACAAGGTAGCTAACATCCGCACCCAGATGAAGAATCATCGCAAGAACCCAACTGCTGTCCTTCTGTCCGCGCTTGATGAGACGGCCTGTGAGTACGGATTGGAGGCCCGGTGGGTGCCACGAACTGCCAAACATCCTGGTCCTTGCAACACAGGGTTCCTCCCCCAGCAACCTTGGGCCCACCGGCTCAGAGCTCCATGGCCATGGTGTGTGGGAACTCAGAGGGGAAAGGAACACAGAGCTCATAGGTGCTGACTAAGGAAGCCAGGAAGCCCACAGTAAGTTGGAGTGAGCCACTGGAGGAGTGGCGCAGCTTAAAGGCTCCTGTCTCACAAAGGGGAAGAGGTTCCATAAACCCTTCCAACAGCCGGCTGCGCCCCAGGGCATGCCCACTACCAGCACTAGCACCGGGTGAGGCCTTATTCTGTCCCAGTGTGGCTCAACCTTCCTACCTGGCCCCGGCACTGAGTTCCAGATATTCTGGAAACCCGCTGAAACGACATGTTGACCAGCGTCTGCATTAGGGGGCTCTCATTAGTGCCTCAACACCAGTCCCTCTACCCCCCGAAGACTGAGAAATCCTCAGAGGCAGATGAGGTAGTGCTGCTAGCAACCTTGGGGTCAAAGCAAACAGTGGGGTGGAAGTGTCACATGCGTTTGCTCAGGCAGCTCAGCCTCAGAGTCCCGTGGATTCTCGTCCCCAGGGCTCTTCAACCTGCGGGGCAAGGACATTCCCTATAACCCCTTCTTCTATTCCTACACACTGCTTACCCAGAAGGACATCAGGTACGACTCTTCCTTGGCTTTTCTCCACACTCCCCCCTCACCTTACTCAGCCCTTGCACACTCCACCCCAGTGTGCAGCCTGCCCATGAACTTGGAGCCTGCCCAGCATGACCGTCTAGGAAGCCTTGAACAGCCTTTTCCTGACCTATGGCCTCTGCTCGCGAACACCCCAAATCCTGTGCTTGGTTCCCTGGCACCTCCACAACAGTCTCATGTCCTTCACTCTGGCCTTAGAGACATGCAGCCCCCACCCGGCTTCCCTCCCCACAGGCTATTTGTAAATAAGAGTCGATTGAACCCCGAGACCCTGCAGTACCTGAACTCCAGCTGCAAGGAGGCCATGTGTGTTCAAATCGAGGAGTACAGCCAGGTCCGCAATGCCATCCAGGCCTACACCTCAGAAGACGTGCGGGTCTGGATCGGGACCAGCTATACAACGTACGGGCTCTATGAAGTGATCCCCAGGGTGAGTCTGCCAGGCCACAGCCCAGACCAGCTACCACACCCCAGGAAGCTGCAACCTAACGTGGCTCCACAGCCTCTCAGCTATTCAGGCAGTTGATCAGTCAGCAGTGGGGCACTGAGTCCCTTTCTAAGCTTTCCCAGGAAACACAGAAGAAGAGGAAGCAGGTTGTCTATCCACAGAGAGCTCAGATTGTCCAAGAGATTACAGAGGATACAGTTTGGTAGAGCAGGGGCTTTGAGGTCAGTCAGACCCAAGGTTGAGTCCCGGCTCTGCCCAGATCTAGCTGGGCAATGACCTTAGACCAGTGCCATAGTCATCCCGAGGTTGCTTCCTCACCTGTACAATGGTATAAGTGTGGCCACCTCAGAGGAATTGCTCTGAGTAACTTTAGAAGAGGCAGTGCCTGTAAAATCTAGAGGCTGCCACAGGGCAGGCACTCAATAAATGGCAGTTGTGATGATGCAACACGTGCAGGAAACACACTATCACAAGCGCCCATCGACCGGCTCCGGCCAGGCTCTGAGCTGTCCCAGAGCACTGGTGGGATCCAGGAACAGGGATCTAGACTAGGAAAGTCCTGCATAACCAGAAAGCCCCAAAGGCAAAGCCATCGTCACCATGAGAAACGAAATCTCCCTTCAGCCAGGCTTTCCTCCACAGTGTTCTAACACCACAGTGACGCAAAGGGGACCCTCAAGCCTCTTCTTCTCTTCTTGTGCAGGAGAAGGTCGTACCAGACACGTACTCCCCAGTGATGATAAACAAGGCAGTGAAAAACAGCAAGGAGCAGGACCTGCTCAGGGCCACCCACGTAAGCCAAGGACAGTGGTGGGTTTTGGGAGGTCTGGCTTTGAATTTAGAAAGGTCACCTGGCAGGAGGGCCCTAAAGAAGCCCCTTAGTGAAACAGTGACCTGGACACCAAACTCCTGTGTCCCGCCTCCTTAGGCCCAGCACAGTGCTATGGTTTGGAGCACCATCCCTGGAGCTACGTTGTTTCCATCCAAACCCCAACTCCTTCACCCACCTCCTAGCTGGGTGACCTCGAGCAAGGAGCCCCACCTCTCTGGGCCTCAGTTACCTCATCTGTAAAACGGACACCACACAATGAGCACTAACGAGAATCCCATCCTATCATCGAATAGACAGTGAACCCGAAGAGTTTTTAAGGAGCACCCCCTCCCACTGTGGTGAGAACCACTCCTCAGCCTGCTCTTTGCTTGACCTGCTCCAGGTGCGGGACGCCGTGGCCGTGATCCGTTACCTGTCCTGGCTGGAGCAGAACGTGCCCAAAGGCACCGTGAACGAGTTCTCAGGGGCAGAACTGGTGGAAAAGTTCAGAGGGTGAACCACGGCTGTCTTCTTTGGCTGACTATTGGTGGAGGCTGAAAAGGGCGGGAGGGAGAATTGGTCTCCCGACTCCCGGAGGAGAGAAGACCCTTCTTGTAGTTGGGTCCTCTCGGTAGCAGAGAGGGGGAATCAGGGAACTGGGCAGGAGATGTGTGACATTCCCAGCACGGCTGAAAGCAGGGCAACTTGAAGGGCTACAACCCAATAGCGCCCCCTGGTGTCTGCTCAGGGCAAGGGCCCCTTCCTTCCCTGCCCCTCCAGAGCTGGCTCAGCAGGCCAGGTCAGCAGCCCCTGCCCCACTGGGGAATATCAAGTTGGAGCATGCTTGGCTTAGGCCAGAGGCAGACTGTAGGTTTGAGGTGCAGACGCAGCTTCAAGGCTGGGGGAGTTTTCAGGTACAGGGAGTTAGATTTCTTCACACTCGCTGTGGGAAGTATGGGAATTGTTTCCCCATCTGTAAAATGGAGGTGGAGGTGGAAAAATTGGTGTCTACAGTCCTCCTTCTCTAGCCTTGAGTGTTCTGTAAGTGACAGGTTGGGGCTTGGGAAAATGAACCAGGAGATCTGGCTGAGGTTGAGGCAACCATGTCTTTTCCTTTACGCTGCACGTGGCCTAGCACCAGAGTCTATTCACTGACCATTCCTGCCTTGTGCTTTCTAGAGAAGAAAGTTTCTCCTCTGGCCCCAGTTTTGAAACCATCTCTGCCAGTGGCCTGAATGCTGCTCTGGCCCACTACAGGTACTGAAAAAGAGTTTTCAAGAGTCCTGTGTGTTTGGGGCTTGGGGGGCCGGGATCCTACTGTATGTGCAGAGGGAATGGAGGAAAGGAACTGCTCTGGGAAGTCAGCCCACATTTATACTTTGAGGCCGCTAATGCTGTGGGGCTGGAGGTAGGGAGTAGAGCTGGAGGCGTAGGAGAGAGTTGGACTCTCCTTGGGATTAATAGACATGAACAATTTTCCCCTCAGAGACTTGGACTTGGTGAGTGCTTCCCTTGGCTTCCTGTGACTTATTTGTGTTGGCTAATTCTTAAAGTTCATAAACACATGGGGAGAAAGGTGTGTTCACTCAGCCTGAACAACCAAGGTGCAGGCTGGCCAGATGTTTGGACCAATAGAAAGCAAACACCTGCGGGCCTGACTGACAAAATGTAGGAAGGCCAAGCTGACCAGATACCTCAGCCTGGCATGGGCACAGCAGAGAGAGGTCAGAAACTTGCAAGGGCTGGCTTGACCTATCCCAGAATTCCCTCCCCTGGCATATCCCCAGCCTCCAGCTGCTTTGGTCCAGCCCCTGTTCTCCATGAGAGAATGGCAGGGTAGAATCTCCTCAGCCCTACCAACTTTTGCTCACCAGCTCTATCTTGGGGTACCCACACTTCCTGTGTCTTGGCTTCCTGGGTCCTCTACTCTAAAAGGTAGCAGGAAGTCAGAGCAAGAACATTGAGCATCTGGGGTCTAGGCCCAGTTCTCCCCTGTTTTTTTTTTTTTTTTTTAACCATATGGCTTCATGCAAGACATTTCTCCTATGGAAAAGAGGACGCTGAACTGGGTAGTCTCTAAGGCTCTCCCAGCACCCACATTCTGGGTCCTTCCCTTTGTCACCTCCATGGAGACCAGGGCATTGCTTGGCAAGGTATAGGATAAACAGATGTGTATGAGGACATTAGTGGCAGAAGCTCAGGACTCTCCACAGCCCTTTGGGAGGTAATGACCTCCCCAAGGAGTGAGTCTGACCCTCAGGAGTGACGGGTCCCTCTGGTTTCACTCAGGTCAGGTTGCTCCTTTCTCAATGCCCCTCCCTTCCCAGCCCAACCAAGGAGCAGAACCGCAAGCTGTCCACCGGTGAGATGTACCTGCTGGATTCTGGGGGACAATACTGGTATGTACTCCCCCGCCTATCCTGGCCTGGCTGCCTCAGCTGCCCTTTCTGGACAACAGAGTCTTCATCTGTGAAAAGAGAGGCCTGGATTGAATGAGCCCTGGGCCTCCTACTGTTTTTACACTTGGGGGACACTACAAAGGAAAAGAGACCAGAAACAGTGGGGCTACCATGCAGTACCTCTGTGAGAATTAGGAAAAGGCTTCCATTGCTCAAACAAAATGTTTTTTTTTGCCCACATAGAATTGCACAGTTTGAATAGCCTTGCAGCCATGCCTGGTTGCACAAATCCTTCCCCCGTTTTCTCACTTGGGCACACCCTTGCCATGGCCTGTATGCCACCAGCACCGAGCATGCGCTTCAGACTCCCCTCACCCCTACCCTGCCTGCATGGGTGAGGTCACCATGTCAGGTTGGGACTGCAAGATCCAGCCTCCAAGTTCAGCCGGCAGGTGAGAGAAGTAATCTCAGGTGACGCGTGGAACACAGTTGGGTAAAGGTGTACCCATCGGCATGGGCGCGTGTCTGTGAGTAGCTGTGTGTGTTCCTCTGAGTGTGTGCACAGCCACATGTAGGGCTGTGTAGGAGGTGCATCCCCTGCCCCAGAACGCCTCCATCTGTGTGCCCACCTGAGGACTCTCTTTGAAATTAGTATGTGGCCTCGAGGCTAACCGCACCCCTTAGATGCCTTGCCCATATACACTGCACAGCCTGAACACTCAGCCGTGACGGCCATGCAGAAAAAGTTAGCTCCCTTCCTCCTAAATGTGCATGGAGCTGGAAGGTTTTCCTTGCTCATATAAGAAGCGAGTGGACTGTGGGAAGCTCTGAGTAGGAAAAGGAAGAGGTGCACCTCACTGATGTTTGAGAAGCAATGAGAAGTTTCCAACAGTTTCCCAATCGATGCTCTCAGTGCGCTCATGCAAAGGCCCTTCATTCGTTCTTCGAGCAGCTCTGGGTGACAGCCTGCAAGCCCAGCAGCCTTTGCTGGTTAGTCACCAGTTGCAATGGCCAATGACAAAGGGGAAATGAATTTGCAGGGTGTTGCTGGACTGGGGCATGCTCAGAGCTGAGTGAGACCAGGGAAAGGGTCACCTGACTTCCTCTTCTCGATTTCCGAAGAAGTCAGCCACACCCATCAGCATGGGTGCAGGTCTCTGCAGAGCTCCGTGTGCATGCTATTCTGAGTGCATGCACAGCCATGCGTAGGGCTGACTGGGAGGGTGCTCCCTCCTGCCCGAGGACCCTGCCAGCTCAGTGGTCTCACTGACATGAGCACGTAGCCGTGAAATCAAGAGCATCCCTTTATACCTGCTTCCACAGAGGAGGCCCCAGGGCCCTGGACCCCAGCCCCTTCCCTCTCTCGCCAGCTCTACCTGGCTATTGGGAGGCAGACTTTTTGGCTTCTGGCTTCTGTTTCCTGGGACACTATGCAGAGTCCACGCAAAGAGACCTGTTCTTGCTCAGGGCCTGGCTTCATTGAGGCTAAGAGAGGGAGACAGCCTCAAGGCCTCAGTGGTCTCATCTGTGAAATGGGGAGCTTGAGGACTGCTCTGCCTCCTGTTCCAGGGAAATGCGATGTGGTCTATCAATAGTCAATGGATCTGTGACTGTAAGAGTGTGATGAGTTCTCTGGACCTCAGTTTCCCTATTGAAAAACATGAGACATCTCCTCCCACCTCCTAGGAAGCCTGGGTTTTAGAGTCAGTCTGACGTGAGGAAATCCACATTTACAAAAGAGTCAAAATGGGTGGCATGGGGTGGAATGTGAATGTAGGGACTGGGGGCGCATGTAACAACATTGTGACTTTGAACTTCATAGCTTTGCAGAGCCCCTTCACACATAATTACTAAAATGGAAATTTGATGATGGCAACTGTTTTCTTCCTTTCACTTCCCATCCTACCCACATCTCAGCCCTGCTGCTCCAACCCCAGTGGAAAGCACTTGGGATGCACATGCCACAATCCCACCCCCACATGTTCGGCAGAGCTAGACATGTTGATGTTCCTTCTCCACAGGGACGGAACCACAGACATCACCAGAACAGTCCATTGGGGTACCCCCTCTGCTTTCCAAAAGGTAAGTTTTGGACCCAGTGTTCCCCTGCTCAGCCTTACCCCCAGGACACCTGAACAGTCACCCCACCAAGAGCCCTTTCATTTTACAAAGACTACAACTAAGACTCAGAGAGGCTAAGTAGTTTGCCTAAGCTCACACAACAAGTTAGTATCTTAGTAGCAGAAAACCCAGTGCCTCTCGCTATTTCCCTAGAGATAATCCACGTCACTCAAAGGCATCAGCCCAATTTCAGTAAATGAATGAACACATATTTATTCAAATGTGTTGCACATTTGTTCAGTGCACAACGTGAACACTTGGGCACGACAGACATACAGACTAGACAAGTACCATTCTTTCCAAATGTGTGACCTATCATTCACACAGGAGCAAATGTTATTACTATCAGTGAACAAATGGGATGTAGCTGTCTGTGTGCCTGGCCCTATTCTCATCAGAAAGGAGGGAAAAAGGCATTCTGGGTGGAGAATACAGTTTCAGAGATGGGATGTCTACAAAGTGAAAAGGAGCTGATGGACCTGAGACAGAGTAGGGGCCGTATCTATGTGCACTGTGGGCCCGGGGCAGGGAGCCAAAGGCCGCCTGCATGCACCCAGCAAGCAGACTGTGGCTCGGACATTGTGCTGGAAACAGAGAACAAATGGTGGTTGGTCTATTGAGCAGATTGAATCCGCTGCCCAGGGCTGTCATTCCAGAAATGACAAGATGGTGTGTGGTATTTGATGTGTGTGAGTGTGTGTGGTGTGTGGTATGTGGTGTGTGTGTGTGTGGTGTGTGTGGTGTCTGTGGTGTGTGTGATGTGGTGTGTGTGTGTGTGAGAGAGAGAGGGGGGGGTGGAAATCCATACCATTGCCACAAGAGGTGTCCAGGAAAAGAAGCTGCTGTCAATCCACCTCCCTCCTTTCTACAGAGTATCAGCCCTGCCCAATTATAAGGCCCAACCCAAACTGGAGGCCGTGAGCAAACTATAGGATGATGGTGCCAGGTAGAAGGACCCTGACCTCTATTCTGGCATTTTCCCTTTGATGCTCCTTTTGTGCATGAGTCTACCTCTCCTCACAACAACTAATGAGCTAGTACTGTGATGGCCCGTTATGGAGGAGGAAACAGGCACAGAGCAATTAAAGTCACTGGCCCAAGGTCTCAGAATGTGAGTGACTAAGACTGGGGCCCGGCCCAGGGGGTGTTGCCTCCCAACTCCCTACCTGCAAACATCCCTGTGGACCAGCCAAGCAGAGCCACCTGGAACAAGGCCCAGCTTTAGGAAGGCTCCCCAGGGCCTCCTCTGGTCATCTTGCAGAACCTGAGTGACAATCTAGGAGGCACGAGCACCTGCCCACACTGGGCTACACCTCACATGTGCATACAGGCCAAGCAGCTGGAAGCTCTTGGGCTCTTCTTGTGGTCACTTTTCCTCTCCCTCTGCCCATCAGGAGGCGTATACTCGTGTGTTAATGGGAAACATTGATCTGTCCAGACTCATCTTTCCTGCTTCTACTTCAGGTGGGTGTCAGAGACCCCGAGCTGATCTTCTGGACCCAGACCACCACTCTGGGAGGCTAGCAGGACAGGGATTCTATCAGCATCCTATCCATGGTGTAGATGAGAACATGCAACCAGGAGAGAAAGCAACTTGCCCAAGGTCACACAGTGTTGCTAGAGAACCAGGCCTCGAGCCCAGGCCTCCTGCTTCCTAATCTGACACTTGGTGGGGGCATCAGAGTGAGCTGTAGTCATCATGGGAGCTTCCAACAGGTGTCTTGACAGATGGGGATCTATACAGTAGAATCATCACATCAGTCCAGATGTACAATGTGCGATGCTGGAGATAATGTAAACTACCTGCCCCTCTCTCCTCAGGCACCATTTTGGCAGTTGACTGTGGAACAAGAGAGATGGAGGGAGCAAGATAGACTGTCTGAGATTCCGCCAACTGACTGATCTGGGGCTATCTCTCTTCCAGGGCGAATGGTGGAGGCCTTTGCCCGCAGAGCCTTGTGGGACGTTGGGCTCAATTATGGTCATGGGACAGGACATGGCATTGGCAACTTCCTGGGTGTGCATGAGTGTAGGTGTCTCCTCAACCACCCCCAGGGGTCCCCCTTATGAAAGAGGTAGGTATGAAATTGACCAAGTCCCACAGAGTGGCCCACCCAACAATGTCCAACTGGTAGGGGCGTGATGGTCCATGGGGTAAGTGAGAACTGCTGGCAGCTGACCACTCCTGTTGCCTGCTAGGCACCGGGGAGGGCCCAGACGGGAGAGAGGCATGTCAAGACCTAGCGAGAACTGCCAACCAGCATAGACACCAGAGCTTCTCTTGTCTGCTTCAGCCCACAAGTAGACAAAGATGCAGCGAATAAGTGCTGTTAGAAATGCCCAGAGGGCATTAGCTACTTGCTTTTCCCCACCCCTGCTAGAACCCAGGCTGGTGGGTACAGGAGAGCTGACAGGGTTTGTATCTACTTTTCCAGGGCCAGTGGGATTCCAGTCTGACAACATTGCCATGACCAAGGGCATGTTCACTTCTATCGGTAAGGCTCTCGGGCTCCCCGACCCCGTCCCACTCTAAGACTAGCCCAGGAAAGCTGTGGAGAGAGCACCAGCCCTCAGGAAGCACGCCAGGCATCTGCAAGCCTAGGTCCCCACTGCATTCCCTCCCCCACCACTCGCAGCACCAAATACATTGTGCCCCCAACACACCCAGCCCCTTTAGCCCATACCCTCATTTTGCCTTGGGAGTTGATCTCCAGCTGTACATCAAAACTCTGGGGTCTCCAGTCAAACACTGGGATAACAGGAGAGAAGGGCATGAGGACAGGAGGGCAAGGAAGCTCCTAAACCTTCCTCCGTGGGCTGCACGGAGGATGGGGGAGTCTGAGTCCTGACAGGTTGCCCCTTTATGGCCACTGAACTCCCAACAAGGATGAGTCTGCCCAAGCCCACGGCTACGGGTAGCCAGGCAAGCGGTCCTCTGAGCACCCCTCCAAGGACACAAGAGGCCTGGGCTTGGGCCTCCCTGCTGCTTAATACCACCAGCATCTCTGTGCCTCTCAGAACCTGGTTACTATCAGGATGGGGAATTTGGAATCCGTCTTGAAGATGTGGCACTTGTGGTAGAAGCAAAGACCAAGGTAAGAACACACGGGCTAGAGAGAACCTTGGGCTGCATGGCATGCAAGGTGTGTCAGAGAGGATGTGTAATATGTGGGTGTGAGTTAATTTGCATCTTCCTTGGCTCCACAAAAATTCCATAAATTAGAGTTTCTCAAACTTGTTTGCACAGTAGAGTAGTAGTCACCTGAAGAGCCTTTTATTTTTCTCTTAATGACCATGCCCAGGTCTCATCCAGACCAAGTGAATAAGAATTCCTGCCCTAAATTGTTGGTTCTGAACACATGTAGGGGAGCTTCTTAGAAAGATTTCCATCTAATAGCAGCCAACAAGATAAAACATCTAAATATAAACTTAAACAGGCTTGCGTGGAGAAAAATATGTACTAAGGGATGTAAAAAAATTCAAGAAATTGGTACTTTCTGGAAAAATGCCTCAATATTATGAAGATGACATTTCTCCCTAAATTGATCTATAAATTCAAGAGAACCTCAATTTTGGTGTTAACTGGAAACTTTTGTAACTTCACAAAATAACAAAATTTATTTGTAAAAATAGGTAGCTAGGAAAATGATGAAAAGGAAGAGCAATAAGGGAACCGAGCCCTTTCAGATGTTAGCACATAATCTGAAGCTACCCATATCTGAAACAGTGACGCCAGAGATGGGGAGACAGATGGAACAGTGGGACAGAAATAGACCCCTGAATTCCCATAGATAAAATGAGAATTTAGTTTACAATAAAGCTGATGATTCAAAACAGTAAAGGAGAGAGAGAATGCTTATTAACAGGGCAAGAGGTATAAATGGCTAATCATTTGGGCAGGGAGCAGGTTTAACCAAAGAACTTTACTGCTACTCCAGAATAAAATTCCAAGCAAACTGAGGTTTGAAAATAAAACCACAAAAGATCTAGAAGAAAACCTACATAAATTCACAGATAGCTTCATAGTGGAGAAAGGCCTTTCTATGTAAGATCCAAGAACTAAGAAGGAAAAGATTGGTGATTCTGACTAAATGAAAAATGTCCATCTGGAAACAATACTATAAAGAAAGTGAGAAGATAAATATAGCAGATATGACAGAGAAAGGAAGATTTTCCATCTTTTACAGTGAACTTTTATAAATCAATAAGAAAAACAATGAAAACAGGATAAAAGGGCAAAGGTCCTAAAGAAGCAATTCACTAAGCTTAAAAAGATGCTGGAAACTATTTTTTAAAAAATATAAATCATTTGAGATGAAAAAAAATGTAAAAATGAAAAAAATGTAAAAATAAACTTTTTAATAAAATAACTTTTTAATAAAATAACTTTTTAATAAAAAAATATATATATAAATCAAAACAGCGATATAATACCATGTTTCACCTATCTGGTTTGGAGACAATTAGAGATTTTGATGATACTTGTGCTGGTGAGAGGGGCACTCTCATATACTGTTGGAGAAAGTACAAGTTAGTACCACCTCTCGGAGTGCGTGATGATATCAAATTTCCTACTAAAAATGTCTGTACCTTTTGTCTTGGCAATTCCTGTGCCAGACATATACCTTGTGGGTATGTCCACAAAGGTCACCAAGATGTGAATATAATAATGTTCATTGGCTCATTGATGGGAAGAGTTAAAAAAAAAAAAGTGAAGGCAGTGGAAATATCCATTACTGGTTAAATAAATAACCACCCACTTCCTATGAACCCTTATGCAGCCCTTAAAGGGAATGAGGTCAGTTTCCCTTTTTAGATATGAAGAGCTCGTCTTAGTTTACTCCCCATATTTAAAGGGAACTTGGAGAGTACTCAGAGAAATGTGTATCTATTTTGCATAGATTTTGAAAATATAAACATTATATATATTATAATCCCTGAAATGTTTTAAGGAAGGAAACCAGGCAGGAAGGAGACTTTCCATTTATATTGTATAACTGTTGTGGTTTGACTTCTCTAAGCACATACAGCAGGGCCCTCAAATAATGTCCCTTTGTTCAGTATTTTTTTTTTATAGCATTAGTAAAGAGACAATCCGTGAAGAACTTGTCTCAAATGATGTCATCAGGGCACCTACTTTTATTAGACCTTGTTTCGCTGAAAGTCACAGTTTCTGAGATTCAGTAAGGACTTACTGTGCATGTCAGGGTGATAAGACTCATGGGCTAGGTTTCTTCTTTATATTTTCCCTATGGCGATATCAATCAATAGATACACAAACTATGGAGAGAGAAAATGGATAAATGCCTAATACTTGTCTTTCAATTATTTAAATGTAGGTTCCCAGCTTTGCCCTAGTTTCCTCTTGGGGGGGGGGGGTGTCTAGCAGATAGGTCCCAGACCGCATGTGTAACAAGCTCCCTAGGTGCTGAGGATGCGCAACTTCGAGAAAGAGACTAAGTCTAAACTTCAGGAACCCAGGGGGCAGCACCAAAGGTGAGGTGCTCCCTGGTAGACGACAGGGTATTGGCCAAGGGCACCATAGGAGTGTCAGGCCTACCCTGCAGCTCTGGCTTGACAAGGGTCAGTCCCCTGTTCCCGTGGCTTCTGGGTGGAGTGTCACCACTTCCTTCAGTTTAGTTCTTTCTCCTCCCTCATTTTCCTTCTTTCCCACCTTCCCTCTGTCCTCCCAGTACCCAGGCACCTACTTGACCTTTGAAGTGGTATCCTTGGTGCCCTATGACCGGAACCTCATTGAGGTCAGCCTGCTGTCCCCCGAGCAGGTGAGTACCCTCTGCACTGTCCACCCTTCCACTTGTGAGCCACTGACTGCCTTCTCCCTCCCCTTGGGCTTCTCTCACCACTGCCCCCCTGACCCCCAAGCCCTCTGCCTCTTCTCCTCCCCAGAAAGGTCCACACTAGTGGCACCCATAGACACACATTAGGGCATCTTTCCCAGTTCACTAGAGACCCCAGGGCTTCTAGAATTCTCCAGTCAAATCGGCCTGTCCAACCCCAGGTAGTGAATCTGGGAAGTATAAGACTCAGTGCTGGGCTCTGCTACCTCAAGTCCTAAAACTATAAGCAATCCTTTCTCTTTTCTGGGCCTCAGTTCCCTCCTCTGTGAAATGGGGAGACTATGCCTGCCTTATTTACTCTCGTTTCATTTGTGGACCTGAAATCCTTTGCCATCCCTCACTCACCATGAAAGTCATTAGGACATTAAGCGGCCTTGGGAGGCAGGGAGAAACTGCCCCTGAAAAGCCTGAAGTGGCCTGGGACAAGGTGGGAAGGAAGCAGGGACTGGTTGTACCAAGTCCTCACCTCTTGGCAGCTTGGCCTAGGGAAACCCTCACCCCTCCTATACCTTACAGCTCCAGTACCTGAATGACTACCACCAGACCATCTGGAAGAAGGTGGGCCCGGAGCTGCAGCGGCGCCAGCTACAGAAGGAGTTTGAGTGGCTGCAGAAGCAAACAGAGCCCTTGTCTGGAAGGGCCCCACGCACTGCCTCCTTGACCTCACTGGTGGCTATCTCCTCTCTTGCCTTCCTTTCATGGAATGTTTAGAGGCTCAGGATACCCCTGATGGTCCTCGCTCTGCTCCCCTCCCCCTACACCACCCCGGTCCAAGAGTCCCTGGAAAACAAGGCCCTCAGCCTCCAGCCCCAGAATCAACCACTAGGAACACCAGGCTCCTTGGCCCGAGACAGTCACACCCCACCTACCATGGCTTGTACACGCCCTTTGACCCCCAACCCCAGTGAGTCTCTTTCCTGTCATGAGCTCAGTAGGCCTAACCAAGAACTGGCAGGAACTGCTGCCACTGCTCCAGTCCCAAAAAGACCAGTAGGGTTTGCCCCTACCCCCAGGGGGCTCTGCGGACCTGGGAAGCCCTGCCCTGTCGCTACTTGCTAAATATAGCCAGAACTGTTCCCACCCACACCGGCTCCTGACTCCTTGGTCTTCGCACACTTTTGAAACTGCCCCTGCCACGCCTACCCACCCAGGCCCCATGATGGCCTCCTAGCTGCCCTGTGGGGCTGACTACAGGCCCCCTGCTGTGCCTGTAGGGAAGGGAATGGGGTGGTGGCTGAGTGAGTCCTCTGGTTGTATGCTTGCCCCCCCCACCGCCACGGCACACCTCCACAGCTGTGCCCACAGCTCTTATACCCTGGCTGAGTTTCATGCCAAACACCTTGGGCACCGGGCTGAGGGAGGAAAGCCATAGAATTGTGACTTGGGGAGCAGGGAAGGCGCCAGCACCCTGGATTCTGGCCATGCGCAAAGTTGGGACCTACCGCACAAGGGACGCATCACTATTCTTGACTTCCTGCTTCAGGGAGCTTTTTGAACAACACACACACACACACACACACACACACTGGCACCACAGTGACAAGGCTGTTCAGTGTCCCCCATCTCTGGGTGGCCTTTCTTTAGCCTGAGTGGGCAGACTAGTCTGGCTGCCCCATTTTACAGACAGGAAGCAGAGCAGCAGAGGGGTGAGACCTGCCAAGGACCCAGTATTTGGTGGGGAGGTGGTGGGGCCAGCACCGCCTGTCTCCCAACACCGAGTCCCGTCTAGTGGGTTAGGGCAGTCTCTGCTGGGCTCAGCCGTTATGCACCTGGGCTCGTTGCTGAAAACAGCCTGGCAACGGGCTGGCCTCAGCGTGTTGCACTGTGTCTGCCTGGTCGCTGGTTGCCGAGGACTGCTGTTAACCTGTGGCTTTTGTGGTGAGAGAGGCAGAGGGGTGAGGTGGAGACTGAGACGCTAGCCGCAGTGCAAGCTCAGCTGAGGTGCACTTGTGGTCAAGGAGGTACATGTGAGCATGCGTGCGGGTGGGTGTGCGAGCGCAAGGCAGCCCTGCAGCTCCACACCCGGGACTGGTACAGTGGAGCAAAGCTGTCATCTACACCTTTGTACATGGCTTCAGTCAGGGGAAGGAGAGTGCCCCGTTTCTGGTCAGAGTGTAGGTGGGGCAAAAACACCAGGCTGAGGAGACCCCCCAAACTCCCACACCCTGCGGCTGGATTCCACCAGATCTAGTTTAACTGGGACGGTGACTTGTGGAGGTCACCACTACCCATGCACGCAAGCGAAAGCCCCAGGCTCACCGAGAGCCCAGAGCACCCAGTGGTGGGCCTCTGCTGAGTCATTTGCTCCCTCTGTGCTTGCCCCACAGAGACAGCTACTAATGCAATTAAAGTCACATCACATCGCTGCCATTTACTGTTTCCTAGGTACCCGGCGCTGTGTTTTACGCGCATTCTTTTTAAAAGGGTTTTATTTTGCTGTGGCAAGAACTCTACTCTCTTTATAAATTCCCAAATGTATATTCGTGTATTTTTTCACTGAAGCCCCACACCTGTGAGAAGATAAATTATCATTTCCATGTTACAAGTGAATGAACTGATGTTCGTAGAGCTGAAGCAACTTGCTCCACTTCCCCATCAAGGAAAAGGAAAACACAGGGGTCAAATCAGCCAGATGACTCCAGAGCCCACTCTCACAGTAAGGGACAAGCAGGTCTCACTGTTTTAGACACAAGAAAATGGAGGCTGAACCAAGACCTTAAAGTGGGTGAGAAGCAGAGTTGAGGCTGTAGGCCGTGGGCAGCAGGGGGCCCTGGGCACCTGACCATGACCCACTCACATGCCTTTCAGGCCAGGGCAGCTCACATGCTCCCCTCCCTCCCCTTGAGGGGGACCCAGGCCTCCCCCTCATTGACTCCCTGTAACTTAATTGTCCCCCTCCAATCTACCATTTTGAGATTGAGCACACCAGTCCAGAAAAATGGGTAAAAGGAAGCTGAAGCCACACCAGCTCTTCCCTCCTTGGGTCCAGCGCGACAGGCACCAAATCACCCTGTGCCATCACCATAGTCCAGTGCACTTCCTGCCCCCCCCCATTTTTGATCCCATTCCCCACTCCACCCCTGTAAAATGTCTCTGGTATATAGTTGTTCATTATTATTATCATTATTATCCCCCCGCCAGTCCTTTATACTCCTGTTATGAGTGAAACCATCCGGTGTTTTTCCTTTTCTTTCTGGCTTAATTCATTAAGCATGATCCCTTCCAGCTCCATCCATGTTGCTGCAAAAGGCATATGTTTATCTTTTTGATTGCCGAGTAATATTCCACTGTGCATATGTACCACATCTTTTTAAGCCAGTCTTCTACTTTTGGGCATTTGGGTTGATTCCATGTCTTTCCTATTGTAAATAAAGCAGCAAAAATCATGCCAACCCTCCTGTTTTAAGGGCCTCACCCTGCATCAGGCAGAGAAGCTCTTGCCACACACCCAGAGATAACTCGCGCAGAGCAACTTGAGACATCATTAGGAACTTAAGCCAATTCCCCCTGGTGCTCTGCACCTGCGCTTTTATGGAAGTGGTGGGGTTTATCAAATCCCTCCTTGCCTGCTGATTGCTGCTGTGAACGGGGACATATGGGAGGGCCCCTGTTCCTAGGAGTTAGACCTCTTGGTTTCTAGTCCCCACAGTGCCAGCTGTGTGATCTTAGACAAGTCACTTCATGTTTCTAGTCTTCAGTTATCCTGTTTGTACACTACCTGTACCCCCTTCCTCATGAGGTTACAGTGAAAACACATAAGATCCGGATGTGAGTGCACGCAGTAGGACAGGAAGTCACGCAGACCGGAGATGATAACCCTATGATTCACCGAGCATGAGATTAACTCTTGTCTCACCTTCAGTGGCAGGTAAGGCAAAAGGCTGAGCACCCACTTTTCATATATAAATGGTTAAAAGTCCACAGGCTTATGAGCCTATATAATTAGTGCATTTCCAGGCTGGCTCCCTGGAAAACTGAGATTCCTCGCAAATGTCACATGGTCAGAGCCCCAGACAAAAGTCACCCACCCTTTTTGTGCTCCCCAAAATTATATTGGAAGTATTGTATTGGAAGTAGTTGACTGGCCAGTACCTTGACGGCTCCTCTCTTGCATTCTGTCCCTCTCTTATTGCCTCAAATGAGCAGACTGGGCCCAAGATGAATCTGTGGAAGGTCACAACAGCTGTGACAACAGAGGTGATGATGGGCTCAAGCTACAATTCTGGGCGCCTCAAATCCTTTCTGGAACGGGAGAGAGCCCGGCTAAGAGAGTAGATAGACATGTGCATCTGTATATACACACACACAGAGTCTAATGGTTCATATTAAAAGTCATAACTCAGTCCTCTTGTTTGCCCGCTAGCAGGTTCCAGGCCTGAACCTCAGCTGTAAATTTATCAACTCACTGGGCACTTCCTCAAATCAGTGGCTGGGCACTTGGTGTCAAAATAAAATAGAAATACGAAAGATTCAGTAGCAACTGTTTCCTCCTTGCCCATCCGTGCCCTCCGAGGCTGTCTTGGCTGGGAGTGGGAGGCGCTCCCCAGCCCTGGCCCGCCAGCCTTGCCCTCAGCCCGGCCCACCTCCATTTCCTGGTGTCTTTGTGAAACAGGAACTAAAGCAAGCAGCTCCAGCGCAGTAGAATGTAGAATGTGTGGTTGAGAAAGCCCCAGGGGTCCCTGGCAAGGCCATGGAAACTGATTTCCCTCCCAGCAGGTCCCCAGTAGTTATACATCCCCTGGCGTGTCACCTCTTCTGTGTTCTAGAATAGCTTGGATGGAGAGACCCTGCCCTTGACAAGATGGAAACACCCAAGATGTGAGCCACAGGGTCACTGTGTAGAGATTCAGTCAGGGCCCGGATGGGACATAGCAGCAACTGCCAGGGCAAGAGGAGAAACTCCAGGTGGACGCTTCAGTGAACTGAGGGCGTGTCCCCAGCTGGAGCCACAAAGAGCACTGGGTGGAGAGGCGCTCTGTGTCATCTAGGGAACTCTGGCTACTTCACATGCACTCGCACCTCCCCCACCCATCCATGACTGTCTTCAGAAGCGCTCATTGTCCCAGGGACATGCCCATGGTCGTGTGGCCAGTAGGCGACCTATGTGGTGGTTTGAAATCGCTTCTGCCTGATTCCATTGCTGGGAGGTTCTCCTGCTCCAGCAGACTGCTCAGCGACCTTTGTCCTGTGACCTTGGGACAGAGTCCTCAGCAGAGCAGCCCAGTCCCTCATATGTCCCACAAATAACAGGTATCTGAAGAGGTGTGAACTTCTACTCATAAAGCATGCAAGTGTTGTCAAGCAGTGTTACCTCAATAAAAGTAAAGAAAGGGTTTTTTACAAAGAAAAGAAAGGCCTTCCATGAGGACTTATGGGTGAACATCGAAGCCCCGCCTCCTCTTCTGGTAATTGCCACAGCTGCCTGCAGGTGTTTGTTTTTAAACCAGACCTTGTCACGAGTTCCCAGTTCCCACATTCAGAGATGACTGTCTCTCTTTCCCATCAGCCCCTGTTGGCGAGGGCTCCCGTATACCCAGAGCTGCCAGTTCTGTGCACCCTGCCAGCACCCAGCAGCTCCTCTCCCTCCCTGTCGCCCTTCTCACCCTCCCTGCCTGAGACTACCATCATGAAATCTGCAAAGCAGGTCGGGCTACGAAAGTGGACTTTACTTTGGAAATGCCCAGGTGTTTCCAAGGGACTATCTGGCCTCTACTTGATCATTTCTAGAGACAGGAAGCTCACTACTTACCAGGGCTGAACAAGTACCACCTGAAGATCGAAAATATCTTCCTTGGAAATAACTCAAGCCTTCCATTTATCTGCCTCTCCTCCTTCTCGGTCACCCGGAACCCGTCTGCTCTTCTTCAGGGCAGTTGTTTAAAGTCACCTTGCTTCCCTACTCTGAGCCTCCAGGCCAAACACCACAGGTGTTGACAAGCTCGACACGGGTGCCCCTAGGCTCCCCACATATCTGCCCTTGCTATCCAGCCATTTGTGCATGTGAGGTGACTTCCAGGACCGGCCTCATCCCAACTGGCCTCCAAAGTCAGCAAAAGGAGCCCGTTCTCGCATCTCCTCCTTCAGGGTCTCTGCTTCAGCAGGACTTCAGCTGTGTGGCTACTAACAGGGCCCTGGACCAAGACCAGATTATATTTAAAACTCTACTGCCTCTTCCTAGCTAGCCCTAGTCTAGCACAGTCTGTGGAAACCCTCTGAGCCTCCACTTCCTCCATGAAAAATGAGGATTATGGCACCTGCGTCAGAGCTTTTATAAAGCCCGCTTGTAGAGCGCTTGTTTTCAACTGGACTCCAAGTGTGGCAGGGAGAAGTGAGAATAAGAAACACTTGTTCTTCTCCTTACTCCCTATGTGAATGACCCTTTTTAGCTCTCTGCAGGAAAGAAAAAATCATTTGGGAAGTTTTTTCAAATAAAGATACCCCTTGCTATCCAAAATCTTACCGTCGCAGGTCAGTATTGGACCCATTCTGAGAGTGAGGAACACTTTCACACATATCTGGGTCTCACCTGCCCAAATATCACACCCACAATCATCTCTCAAATTAGAATCTCTTCAGAGGGGGTGCGGGGGGGGGGGCTGCTCTATGTAAATGCAGTCAACATTGACTTTTGTGTCTGCCCTCTGAGGAGTAAAACAGATTTCGTGATCAGCAGAATACACAACACACACACACACACACACACACACACACACACACACACACATACACACTCTTCCAAAATGTTGCTGTTAAGAGCAAGGCTCTCCTACCCTGAATTTTATACCGGGCACAACCTTACGATACTAATTCCAATTTAAGCTACTTATCTCGGAGGCTCGTGGTAAAGTAACGTTAGCTAAGTGCTAATGTAGTGCTTGGCAAAGAACAAGTGCTGGGCAAAGCGTGCCACCCAGTGAGGCTGGAGGCTAAGACCCCAGATACACAGGACTTGATAGTTACTTTTCACTTCTCCTCAAAGTGCAGAGCACAAGACACTGTCCAGAGCGAGCTCCGAGGTCCTGTCTGCCAGCCCTCTTATGAGGCTTGAGGTGGCCTCCTTTACCCACTGCCCTGGGTCACTTCTTCTGTAAGGACGCTGTTTACCTCTAAAAGAACCTGCAAAATGGAACTGTGTTGCCCAGAACGGGAAGAGAAACTTATTTTAAAGTGTTTAGGACCCGTTGGTCATAGAACTCTGGCCAGGGTAATCTGCAGGGAGAGAAAAACTGGGAGCTAGCTTCTCCGCAGGGGGAGAACCACTCCACAGGGGAGCCCTGGACCCTGGAGGAGAGGGGGAATGCCCAACAGAAGAGACAGGGCTGAAGGGGAGCCAGAAGGACAGGGCTGAGAATGCTGCCCTCCTTGTCCTGGGTGCTGCTCACTTCTACTTTTCACTGAGGCCCCCATTCCCAGCCCTGGGCTAGGAGGCCTCCCAGCGCCCCATTTTGTTGAATGCCTTTGAAGATGCGGTTAGTGTGAGAGTTTGGCTTGCTGCGGGGCTGAGCAAACAGGAAGCCATACATCCGTGCCTAACTGGCTCAGACCCAGAAGGCTTCTTGGGCTCCCTCCCAGGTCTCTGGCTGCCAGAGCACCAGGTAGCCCGAGCCCCTCCCCCAACCCCCAGCCCCATCCTCCACCCAGTAACCCCACAGCAGTCCCCTCCTGGCCCTGGTGAGGTGTGCAGGGCACCAAATGCCCACTGGTCCCCCACAGATGCCAAGCTCTTTCCCAGGCACTGAGCATACACCCCTTGGGTGACGGAGGAGGGTGCTACCACTCCCCTCACACACACACAATCCCTGGTAAGTGAGCTGCGGGTGTGAAAGCTTCTGGTGATTTCAACTGGCAGGCTGAGTAGGACTGAGTCAAAACAACATGGTTTCACTGGGAGGAAAAGGACCTTGTTCTTTCCCCAGCTCCCCCCAAGGATGTATGGTGGAAGATGCAGGAAGCCACTAGAGCGTCTTAAGAAGAGGGGAGTCCCAGCCCAGGGCTTCACAAGTGCCCCTAAATGGAAAGCCTAAAAGGTTGCATACCTTTTACCCCCAACAGTCCCCTTCTGGAACGCCATCCTAAGGGGAAAACTCTCATGGATATGAATGTTTCCCTTAGGGATGTTCAACAACAAGCAAACGAATTCAGCCAACCCAAGGTCTTGCGACTGCATATGACGGAGGTCAGCAGCCATCAGCCACTTAGTTGAGGACTAGTTCGTGGCATGAGACAATCTTAACCACCCTGTGTTCAGAGTCAAAGCAGATACTGACAGTTGGTGAAATGTGACTGTTTATATTTTTAGTGTTAAACAGCTTTATTTAGGTATGATTGACCTACAATAAGCTGCACATGTTTAAAGTGCACAATTTATGTTTTGACATACATAGACTGCCACAAAACCATCACCACAATCAAGACCATGCCACCAAAAGCGTCTTTGTTCTGCCTTTCCCTACCACTCCCCCTCCTTCCCCAAATCACTGATCTGCTTTCGTGCATATGATTTTTGGTAATGTATCTCGAAAAAGAGGTAGATGCAAAACTGAAAAACAGAACTGGATATTCATCCAAATCATATGGAAGACAATTAAAAAGAATTTTTGCTTTCCCTTCTTGTTTAGGTGTTCTTGCTGCATTGTAGGTGATGGCTACGCATTGCCTTCCCAACAAGTCATTAGTTATTAAAGTATCTGCCACAGATAAGCCACTAAGGGGACTTCTCCAGTTAGCATGTTGAGCACAAGCTCAACCGTCATCCTGTGGAGGAGGACGGTCGCTGGTGCTGCGGGGCTGCAGGCATGCGCTTCGCTCATGTGGTGACAGCAGAGATGGCGAAGGGGTGTCGACTCTGGAGGCAAACGCTCTGTGGGGATGGCTGTAGGTGTGCAGGCGGCGGTGCATCTGAAAGCTGTAGGGCAGTGGCTGTGGAACTGGTGGCTCTAGTGTGACGGTTGTGAGGGTGAGGGTACCAGTGGAGAGGACTGGATGTTAAGTGGCTGTGATGATGATGGCCGTTCAGGGAGCAGTGGCATTGGAGAGGCAAATGAAGGCAGATGGCTGAGGGCCATGGCTGTCCAGGTCCTTTGTTGTTCTAGCAATGATGACTATCATGGAGCTGATGGGGGTGGGGCTGCCTGAAGGATGTGGTGACAAAGACTGTGTGATCTTGACTGCCTGGATGTGGTGATAGTTGTGGGAGCGAGTAATGTAGAATTGTAAGATCAAGAGTGTTATGGGGTTGACTGGTGGTAATGTCCACAAAGGTGACAGCTGTGAGGAAGATGGCGGTCAGGGCATAGTGGCAATGATGATGGCAGGGTAACGCCAATTGTGGGACTGTAGAGAGCCTGATGACAGTGAGGATGGCTGCAGGGTCCTGGCTGCAAGGTGCTGGCTGTCGAAGGGAGTGTCGGTCATGGGGTGATGTCAGTGATGACGCAATTGATGCAAAGTGACCAAGAGCACTGGCCCAACAGGCCAAGAGATGGCCTAACTTCTGGTTTCTGGATTGTGGTCAGTGAGATAAAGGTCCCCAGTAGCCCCTTTGGTCAGGTTGACTGGCCATCTCCCAGAAGAGGAACAGGATAGAGACGACTGACATGACATGGCGGGGGTAGGGACTTTTCTCTGTTTGTTCAACCCAAGAGCCGTCTGCATTAGAATCTCTGGAGACTGAAGCCGGGACTTCCTTCCTCCCTAGGGGCCACCGCCAGGGGCTGCGATTGCTGTAAGAACGAGTCACGTGTCAGGGCTTCCGCCACCTCAGGGTGTTCATGGCCCGCACCCCAAGCTGCCACAGCAGCAGAGTGGCAGCCGGCAATTCATTCCATGCCGTGCCCCCGGGACGGTGCTAGTGGGGCTGAGCAAGAGGACGCTGTACCTTGACGCACAGGGAAGCAGGGACGGACTGTCACAAAGGTAGAGGACCATGCTGCGCCGCAAGCCCTCCAATGCCAGTGAGAAGGAGCCCACTCAGAAGAAAAAGGTGAGGAGCATGTCTGGGAACTCACTCCTTCCTTTCTTCTGCTCGCTCACCCATCCGCTCCAAGACTCTGAGGAGTGGGGACAGTCCAAAGCCAGATGTGGAGTCAGTGGAGCCAGTCCAAGTCTGAGCTGAGCCAGAGCTGTGAGGGCCAGAAGGGCATTGGGGTGGGGGGGGTGGTCCAAAGGGTAGAAAGTAACAGAAATACAGGAAGGATGTTTCCGATTCTAGAGAAACCAAGTTACGGCATAAACGCTCGGAAGTCTAGTGTGAGAGAACTTAACCCAACAACAGAGGGATAGAAACCTAAAGTGAAGGGAACCCTAAGTCAGCATTTGAGAACCAAAAAATATGATTCTGGAGTGGAAGCCTACGATTGACTTATTCTCTCTCTCTTACACTGGTCCTGCTGGCCCTCTGCCCAAGGATGGCCTCTCAGGAGCTCTCGCACCCAAAGGGCCCCTAACGCTGCCCAGTTCAGAGCCCCGCTGCTCCCAAGCCCCAAAAACTGGCCACGGGCCTGGCTCTGCCCACTTGGTTCCCCTCTGTTGCTGCTCCTCAGGCCCACAGAACTTGGGGCCGACCTGAACATGGGGCCTGAGGTGATTTCCAGACCCAAGGAAGGGCCTGGAAGTCTGCAGTAGGATACAGAGGGCATACAGACTCCTCCCAGGTGGGGAGAAATTATTTGTGAAGAATGAGAAATGAAGCTGTGAGATGCAAAATAAGAGTGAGGGCTGAGGAGGAGAAAAGTCCGTGGGGGGATATCAAAGACCAAGAAGCAAGGCAGCAGTCATAGACAACCAAGGTGTTCATCTTCCTGGAGCATAGACGGAACTAGAAGACACTGAAGGCTCCGTCAGATCCAGATTTCTTTGGATGGATCTGAGGATATCTTGACTAAGTATTTGCTTTGATAATGGGGATTCAGGGATTCAGCAAATACATACCACACCTCCAGCAGGGTCTTAAAACTGCCCAAAGTAGGCCTGAACAGAGAGGCACAAAGCCTAGGCCCTCTCTGTATCCTACCCGGTTCCTCTCGAACTCGGCCCAGGTGCCTAGTGGGGGGAGGGAGAGGCTTGTTGGAGAAACAGCTCCCAGGCAGAGGCTGAGCCAGCTGAGATGCCAAGCCTCAGGGCACTGGGGTGTGTATCCTGCCCCATCTCAGGGTCCGGGGTGGCTGCAACTTCCGGCTCTCCTCTCCCCAACCCCAGCTGCTTCTCTAAGGTTGCAGTGGAGCTGGGCCCAGTGAGGGGAGAGATTCATGAGTGTCCACACAGCCTCTGTGGCCTTCTTCCAATTCCTGCCCTGTGCTAGGCCCACTCAACCCACCACTGGCTGCCAGTCCTCTGAGAACAGGTCTACTTCCCCCTTGTTCTCCAGCTGCTAAGGGTGGGAAGCAGAGACTGATCTAGATGCTGCTGGGCCCCAAACCACAGGGGAGCTGAGCCAGAGGAAAGAGTCTGAGAAAGAGCTGACACTTTGACACCTGGACCCTGTGCCACTCAGGGTGTCCAGGGTCACACAGCAGCCAGAAGTCCTGGCATCTTTCCCAACATCCATTACCCAGATTCTGTGTTTGGTGGAAGGGCCCATAGGGTCCCCCCGACCTCTCAGAGAAGAAGCAAAGTCCACGTGGCACTCCAGGTTCTGTGTGCTCTGAAGGAGGACAGCCAGGCCAACCCCTGCGCTTGAGCCGGCTCCACGTCCAGACCACTCTCCAAAGCCCCACCCCCGAAAGCACTCTTGGAAGACCCAAGCATCCAGAACTACCCTCTCCCCCATCCTCAGCTCCAGTACCGCTTGTAGAGTGGCCTTGGACGAGTCCAGGATGCCAAGTTGACATGGTGGAGGGGAAAGCACAACGGCAAGAGAGGCCTCTGTCTCAGGCCCTGCTCTTCCTCCCAGGCTTGCCAAACAGAACAGGTGCTGGGCAGGGCCAAGAAAACAGAGTTGGAATCTTACCAGGTTCTAGCAACAGCTACTCAGACAATTCATTGGCCTCCTTTGGGCCTCAGTTTCCCATCTGTGCACCTCAGGAGGTTGTACAAGTAACCTGAACTGGTAAAGGGGAGTGTTCTGTCCCCTGCATGCATGTGCGCACAGAGGTGGCACATAGTTCTGAAGCAGAGGACACGTGATTTTAAGCTCTCAGAGCCAGCATGCAGAGAGGAGTTCTCAGGTGCCAGGTACTCTACTGTGAACTTTACCCACCTCTTAGCCCACTGACTCCTCAAGATAGCCTGGGAAGTAGGGGGCAGAGACTGTCTTTCTCCCTAGTTTTATGTCTGAGACTCAGGGAGGTGAAGTGACTCACCCAAGGTGATACAACTTTAAAGCTGCAAGGTGTTCAGGGATCAAAGCTAAGATGTCAGTCTCCAGAGTCTTAACCCACCCCCCACTCTTGTTCCCCATTGATCTCAAAAGTTCTCCAAGAATCTGATGAGCAGAAAGGATTTTTAGACTGCTGTAGAAAAGTGACCTGCAGGCATCGGAGTGAGAGGGGACAGGATCTCCAGGACGGTCGGGCACATACCAGGACAGCAAATACATCCCACAGGATTGGCACCTACTATGTATCACAAAGGCTGGGGGTGGGGAACATACCCCTCAGCTGCCCCTGAGGACCTTTGCCTCTTTTAGGGCCTCTCTCTGACCTCTTGGGGTATAGGCAGTAGAAAGGGGTTTGCGCTGGGACCTCACTCCCCAAAGAAAGCTCCTACCCCTGCCCCCCACCCCACACCTCAGACCTCCTGCCAGTGGAAGTGCGAAGGAATCTAAACTCCCATTCAAATGTTCAACTCTTCCTTCCCCAGCCTCTCCCTGCCCCTGTCTCCCCATTTCTCTAGTTCCCCTGGCCCCCTTTCTTACAGAACACCTCTTGTGTGACACCCCCACCAGCGTGTACTCTTAGTGTATATTTCCAGTGGCTCCTGCCCACAGGCTAGCACCTGACTCCTTTGGCATGGCTGGCAAGGGCCTTGCATGGCGTCTTCTGCTCCCCTTCCCAGGGAAGCACAGGCATACCTACCCACCATTCCATCACCATGTCCAGAACATCCCGAGTTTCTTGTTCTTGTTAAAACGCCTCTCAGCTGCACCTAGAGAAAAAATGCCTTCCCTCCATGGTCCCAGCTCACATGTGCCTCCTCCTCCATGAAGCCCTCCTCAGCCCTTCCTCCTCCATACTTTCACCTGCTCTCGCGAGAACTCCCTCCAAGTACCACCCAGAGCAGACATGGCACTCAGCCCACTTGTACACTGGGCCACGGGGGCGGGCAACTATCTGAGCTCCAAATGCAGCAATGTGCACAGGTTTCCAGTCACAGTCCTGGCTTCAACCCTGGCTCTTCCCACAGCCAGCTGTGACTCTACCTAGGACTCTTCATTTCCCAAGTCTCAGTCTCCTCGACCAGGAGGGGGAATGTAAGAGGAGGCTGTGCTGAGGCTGGAGAGAGCTGGCACACACCGAGTCCTTGACGGGGTAGTAGGCACAGGGAGGGGCTACTAGCTACTAAATTCCCACACCGTCATGGTGAGTGCGTGTCTGGGACAGACAGGCCACTCAGCAGCAGGCTTGGAGGGGGAGATGAGAGGGTAGCTGGAGAGAGCCCTGAGGAAAGCTGAGCTTGCTTAGACACAGGAAAAACAGAAGCCAAACGATGTGAGATGTGACGCTCTGAGCAAGTCACCAGGGGAGGCTTTCTGCAGTGGGTGGCACCTCTGAAACTGGACTGGAAAGCCTGTTTTTTAGTATAATGACTGTAGTAAGTGATAAGTCATCAGTATACCACTTAACGAATTTCCGATGTAGGCAGTGCCCACATGGAGTATCAAAGCACTTTGAAAACTCCAGAAGCTCCTTTCATGGCATGCCAGTCACTATAAGCTCCCAAAACTGAAGGGTAAACAACCCCCGACTCAGGGGCCTCCCCAATCCTTCAGGATGCATAGTAGGTCCTAACCCCACCGTCCTGGAGGGTTTCTTACCACCTCATATGCTGCCTTCCAACTACCTAGATCAGTTTTGCTGGGCTTTGAACTTTTCTATGCAAGGAATTTATATTCAGGGATTAGGATGCCACCAACACCCTGCGCAGTCAAAAACGCACATGTAAAATTTGACCCCCCAAATTTAACTACTAGTAGCCTGCTGTTGACCAGAAACCTCACTGATAATATAAACCATCAAGTAACACATCTCTTGTAAGTTGTATATATTATATTTTGTGTTCCTACAATAAAGTAAGCCAGAGAAAAGAAAACATTATTAAGAAAATCATAATGCTGTTATAGTACTATATTGTATTTATCAATACCATTAGTTTAGTGGTTTATAAGAAAATTATGTAAGTGGACCCTTGCAATGTAAACCGGTGTTGTTCAAGGGTCAACTGTAGTATACTTTTCAGTGGCTGTTCTCTTCACAACAGTGGATCTGTGCACATCATCCAGATTTGGCGGGGAAAGCTGTCCTGTCCTCCTTGCTATTACTATGGCCATGACTCTGCTACAATGTACATATCATCTCAGCCTTAGTGGGTTGTTTCCAGTGAAGCTGCATTTTTGAAAAAGGGGGGGGAATATTCAGTCATTCTATCATTGACAGAATGACTGAATATTTCAGGCAGAGAATGCTCTGACTGCATCTGGAGGTAGGTCATCGGAGAGGCTAAACCACACGGACATTCCCTGAGGGACTGCTGTGTGTGGTACTCATTCCTTTCAGCCTCACTCAACCTAGTGAAGGAGGTGCCCTGGTCTTCAGCTTTACCCCGAGGGGAAAAAAGAAAAACTATGCCCAGAATAGTTGAAAAAATTTCCCAGCTTGACACAGCTGGCCAAGGGCAGACCGAAGGTGTGAGCCCTTGCCGGTTGACACCAAGTCAAGAGACTGAGATTCCAGTTAATGAGTTTGCAGAAGGCCCCTCATCTCAGAATGGAACTTCACAATTTCTGTCCCGCCGGAAGAGCAGCTCTTTGCAAGAGACCCACATGCTCTCCTTAGACAGGTAAAAGGGCCAAGCATGTAAGGCACTACCCCCCACGAGGAGGCAGGGCCTCAGGCCAAAAGGAGGTCAGGCAGAAAATCCAAAGGATTTTAACTCATATCTGGTGAAGGGGGTCACTGAAAGTCATTCAGGACATGTGGGGCTGCCCCTTTCATGTCCCTGGGCTGAGGAGCAGCCAGCTGGGCCCAAGACACAGTACCACCTCCACAGTCCTTTTGGGTCATTTCCCCCTGCTTTGGAATAAAGCTGGGACAGAGGGTCCCTGACATAGGGCCCCAAGAATGAAAGAGCCCAGCCCCCAGCAGCACCTAATGACTGGAAAATGTCCCTGGAAGGAGGGGTGGTTAGAAGCAGCATGGCCATGAGTTTACTCTTCCAGAACAAAGGCCGCTTCCAGACCCACACCAGCCCTCCAATTTACTTTCCAGGGTGGCCTTTCCCTGAGGCTTCAGGCACAACTCTCAACCTCCCCGTCTGTAACCAGACTGAGACTTGGTGGAGGGAAGGCCACAGAAGGCCTCATCAGCCTATAAATAGCAGGCCAGCCTGCCCACTTTGGGCCTGGGCCAGCCTGGTGCCCACCCTCTCTCTGTTCCCTCTTTTCCAGGCAATAAGAGGAGGAAGTTATCCAGGCAGCTGCATCCTAGCCATACAAGAGGAGGAAATAAACACAAGGTGGAGGAGGGAATGGGGAAAGAAAGGGAGAAAAAGAGGAAAGAATCGTGGGTGGGGAAGACCAACGAGGGAGGATAGAGGAGATGCATGGGAACTGCAATGGCCACCCTACGCAGCCATGCGTTCCCCTCCCTACACCCACTGGGGTGGTGGGGGAGGCCTTTGCCTGTAGCACAGAAGAAACTTTCTGAGGCTGTAGGTGCCCCATCCAAGAAGCCCTCTTGGTGGTAGAGTCAGAGAAAACCAAGGCACCCCATTTGTGTCCCCCGGAGCTGGAGACAATTGTGTGTGTATTGGGAGAGGTGGTAATATTGCCCCTGCCCTGAGGGGGTGGGGGGCCTGTCCCTGGACCCCCTTTTCATAGGAAAGAGGATGTGAAACTTTCAGCTATGTGCCAGATGGGGCTCTGGTTCCTCCAGGCCTTATCTCTAGTGTCTGCAGTCTATCCCCTGCTATCATTCTAGCCATCTGTGAACCCTGGTTCCTGTGTGTTTCTTTGGCCTTGACTCAGTCTTCAGTCAGGCTCTGCTCCACTTCTGGTGCCTAAATCCTGCCCTCCTTATCTGCCTGGCCCTAGGTTCTGGCTGCTCTCTTGGCCTTGCAGCCCTATACAGTTAAGAAAGATCATTTTCTGAAAGCAGTGACATCAACACAAACCATAGGTCAGGCCTAAAAGTTCAAATGTAGGCACAGCTCAACCACATCCAGCTCATTGTGTCAGCGGTCAAGGTGACAAGCGCTGATCGAAAAAGAAAAAAAAAAAAAAAAGAAGAAAGAAAGAAAAAGAAAAAAAAAAGGGCAGCTTTCTCTTTATTAAATTAACCCCAGTTAAGTGGGTCCAAAAATCTGTGAGTACCGTCACTGACTAAGTCTCTACTGTAGCTTTTCAGAAAGCATAATGCCAGGGCTCACTGGCTTCTGGGGGCGGGGGGACCAGCTTGCTCTTCTTGGGACACAGATTCATCAAACGAGAGGCCCCCCCAATATGTTTACCGCCATCACCATGACTGGAGACCACGCTTGGAGCAGACCCAGAGCATGGAAGCCAGAGCAGAGCAGCAGGGGAAACTATGGGTTGCTCTGTCATGAAGCTAATGTTACTGCATGTGCCGAGGTCTTGTGCGTGCCGACCTACGTTCTCACAGGAGATATGCGTTTGCTTCTATGCATTTAGTCTTTTACTCAGGAGTCTGGGACCAACCTTCAGGGACTAGTGAAAATGTGACTCGGGCCCAAGGCTCTGGACATGGGGAGCTTGCTCTGTGGCCAGACACAGAGGTCACTAGGTCACTCTCACCTGTAAAACAGAATGAAATCATGTAGCCCTCAGGATATTGTAGGGGGGCTAAAATGTTCCTTCTACCCTCCCATTTCTTTTGGTTGACTTAATAATTAAACTGACTTAAGGCAGATTAACAGGAGAAATTCAAGTGAATTAGGTACATACAAACACATGAAGTTCTTGACAGTCAGGCAAATGAGGCTTATATGCCATCCTGAGCTAGGGACAAGGGTCTCAGGGACTGAGACTTCAATGGGGAGGAGCCCAATTCTCAGGAAGATAGAAAAACAAATATTTGGTAAACTAATGTTTGCCATGCTAGGCAGAGGCAAAGGGACACAGAGGACTTCCAAAAAACCGGCCTTGCTAATTTCCCCCGGTCTATCCCATTTAGCTCATATGCTTTTAGTTCTCACTGGTGATACTCCCTTCCTGGAATAGCCCCCCTCCCCATCAAAATCCTTATAGCAGTTAAGGGAAAGGGAAAGAAAAACTTCTTGAGTCAAGTCTGCTGTTTCTTTAAAATAATCAGCCCAAAGTAATCCTTTTGCCAAGGAGATGAATTTTCTCCCCCACCACATCTTGGCTTCACCTCATTAGCCTTGGGCCCTCAGGGCCCATGTGGCTCTGCCCAGCTCTGGGGTCTTCAGAGCCTGTGTGGGGAGCAGGAACAGCTCCTTACTAGTCACTGATTGCTTCTTCCAGCTCTCACTTCAGCGCTCCAGCAGCTTTAAGGATTTTGCCAAATCCAAGCCCAGCTCCCCCGTGGTGAGCGAGAAGGAATTTAATCTGGATGATAATGTGAGTTTCAGAGTCTCCTTGGGGGATCTGGCTGCCAGCCCTGGGTGGGGGAGTGGGGTGGAGGAAGGGAGGAAGGAAAAAGGGGGGATTTGAGGAGGATTTCGACAAAGCCTGCCTTAAATACAAAAGGCTCACATCTCCCACCCACCAAAATTCCGGGTTCCAAGAACTCGCAAGCATCCCTTTCCTGTTACAGATTAAATGTCAAATTAACTATACACCAATGAGTAGGACTGAGGGTGGTGCCGGGGCTCAGGGGCACTGGGCTGGAGGCCACTCATGCCCAGCCCTCCACCATCTGCCTCCACACTCTGGACTTAGGCAGTGTCACCAGAGTCCCTGAACGTCCCTCCTTTGTTGTCACAGATTCCAGAAGATGACTCAGGTGTCCCTATCCCAGAGGATGCTGGGAAAAGTGGCAAAAAGCTGGGGAAGAAGTGGAGAGCTGTGATTTCCCGAACCATGAACAGGAAAATGGGCAAGATGATGGTGAAGGCCCTGTCAGAGGAGATGGTGAGTCCTGGGTGTCCGATGGAGGGAAAGGTGTGAGCATGGCCACTTAAAGGCCTCTGCTTAAGTGCCATGCTTGCAGGCACCCTGGATACCGAAAGTAAGGTCATGTGGGGGAGGTGCTCCCTTTCAGCCCAAGAAAGTTCCTGAGAGAGCAGGGGTGGGGTTGGAGGAGTAAGAAAAGTTTCTTGCAGGTCTGAGAAGAGGGACAGCTAACCTAAAGATGAGACGGCCAGAGGCAAATTCATCTACCTTGACTTTTTGTTTGGAACTGGGCTGTAGATTGGGAAGGTTTGACTGGAAGAGGTTCCCAGTGTGAGGACGTAGAGAAGGACGACTTCGGCCCAGGGGTGGTTGGGGGGACAGGTAGCTATGGATAGGCACATCCAAATAACTGGAGCTGTTAATGGGCAGATTGACGGACTCCCCAAACAGGCATATTCTAAGTAGGTTCTGCCATCAGCTGCATGGAAAACAAACATACTCATATTGTGTAAGGCCGCCATTAAAAAAGAACTTGGATAGAATTAGTGTCCAATAGAAAGAGGAGAAAGAACATAGTTTCCAAATGAAGCACCCAAAGTTATCCACGCCCTGTGGATAAATGCCCAGCCAAGTAAGTTGGCCCAAAGCAGGATCATGGAGGCCCAAGAGCTTGCCATAAGTCTAAGACACCTCCTGGTGGGGACTCATAGGAAAAAGGCCAAGATAAAGGCTGCCATTGTCACTTTCCCCACTGGTCTCTCACCCACATCTCTTTCAAGTATCTCCTTCCATTTTCTCCCAAGTTTCTGGTACAAGTCCATGGCCAAGAAGCAAACTCAGTTTCCTCTTCACATGTCTCTCTGCTCCATGTACCTCCTCCAGGCTTCTCTTCCCAGTCTTCTTTCCCAAGTCAGTTTTAGCTTCCTCTCGATCCTCAGCTCCCTTCCTTGGGTGAGGCAGGAAACACGGAACCTCTGCTTTTAGAATTGGTTTTAGAATCATTGTTTTTAGATTACACTGTTACAGATTCACATAGGTAGTCTGAAGGCTCATGGCTCTTACAGAAGGTTCCATGTCCTGGTATCATCGATGACACCTGTTCAGAGCAGGCATCAGTAAAGTTCTCAGGGATTTTGTGCTCCCCATGTGGAACACAACCATTATTGAAAATGAAGTTGTATAAATTTAGAATTAAGTAAAGTTATTTAAAATAAGGTGACTACAGTCAACCTTCTAAAAGCATTTCTTCGGGATACTTGTACCTCATGCCATTGTTCTGTGTCCTCAAGGCTGTTCACACCTGCAGTATCTGTGGGGAGGGGGAGTTACTCATGGTGATGCATAGGGCAGACAAGAAATTTCCCCCTATTTCTATGAGTTTTTTTGACTAGTCAAAGAATCAAATTGACATCAAACAAATTAGGAGGATAAAAAACCAAACATAATTGCATACATATGGAGAATCGACATGGATATAAATTCCAGAGTAAATAAGGTTCAAATGAGGGTAAGAGGTGGGAGATGGGCTTGTAGAAAGGACCAGATGCTCTATAATAGATGGTTGGCCTGCCAGATAGATAGGTTTCCCTGATAGAAAGGCTATTTGTAGAGTTTTCCCTGAACCTGAGTACTAGCCCCAATTTTCATTCTTCTAGGTAGTTAAGGATCTGGTAAAAGCTTCTCTTGAGACCAGAGTCTGGCTTGAACTCAGCTCAGAATCATTCACTTGCAATGAACCAAAGTGACATGTCTTGGAAAGGCCCATTCCAAGACAACTTGGGGAATTCTATCCTTCAATAGCTTGACATTGGTTAGGGTGGGAAGTGATTACAACACAGGAATTGGCAACGCTACACATCAGGGCCTTTATTCCCAGCGATCCAGTCATGAACGGTTACCACCAGGCTGAGGTGTGGTGACATGGAAGAGCTCTGGTATCAGGTGCTTGGCAGTGTTCCACCATCTCTTCTCATCTAGGAGCTTGGGAGGATTGTATCATTTAAGTGGCATTCAAGTGTCACTGAGGATTAAATGTAATGACAGGAATGCCTGGCCGACCCGGCCAGTAGCAGCAACGTCAACAGTAAGTCCTGTCCAGTGCCACTGTCTGCCTGACGGTGCCCTCACCACCATTTGGAATCCAGCTGGAGCACAAGGGCCTCTTCTGCAGGGACTTCACTTCAGCACTTTAAGCTGACAAAGCACCTCACCTGTTGAGCCGCATGCCGTGAAATGGGGGGGGGGGGCAAGGACTGCCACAATCATTTTGAAGGCAGGGAAACAAGACTCAGCGTATGCATGCAGCCCAAGTGACGGAGCTGGGCTCAAGCCAGGCCCCAGTTCTCTACCATGCCCAGGCCCACTTATTTCCTCCTTGGCATCCAAGGCTGCCCCAAGTACACCCCAGCCGAGGCTGCTCAAGGCTTCCTGCCTCCCCTCCCCTACAGGGAGACACTCTGGAGGAGGGCACACCCTCCCCGACATCTCCAGATGGCAGCCTGGACAGCCCTGGCCCTGAGAAGATGGCACTGGCCTTTTCTGAGCAGGAGGAGCGTGAACTCCCAACACTCAGCCGCCAGGCTTCCACAGGTGAGTTGAGGAAGTAGGGAGATGTCTGCTGAGTCAAGAGAAGAAGACCGGAGCAGGGCCAGGCTGCTGGTGTCTGGGAGTGGGGAGGTAAGAGAATGAGCCTTTAGTCTGTACCTGCTGAGAACTGTCCCAGCCCTCTCTGGATTAAATCTTCACCAAAATGACTTGGGTCAGTACGAGTATTAGCTCCACTTTATTGGCGTGGAAACTAAGGCGCAGGATAGTCATTGACTTGCTCGAGGTGATCCAGTCTTGAATTTGAGTCTTCCCTAGAGAAGCCTCCACTGGCTCTCCCAGGCCCTGGAGGGGCCCACAGGCAGAGGAAGAGTCCCATCCCCTTCATGGTCAGCCCACTCCCCTCACTATTCCCAGGAGGTCTAGAAGCTACAGCTCCCTGCACCTCTGACAGCCCCACACTGGGGCTGGGGGTAGAGGACTCCAGCTGCGAAGACTCGGCCTCTGGACCCCACACTTCTTGGTTTGCTGGGCTCCGGGCACTGCTGGCATCTTCTAGATGTCCATGACAGCCAGCCAGGAGGTTCCAGAAGCCATGGCTGAAGCAGGGGCTTCAGGCTCTGGGCTGTAGACCCTGGCACTGAGGACTAGTTCCAAGTTCCCTGCTCTTTCTCTGGCTCCACAGACATCTCCCTGCCCTCCACTGAAAGCTATTTAAAATGCCTTTCCTCCTGCCCATCCCAGAGAGAAAGAGTCTGTGTGAGTTCGCATGTGGTGTTATAACTAGGCACTGAGTCTTATGAAGTAGAGAAAGTAAATGCAGACTGTGGTTTCATGGATGGAAGGTGGCTTCCTGGAGACCTGGAGTCTAACGCACCCAGTGCTGCCAACTATAAACTGAGAGGCCGTGGGCAGCTCACTTGGCCTATCCGGCTTCAATTTTCCTCACCCATTCATTGGCGTGTCGGCCCATTCTTCGGTTTGTGCCATTTCTCCTTCTGTGGTCCGCTCTTTCCATACCTGAGGCCCCGTGGTGAAGCCTTGCTCCTGCTGGGTAGCTGAAGTGGTGGGGCAGAATCCCTTCTGCCAAGTGACACGTGGAGCCCAGCTTTCTCCCACAGACTGCATTCTTGGGACATTCAGCCAGACCCCCAGCCCCCAGCTGTCCTAGGACAAAGATGACCCTCTTCCCTTCCCACCCTCGCAGGCAGTGAGCTCTGTAGCCCCAGCCCAGGTTCTGGCAGCTTCGTGGAGGAACCTCCTGTGCCCCCGTACACAGGACCCTTCTGTGGTCGAGCACGAGTCCACACCGACTTCACTCCGAGCCCCTATGACCACGACTCACTGAAACTTCAGGTAAGGTTGGCAACCAGGTCTTCCTGAGCCTTCCAGGCTGTGCCTGTGAAGAAGGTTGGACGGAGACAGCGTAGCACGGTGTCAGTGGTGACTGAAGGACCGCCCTTCCCTCTCCCCGCTCCGCCCTGCTCTGCTCTCTTCCCACAGAAAGGTGACGTAATCCAGATTGTCGAAAAGCCACCAGTAGGCACTTGGCAGGGCCTGCTCCATGGCAAGCTGGGCTACTTCAAGTTCATCTATGTGGATGTGCTGCCTGAAGAGTCTGTGGGGCCTGCCCGCCCCAGCCGCCGACAGAGCAAGGGCAAGAGGCCCAAACCCAAGACGCTGCACGAGCTGCTGGAGCGCATCGGCCTGGAGGTGCGAGCTTGGGCCTCAGTCAGTGCCTCGGAGCAAGGGCTGGGACCAGGCCACCTCAGCTGTGCAGGGAGGGTGGACACACGGGGGGGGTGGACACACGGGGGGGGTGGACACACGGGGGGGGTAGTGGCTCACAAGAGGCTGCATGGGCGGCCTGCCCCTGCCCACAGGAACACACGTCCACCTTGCTGCTTAACGGCTACCAGACGCTGGAGGACTTCAAAGAGCTGCGGGAAACACACCTCAATGAGCTGAACATCATGGACCCGCAGCACCGGGCCAAGCTGCTCACGGCTGCAGAGCTGCTGCTGGACTACGACAGTGAGTGGGTTCAGGAGCTGAGGGGGGATGAGGAGGTGCCTACTGGTATTCCAGCCCTGGTCCTGCCTGAGCACGTGCCAAGCCCTGCCCCCATGTGCTGGGAAGGCACTTTCCATACTTGAACTTCAAGATCAGGCCAAGTATGGGGAGAAGCGGATGTTTGGGGTGACCAAGCACAGCTCCCTTTGGGACTGAAGAGGGGCTTAAGGCCAGAGAAGCTAAGTCCTCAAAGCTGGCTTCAACAGACCCCACCTTCAAGCCCAGGCTTCCCTGCTCCCAGCTTAGTGCTGCAGAAGTCTGAGCTCCTGGGCCGCAGATCTAGCTCAACAGGTGGGGAGAACAGTCTGCCTGCTTCTGAGATGCGAGGGCGAGAGGGCAGGCGTGAGGGGCAGCAGGGAAGACTGTTTCAGTGCGCCTCCCAGGGCCTCCACACACCCCAACTTGGGGCTCCCAAACCACACCCCAACTAAGGCCCAGTCTCCCCCAGCAGCCGGCAGTGAGGAGGCAGACGAGGGCGCAGAGAGCAGCCAGGAACCAGCGCCGCGCACGGCAGCACCAGAAGACAAGGTGGACATCCCTCGAGACTCAGGCTGCTTCGAGGGCTCAGAGAGCGGGCGTGAGGAGGTGGAGCTGGCCAGTGCTGAGGAGCAGCTGCAGGGCCTCTCCCTGGCCGGGGCGCCTTGAGGTGGCAGCAGCTGCACCCAGGCAGCAACAGCCTCCAGGATGGCCAGGTTGACCCTGTGCCCCCAGGGCCCCTGGCACCCCTAGTCCTACAGACTTGACCATGGTGGATGAGGAGCAGCATGAGGCAAGAATTAATTTGCCTCACCCCTCCCTCCACCAGCTACTGACAGCACAGCCCTACCCGGCGCCCTGCTCCAGGTGCAGCCACAGCGAGCGGGGCACCCAGGAGCCATCTTGCCCTTGCCCCTCATCACCACGGCCTCCCAAACTCACACCAGCTCCACTGTCACACACACAACTCTCAAAATGGAGACAGTGAGTGTTTCAGTCAAGCCAAGAGCCTAAGGAAGCTGGTCCTGTAAAAGGACTCTTTTAAATGGTGGCCACTTAAAGCTGGCCGTTTGAAAGGGCCCTTTTAAGTGATCAGGGGTGGTTCCCAATTCCACCCAATAAGAGCTGAAGAAAGCCAGGCGTACCTAGCCCCACTTTCCTTCTCCATCATTGTCATGGAAGTTTGGCCACTAAATCACTATGTCACTTGCATCAGCACCTGCTCCCATCGGAGGGTAGATCTGGTGGGAAATGGAACAGGTAGTCAAGGGCCTTGTAGGCCCTGACATTCTGCTACATTAAATGTATGCTCTTCTATTACCTGTGACCCAAGGCATTGAAAAGCTTCCTGAAGAGAGCAGGAGGTGGGCCCTCCTTGGTGGCGCAACAGGCTAAAGCATAGCAATATGAAGCTATTGCAGCCACTGCAGCATGAGTTTGATCCCCAGCCAGGGGGGTGACCCACGTGGTGCACCAGAATTCTTCTGTCTCACCTGCTGCTCCCCTCAGTGGTGTATTTCAGTACATCTGCCTGTCCTGCTCCCCGCTGTCTCTGATGAATCTTCTCACTCCCCACCCCCCTGTACCAATGGCCTGTACCTCAGAGAGCAGAAGGCCCCTGATTCCCAATGAAATGGTTCCTCATTTCCCAATGAAATGGATCCTCCTCATCCATTCTGTACCACCCCCACATAACTCAGGCCAAGGGGCAACTCCCCCTGGGCCTAAAATAAGGTCATGAATACTCTGCATGCTACCACTCCTGGCCTGACTCTTCCTGCAAGGCAGTTAGCCAAACCTGGCTCTCCAGGACAGATAGCCCCTCCGGTGTCAGGCGCAGCTACATGAGTGACTCCTTACAGACAAAACCAATGTGAAGCTTGACACTGAGGAGTCTACTGCTCAACTGAGCTTTCCTGAAGGTTTTGAGATACAGCCGCCCGGCCCAGAAAAAGAGGTAGAATATATGTTGGCGGGGGCCTCTCTTGACCAAGTATGACCAGTATACTATGCGCTGAATTCCCAGTGCCCTTTGCTAAGCCTCAAGAGCCCACCACATTTAGGACTGCCTGCTTAGTGGACACACTTCTGGAACTGCTACCAGGCACTTCAGTAGAAGCTAGCTTTGGGGAAGGGTTTGGTGTCAGGGGGTGGGGCGGGTATGAGTTGGCAGCAATATCCAGCAAAGACCATAAGACCAGAAGCACAGTAAACATAAGCACAATAAAGGGAAACAGATGCACAGCTAAACCACTGTCTCGTATCTTTCCTTTGGAGAGGAGGATGGGGGAGGGACAGACCATCTTCTCCAAAGCTAGATTCAGCAAAATGTCCTCTGTTGCCCTTTAAGGATCATCTGTCCCGTCACTGAGCATGCTCAGTATCTTGGCCTACTGATCTCAAGCTCCAGTTTGAAGCCCTAGTGGGCTGTCCTTTCTGGTAATCAGCCCTCTTGGGAGCTCAGGCACCTGCAGCCATGGGCCTTGCTAGGTTCCAAGAATGAGAGACAACTATTTCCCTCTTTCTAGAAATGTTCATTTAACAAGAGTCTTGAAGACCTCATTTCTGGGAGAAAGGTCCTGTCCTGGGGGCAGTCCAGGGTCCAAAAGGAAAGATTTGGAATTAGCTGGGCCCATTCCCCTGAAACCAGCTCTTCCTTAGCCCCACCCTATGCCCACACAAGCTACACTGTCTCCTGTGAGGTGGGAGGGAGACAAAGAACTCCGCCTGCCTTTGTTTCTGCTGACATTCCCTGCATTAGTGAAAGCAAACGGGGTGCTCACAGCTACCAGGAGAAGTCAAGGCCACAGCCAGGCTCGTCCCTGCCTTTAGTGGCTGTGGGCATCAGGAATACTGCAAGCATTGTCCTCACCGACGAAACAGCCCTGCCTGGTACCAAATAATTGCTATGGTTTATCAGCGGCCCAGGTACCAAGAGCCTCCCATACACGGTTGTTGCTTGAACAATGCAGGGATTAAGGGTGTTGGTTCCCCACACAGACAAAAATCCGTATATAACATTGGACTCTCTCAAAAACTTAACTAGAACTGTCTCATTAACTGAAGGAGATTAGTTTCAGAACCGCCCCTCAGATCCCAAAATCCAAAGCTCAAGTCCCTTGGAGTCACTCCTGCGGATCGGCAGTTCTGCAGCTGCAAATCCAACCGGCACCCACAGATGGCTGACGGTGAGTGCCGAACTCACACTCTCCAGAGGACAAAATGAGGCTCAGACATGTTGAAGAAGTTGAGTAGAAAACCCAACAAGCTTTGGGAGCAGGAAGGCAGTCTGCCCTCTGTATGCTGCACACCCTGTGAACCTGCCATTCCTCTTCTGGGATTCAGTCTGTGGAAAGAGGCACACAGGTGCGCATGGACATACGGGCAGAGATGCCACGTTGGCCCATCAGAGTAAACCACTGAAATGTCCCCTTTTCCTGGGGACCACCCTGTTACAGAAACAGCACAAGAGAAGAATTGTGGTTCATTTACACAATAAATACCATGCAGCCATTCAACACGATGTGGTAGAACAATATCTAATGCAGAGGGTGGGAGGAGACCTTTTTTTATTCTTTACTCTTAAATTTCAAAATTATACAAACAACTAAAAAAAATTATACAAACAACTTACAAAGGTTCTCACAGAGGAGTCCATTCTGGCTATATTCTGAAGAGACAGTGAGCACTAAAGCACGGTTTACAGGGTGATTCCGTTTTAGGTAAGAAAGGGAGAACATGCCCAGAGATGGGGAGAGCGGCCCCCAGAGGTTGTCAGCAGTGATCTGGTGAGGGGATCCTGGGGTTGGACAGTAAAGGAGACAAGTGCTCACTTCCACACTCTTGTTTTATTGGAATTCCAAATTTTTGTGTATCTACTATTTCTGTGTCAACTTAAAAAGGAACGATTTTTGGATTTTTGAGAAAATGAGATAAACAGGCATAAGCCTCTGGCCTCTGTTTTAGGGTAGCAGCGAACGCAGTAGCCTGCTGCCTTGTCACAGGCTTCTGCAGAGATGGGGAGTGGGGTGTTTCAAATCCCCACTCAAATCCTTTAGTGCACATACCAAAGGGGTCCTATCAGAGATGATTCGTCAGCTTTCTAAGACACCTGGGTAATTCCTATTATTAGGTCCAAGTTAAGGAAAGGAAAGTACCAGAAGAGCAAGGCTGAGAAAGCATTGTTTCATAATCCTCCTGCCCTGGGGCAGGGCTGGTGGTGTCTCAGAACTCTGGCTCCAGTCTTTTTGAGGCTGAACACAGGATACAAGTAGGTAGTTGTGCAAAGTCAGCAGGGGTCACAGAACTGGGGGCAATCGAAGGTATTTTAGTTGAGTGAGCGAGTAAGAGTGATTTATGGATGGTACTTAGCTAGGTTTCAGGAGAACAACTTCACACCTTGGTATATGCCCCAATCACCACCAAAGTTCTAGTGACTACCACTATCAAACTGAGCCCCTCAACCCATTCACTCCTCCAGCTCTCATCCCCTTCCCCTCTGGCAACCACTGTTTCTTTGTCAGCCTAAGAGTCGTTTGTGGTTGCGTTTTGTCAGTCTGTTTGCTTTGTGCCTTTATTTCATATGAATGAAAACATCTGATATTTGTCTTAGTCTTTCAGACTTATTTCACTTAGCATAATTATCTTAAAATCCATCCTTGTTATGGCAAAAGGTAAGACTTCATCTTTTTTTTGTAGGCAATAGAATGACCTTCAGTGGGGGCAGAGAGATGTCTGTGGAGCCAGAAAAAGAGCAGGGAACTTGGAACTAGTCCTCAGTGCCAGGGTCTACAGCCCAGAGCCTGAAGCCCCTGCTTCAGCCATGGCTTCTGGAACCTCCTGGCTGGCTGTTTGCAGTGCCCGGAGCCCAGCAAACCAAGAAGTGTGGGGTCCAGAGGCCGAGTCTTTGCAGCTGGAGTCCTCTACCCCCAGCCCCAGTGTGGGGCTGTCAGAGGTGCAGGGAGCTGTAGCTTCTAGACCTCCTGGGAATAGTGAGGGGAGTGGGCTGACCATGAAGGGGATGGGACTCTTCCTCTGCCTGTGGGCCCCTCCAGGGCCTGGGAGAGCCAGTGGAGGCTTCTCTAGGGTAGACGACCCAGTAGTTAGGAGCTCTGGTCAAGCTGAGTTCAAGTCTTGTCTTTGTCACTAACTAGCTGGCTCACCTTAGACCAATCATATAACCTCCTTGAGCCCCACTTTCCACATCAATAAAGTGGGGATAACAGTAATAGCCCCCAGGGGGCTATTATGAAGATTGAATGAATTAGTCTATGTAAAATACTTAGCACAGTATCCAGCACAAAATCAAAGCCCAATGAATGATAACATGGTTGATCTCGTAACTGAACAGCACCCTGCTCCCTCCATCTCACTCCCCTCAAGGCCCATCTCCCCTCTGACCCCCTAATTCGGTAGTGAAGAAGAGTAATGGCTTTGGAGTTAAACTGAAGTGTCTTCAAATCCTGGCTTCACCACTTATTAGTCACACGACTTTAGGTAATACATATATGTACATTTCTGTAAATAAGAATAATGATCTATATTGCAATATATAGATCAAGTCAACACATTACACACTTTAAACTTACAACACGTTATGTGTTCATTGTATCTCAATTAAAAACAATAAAAATAAATAAAAATTAAGAAAAGAATAACGATCTAATAATACCTACCTCTTAGGGCTGTTAGAGATAAATGAGTTTACATGAGTAAAGTTCCTAGCACATAACGACAGTAAATGGTGGCTTTTTGTCGGTAACTTCCAGGGTGCTGATTTCAAGACTGGCACAAAGGTGTCGATGTGAGTTTCTGTGCACTGTCACTTCGACCTGCTACAGTCCAGGGACAAACTGATATCCAAATTGCCACAGGCTGCTGTGATTCAGAGTAGAAGTGCCAACTCTGGTGCCCAGAGAGACTGGTGATGAAGGAAGAGTTCACTGGAGCAGCCTGGTGCAGCTGGGGCTCTGACCAGTTCATGCAGATGGCTAGCCTGGGTATTGCGCTTCCTTTAGGGAACTCCCTTGGACCTCCCTGGGCTGCCAGAAGTAAAATGACGAAGGCAAGGTTCCTGGAGGGAGATATGGAGTCCAGCCAGCTCCCCAGCTCGGGGTCAGAAGCACCATCCTCCTCCCCACTCTCTCGGGGGAATCAGCAGAGCACATTCCAGCTGAACCATCTCCTCTCTTGCTCACTGCCTCCATTTCTCATGGCCTCACCTTAGAGTACCTCAGGTAGGTTCTGATCAGCTTGCCCAAGCTCCACAATGAAGGCTGTCTCAGCCACAAAGTCCCTCTCCTACCGCAACCTGACAGCAGGCCGCAGACCCTGTAGCTGACTCTCCTGAGGAGAGACCACCCCTCCCCGCCACAGCGGTTCACAGAGGTGGAGGTGGCAGTGGGGCCATTCAAGACCAGGGGCATTACAACAAAAGCTGACTGAGGTTTCCGAAGGGAAAAAAGGGCGCTGATCACCCTGAGCACCAATACCTGCCCCTCCTAGGTCAGGAAATACAGGATGAGGTATGAGGTTTCCCAGCAGGGAAAGAAGTGGCTCTCCCACCTCACCTCTCCTTCACAATAGAGGCCACCTTAGCTTCTCACACAACTTCGGCCACATTCTATATTATTCTGCAAGACAATCAAGTGGGAAGGAACTGCCTCCCCCTAGCCCAGCCAAGACTCCTCCTCCAGGAAGGCCCTAAATAAAAGGAATTCTATAGCACTTCATATGTAGGCTTCACTTTTTCCTATAACTTCACAGTTACCAATATAGCATTTGTATACCATTGCCTCTGGGACCTGCCAGGGATAGCGTCAGAAGGAGCCCAGGGCAATGGTCTTCACAAAGGGACAGCCGACCAGATTGTGGGAACCTGGCAGGCAATTTCCTGACTTTCTGTGCTAATGAAACCCTCCATCAGTTCAACCTCAGTGCAGGGGTCTGGACAGAGATTTCAATCTAAAACAAGAACGCAACAACCACCCACGATTCTGGCTGACTCTGTATAGTCGGCCTGCTGTCTGTATGCCCAAAATGGAGAAATCACTGCAAAAGTGATCCAAACGGCAACAACAACAACCAAAAAACCCTGAAAATCATTGCAGCTTCCCAACTCATTTACAAGAAAATGGGGTCAGAATGCAATGTGTGCCGAAGTGAATCCTAGGACCTGGTCAGTTTTCAACAATTATTTATTGAATGTTAACTCAATGAATGGCAAACACTCATCTCATTCAAGTTGACCCTTGGAGTTAGTCAAACCTCTTTGTCTACAACAGGGTTATGCACAACAGCCCCCTGGATGGGAGTCAGGACATCTGGGACCTGGCCTGGGCTCTACATTACCTAAGGTCTCTAAGTGACCTTAGCTGAGTCATAGCACTTAATCTGGTGAGGAGAGTAAGAGCAAATACAGGCAGCAAGGACTGTGGCGTGATCAGTGTATTATCATCAGTGACATCATTTGACAGAGCCCAGGTTTTATGACAAATAATCATACCTCTAATTGGGCACAAAACCACAATCCACAGCCACACAGCCAAAGATGGGCAGGGATGGGCAGGAAGGCTGTGTGTGGGAAAGGGGGCTGAAAGGAAGTAAAAGTAGCACAGAACCTAGGTAAGTATGTTCTAGAGTTGTACAACCACTTCCAAATCAAGGGCCCCTCATTTCCTGGCTGGCAGAGGAGTGTGAGCTCCAAGCTCTCGCTTATTAATCAAGTAGAAAACCCCCGAATACAGGCAGAAAGATAAACAAAGGACCTGGACTGCCAATTTGCAGGAGACAAAAGGCTAGAAACATAAGGCAGAGGGGAGGTGGGGAAGTGTTTAACCTCACTGTTGATGAAAATAGAAACCGAGTGGCACTGAGATACCAGTTCACAACTACCAAGTCACCAAATGTTTAAGTGAGATGTGTCGAGGCAGTTTCTCTGAGACACAGCTGGTAGGAAAATGAGGACTGTCTCTCTATAAATCAATTTGGCCATACTGAGCAAGGGCCTGGAAAGAGCCCCCGCTTTGACTCTGTGACCCTATCTCTAGTAATCTATCCTCAGGAAATAATCACATCCGGCCCTCCCTGGTGGCGCAGCGGGTTAAAGCGCAGCACTGAGAATCTAAAGCCGCTTCTGCATGAGTTCAATTCCTGCCTGCCCTGGAGGTGAT
>NW_004567120.1:29294445-29377459 GCF_000260355.1 Condylura cristata
GTACGTAAGGTGTCCATCACAGCATGGTTAATAATCATGAAAACGCCTAGATAGCTGACACTAAGGGAAGGGTTAAGTGCTTATGATGGAGTCACTAGGATGTGTTTTCAAATAATTTCTAATGATATGGAAGATACTAAATAAGAAAGCAGGGTTACAAATCTATATTTAGAGTTGAAGTTCAGTTATGTTTAAAAATAGACATGCGCAGAAAAAAAGATTAGGGAGAAATAGACTGAAATAAACAGTGATAATCATTGCTTTGTAATGAGTTTATGGGTGTTTTTTAAAAATCTTCTTACTTTCCTACACTTTCTCAGTTTTCAACAATGAGCATGTTACTTTTAAAACTTAAAACACCTTAAAGAGTAAGGGGTATTTGTTCATTTTCTAAGTTTTCCGACTATTTAAAATAGAAAGGGACATTTAAGATGATCTACTCTAATGGTTCTCAACCTTATTACTCTCAACCCTCCCTGATACATGTATTTTGTAACCTACCCTTTGCCACCAAATGAATTTTATACTCAATATAACCTGCCTCAACATATAATTTCAAGAACAACTATATATATACATATATATACATATATATTATAAAGGAAAAATAAAATGAAGTTTATAATAATATGTATTTCAATGTGCAAATAGCTGGGCAAGACTATACTAAAAGTTATAATCAGGGAGTCAGACACGTTCACCTATATGTAGATTCACTGTGAATACAGCTGCTGCAGAGGATGACTCGTACAGGTACATTGTATTGGCAACTAACAAATCCATGAATGCCATCGCTAGTGGGGACGTGACTTTCAGAAGTCACAGCCCTTCGTAAAGTTCTGAACAACATGAAGTACCATGTCCCTTCAATTTGCACAATCACTGCAGACCTGGAAATCCAATCTATAAAAACATATTTTGTGTTTATTTCCAAGATAATTACATCCAGCTACATTTGCCAGGTTTTCCACCTGCATTGATATCTATTATTATGGAGTATTTGAAAGTTATAGATGAAAATTTCAAATATCCTCTCCCCTTTCATATTTATCCAAAACATGCAGTCCACATGACTCATTTTTGGTGAGTTGGGCTTATATTCTTTAAAACTAACGATGTTCAGGCCCTCCCTGGTGGCGCAGTGGGTTAAAGTACAGCACTGGGAAGCTAAAGCCACTTCGGCATGAATTCAATCCCCATCCCAGGAGGTGACCACATGGCACAGCACACCTCTCCTGACCCACCCGCTGCTCCCCTCAACAATGTACTTCGTCAGTTCACCTGTTCTGTTCTCCACTCTCTCTGGTGAATCCTCTCACCACCCCTATACCTCTGGCCTGTACCCCAGTTCTGCATGCATAAATAAATAAATCTTTAAAAAAAAAAAACTAACGATGTTCACAATTTTAGCCTTTGACATGCTTTCTAAAACCTATCACCTAAGAACAGCAAGTTATTTCTAGAATGTATTCTTAAAAAGACACAAATGTCTTTTGATTATTGGAAACATTGCTTTTTTTTTCTTAGTAACATCAAGGTATGAAAACAATTATCATTTTGTAAAATCTTTTGCTGTGATCTTTTGGTGATTTTTCCTAGCCTGGCCCCAGCCCCAGGAAGATAAAATGAATTGAACTGGAAAAACGAACAGGGCCAGGCTGGGGTTGGGGGTGGTGGTGGTTAGGTTGCTAGGTTACCACTTCAGCCAATCCCAAGTGGTTCCAGAGGGGTACCAGACATAGGACGGGACATTTTCTCTGTCCCACTAGGCTAAGGGTTCTCTCAAAGGAATGGGATCAAGAGGTGAGGGAGAGGGCTGATTACTCACACTATACACAAGTAAAGCAATGAGGCAGAAGCATAAAGAAACAGATATCCCTGTATTTCTAAAACTATTTAGGTCTCCTTCATTAATTGGCTTCTTTCAAAAAAGAAAGATTTCTTTATTAAGAAATACCAGAGAGTGGGAAAAAAAAACCATACATATGCATTTGTAGACTCACACAAAAGTACAGCAATTTATATATTAAATTGCATTTAAATTAGAAAATAGATTTAAAACCAAAATACCTTCTTTCCCCAACTAGGTAAAGAGAGTTGGTCAGAAAAAGGGCCTTGTGGGTAAAAGCCAGAAGGTCAGGGCAGGAAGAATGGAATTTAACTGCTGTAGAATCAAAACCCGCCTCAGCCACTGGGGGATGGGAGGGTAGCAAAGTGGGAGATAATGACATACACTTGAGCGGGGAGGACCCCAGAGCCAAATGAAGAAATGACCCCAAATAGCCAAAATCCACCAAATCCCAAGTTTTTGGATCCTGGTCAACCACTCTAGCCTAGGAAAGTGGGGTGGATAGAAATGGGGAGGAAAGTGAGCCATGGAGAAAACGCCAGCCATTGAAAAGAGCAAACAATTTAAGACCTAGTCTCTGCACTCTGATCAGAACTCGGTCTAGGGACAGCCTCAGCTGATGGTCAGTACAGATGGGCCACATCTTCAGGCCAAGACCTTAAATAGATTTGTCAAGGAAAAGAAAGACGGCAGAGCATATGAAAAAGGGGGAAACTTTAAAAATCATTACACACTAAAGGTAGTTTCATGTTGGCCCTTCACATCAGAAAGAGTAAGCTTCTCCGACTGACCTAAAAGCCAGAATGTGAATGGTCGAGGAAAGTGGAGGGAGGAGAGAAGTCCACCCTAGCTCATGAGCAATGGGCTGAACAGGATGGGCTGGAGCCTGACTGACAAGGGGTTCATCTAAGTGGCAAGTGAACTGGAAATGCCTAATAACTGCCAAACTCTCCAGATTTGGCTTTATTTTGAACTAACTAAACTCTAACTACAAGGGAAAATTTGAGAGAACCAGACAAAATAAGAATGGGAAAGTAGAGGCAGTGGGAGAGGAATCTGAGCCTCTATAATTCTGTCAGTTCAAATCTTTCTGCAAGGAAAACAGGAAGTAGAGAAAAACCTGGAAGCAGCCAAAGTTTGTTCATTCTAATTAGCTGAGAAGGGTGAGATAGACATTGATAAGGAAACTGGATTATAGACTATTTAAAAAGAAACACATAGCATCACTTGCAAAAGACCACTAACAAAATATTCTCCAAAGCCTGCTTTAGTAACTGAGATTCATTCACAATTAATGGCACACATCTGCATAAAAACAGTATCTCATTAACTACCTTAAGTAAATATAACCCCTGACTCTCCCAATCTAGTGGACTGTACCCATGCACATAACCTTTCTTCAGAGTATAAGGAATAAGGTAAACCAACCCAGAATGCAGTATAAATCAATGGAGAATTTGGGAGCCATCTCCCCAACCCAAGGTCCCCTAGAAAATGAAGTATGGGTAGTAATGTCCCCCTCCAACCTCATACACCCAGGCACAGACATTCGCACTCCCATGGTGGTTCTAAGAGAAAGGGGATAAAAGGAGGCAGGCAGTTTGCATTAGACACAGTTTAATCACCTTCAAATAGATTAAAAGTTCTGGTTTACATCTCCCCCCTCCCCGTAAATCATCCACACAGGACCCTGGCTTAGAAAGAGAAAAACACAGGTGCTCTAGGAAATATAGCCACATATAATACATAAATCTTCTTCCCTGAATAGAGCAGGTCCTGAGCAGAGCTGACTGGGGGCCACAGCCCACCCCCAGGGTGAAGTGGCTCTGGGACTCTGCCGGAGGAAGTGCTGGAAGAGCAGGGCTCGGAGGAAGCCCCAGGTGTGGTTACGAAGCCCGAGATGGGCCAAGGCCTTGGAGTGGGTTACCCGGGAGGGCAGCAGTGCTGGGCTTTCCCTCCTCACTCAGCCGAGGCCTAATGGAAGTATTGGTTATCCTTATTTCTTGTTGTTCTCTTTTGAGGGGACACAGGGGGAGAGGAAAGGAGAGGAGCGCCTCTCTGTGCCTTGGTTTCCCCATTTGTGCATTCAGGGCCCTCTGCAGGCCTCACACAGGGAGTCTGAGGGAATAGTGTTTTAAGTGAGCACTTGGGCTTCCTCTGAGGAAAAGGAACCCCCAAAGCGCAGACTTTTATTACTGCCATTGCTGCTCCGAATGGGAGCAAGAGTCAAAAGGAAAACAAATTAAAAGGGGCAAATGAGAAAGGAGAGATGAGACAGAGAGTGTGAGGGGCTATGCCGTTGGCGGTTCACAAATTCTTACTGAGAATGGCACAGGTATTAAAAAGTTTCCAGGTAATATACGAGAAATGTAAATTGTTATCTCTACTGCAACTACTTACATATATCTAATTGGAAAAAAGTGGGGTTTGGGTGTTAGAGTGGATGGGGGACAAAGGAGAAGCTACATGAATAAATACAACAAGTGGAAGGTACCTGCCCCGTTCCTGAAAGGATTTGCTGGCAATGTTGGCACTTTGTGGCCAAGAGAATCCTCCACCCTCACTCTCCATCCTCTTCAGTTATGAAGGCCTCAAGAATCAGTGAGGATTCCCTGGCCAGAGTTCTCTGTAACTGCTTCTGGACTCATGACATGCAGCAACTTGAGTGGATCTGAGCCAGTCTCAAGAAACTTGAACCCCAGAATTGGGCCCATGACCCCAAGTCGGAGAGCTGGGATCTGGAGGGAAGAAAGGGTCCAAGGAGATTCCTTGGCTGAGGGCTATGGAAAACCAGTGCCAGGGCCCAAGAGACCTATTTGTCCAGTTACCACAGGTGACTGACATCTTCTGTGACTGCCTTGAGTCCAGAAATTAAAAAAAGCTTGCAGCAAGAAAATGCCAGTGTGCAACTGGGTAATAAAAACCAAAGAAAAACAGTAAAAGGGACAGCTTACTTGCTCTCTGTCTCAGGTTTATCTTCTCCCCTTAAATCTCTCACAGCCCTAATTAACACAAAAGTCTCTTCCATAGAGAGGCTACTACTTCTCAGCTTCAGTAGTTTCCTGTGGTGGCTCTGGCGGCTCGGGGGGCGGCATCTCTTCGGGAGTACTGGAGTCCTCCGGCATCTCACTGGAGCTCAGATGTTCTGTTGGGGCCTAAGAGGGAAAATATAGCAAAATCTATACAGACTTTCCTTCAGAATCCCAATGGAGATAGTCCATACATACTGCACGCTTCCTCTGAACCCAGTAGCCACACTGATGCTAGAGGCATACAGAAGTAAACACCAAACTCAGAACCAGACCAGACTATTTTCTCAGCAGAATGTAACTGAAGTTTGAGTTCTATTCTTCACTGTCTGATGGACATTTTCATGACAGTCAAATGGACCAAAAACATTTTCACAGAGGCCCCTCCTGCACAAAAGAATGTTACAACATACTTGTCTAACCAGGCCTGATCCAGTAGTTCTTACTCTTGTTTCTGCCCATATACCCAGCTCACTGGAACAGTGATTCTTTTTTTTTTAAGATTTATTTATTTATGCATACAGAGCTGGGGTACAGGCCAGAGGTGCAGGGGCGGTGAGAGGATTCACCAGAGACAGAGTGGGGAGCAGAACAGGTCGACCGACAAAGTACACTGCTGAGGGGAGCAGCAGGCGGGTCAGGAGAGGTCTGCTGTGCCCTGTGGGTCACCTCCAGGGCTGGCGGAGATTGAACTCAAGCTGAAGTGGCTGTGGCCAGCTTGCAGTCCTAAGTCCTAACCCCTTGCGCCACCAGGGAGGGCCCTTGAACAGTGATTCTAAACCAAAGAGGCAGAGTGGCAAAGACCTTCAGATGATGTATGTGGGTTGAAGATTGCCCCTAAATGATTCTAAAATACTACCCTTCCCCACTTTCAACTAAACATCACTAATGTAGATTGTTAAGATTTAAGATGAGATTTATCAAAAAAAAAATGATACTAGAGAGACTTATTGGGGTGTTTCTGATCCTTTCCTTGGATTATGCTGCCTTGATTATACCTAAACCTCAACTCTTGAAATTGAGTAGCGTGGTCCCTCCAAACATATTCTCTCAAAATTGGCTTAGATATTCTCTTTTCTCTAACTCCCCTTATTAACTTTAGAATAAATTTATCTATAAAATTTAGTAATTTTTATTGGCATTACATAAAATCTATATATCAAGTGGTGGAAAACTAAATAAAATGATGATAATAATATGTAAGCATGGGGTTGCTTGGCTTCAAAAAGGAAAATTAAAAATTTAGAAAAGGCAATGGAGAGAGAAATTATCACTATCCACCCTACAAAAAGCATTCACTATAAAGAAAGTTCAGGCCCTCCCTGGTGGTGCAGTAGGTTAAAGCACAGCACTAAGAAGCTAAAGCCAGTGCACCATGAGTTTGATCACACTGGTGGTGACCCACATGGTGCAGCAGACCTCTTCTGACTGGCCTGCTGCTCCCCTCAGCTGTGTACTTCGTCAGTTGGCCTGTTCTGCTCCCCACTCTGTCTCTGGTGAATCCTCTCACTGCTCCTGCACCTCTAGCCTGTACCCCAGTTCTGTATGCATAAATAAATAAATCTTTTTTAAAAAAAGTAAAGAAAGTTCAACTCTATTAAAAATCTATTATAACTAATAAGTAATGTAAACAAGGTTTCAGGATATAAGATCAAATTTTAAAATCGAGTATTTCTACATATGAACCATTCCGAAATGAAATTAGGAAAGTAATTTCATTTACAATGACATCAAGAATAATAAAATACTAAAAAGAGTAAATATAACAAGACATGTAAAACTTACACTTTGAAAACTACAAAGTATTGTTGAAAGAATTAAAGAAAATCTAAACAAATTAGATAGTCCATATTAACAGCCTGAAAGACAATCTTCTCAGGATGGCAATACTCCCCAAATTGATCAAGAGTCTCAATGTAATTTCCATCAAAATTCCAGCTGGCTTCTTTGCAGAACTTAAGAAGCTGATCCTAAGATTTATATGGAACTTCAAGAGACTCATAAGAGCCAAAACAACTGAATAAAAAAGTTGAAAGACCCTCACTTCCTAATTTCAAAGCTTATAACAACACTACAATAACCAAGACAGTGTGTACCGTCTTGAACAGACATATTGATCAATGAAACAGAATTGAGAAAACTCTCACATTTACAGTTGATTCACTTTTGACAAGGGTACCATGACAATTCAATAGAAAAAGAATAGTCTTTTCAACAAATGGTGCTGAAACAACTGAATGCTCACATGCAAAAGGGTTAGACCCCACCTCACATATATATATATATGGATATATGTGCATGTGTGTGTGTATGTGTGTGTATGTATATATATATATATAGTTTACATATATATATAAACTAACTCAAAATGGATAAGACCTAAAACTATAAAGCTCTTAGAAAAAAAACAGAGGCATAAATCTTCACAACCTGAGATTTAGGCACTGTTGTTTTTTTAAGATCTGACAAGAGAAGCACAAACAAAAGAAAAAAGATTAATTTGACTACATCAAAATTGAATCTTTTGTGTTTAAAAGAGCATCATCAAGAAAGTGAAAGACAACCCACAGAATGGGAGAAAATATTTGCAAATCATTAACATATCTCATAAGGGATCGGTATACAGAGTATATAAAGAACTCTTACAATCCAACAATTAAAATACACAAACAAAAAGAATACACAAACAACCCTGTTTAAAAATGGACAAAGGATCTGAATAGTCACTTCTCTGAAGAAGGTATACAAACCAGCATGCTCATGAAAAGATGCTCAACATAATTAGTCATCAGGAAAATGCAAATTAGCACTACAATGAGATACCACTTCATACCCACTAGGAAGGTTAGAATCAAAATGCCAGATAATAATAAATGTTGCAGAGGATGTGGAGAAGTTGGAACCCTGACATAGTACTGGTGGGCATGTAAAATGGAACAGCCACTTTGGAAACAGTCCAGCAGTTCCTCAAAATGTTAAGCATAAAGTTACCATATGATGCAGTAAATTCCCTGCCAGGCGCAGCCAAGAGTAATGAAAGCATGTAACGTGTGCATGGCTCCTGAATGTTGACAGCAGCATTGTTCATAATGACCAACAGGCCAAAACAACACAGTATCCATCAACTGATGAATGGATGAATAAAAGGTGGTCTCTCCATATCATGGGATGTTATTCAGCCATATAAAGTCATGAAATACTGCTACATGCCACAGCATGGATGAACCCTGAAAATACTATGCTAAGTGAAAGAAACCACTCACGAAAGATGACATGTTATACATGTCCACTTATATGAATATGAAGAGACAAATCTATATCAAAAGAAAGCAAATTTGTAGTTACCAACAGATGGGGTGAGGGTTGGGGGGGAAGGGAGAGTGACTGCTAATGTCTTTATAGGAGGTAACTTAAGTGTTTTAAAATTGACTTGTCATAATTGTACAAATCTGTGATATACTATAACCTGGTGCACTGGACATTTTAAATAGGGACTTTATATATGTTCGTTGTAGCTCAATAAAGCTATTATTAAAAAAGGAAAGTTCAAATAATAAGTGTTTAGGAACATATTTCATAAAGTGTATCTGAGCAAGAAAGCTGGGAGTTTCCACAACATCTGCATATTCCAGTGAGGAAGTGCCCAATATGAGAAAATCACATCACTAACTCCAACTTGTCCCCCTGGCCTCTGCCTTTGCTCTAAGCATTTTATGCTGCCCTCTTCAAGGTGCTTTTCACAGCATTGAGGAATGGCGTGTTTTCCTGTTTCATCCCACCACCCACCAGCAACCTGAGAGCAGGGGCATGATCTGCTTGTCACTGGTATATCCCTAGCACCAAGCCTAATCGCTGGCACAGAACAGTACAGGAGTGACTAGATCACAATCTACCACAAGGGGACAAAGATCTGAAGGCATTATGAGCGCAGAAGTAGAGGCAGGGAAGCTGGAGTGGTTGGATATGGAATTGTCCAGGTAGGTCTCTAAGGTGTAATTTTAGTTACACCCTCTATCACTGACAATCTGAAAGTCTGGAGGCCTTAAAGTCAGGAACACTTACTGGGCTCTGTGGCAAGAGGCTGCTACTGGTCTCTTGAGTACTGGGAGGTCGACTTCCACTTTCCTCCAGTGGCAAAATACCCCTTCGATCCAGCACACTGAAGGAGATAGGAGACTTAGTAAAGCACTTTGCAGAAAGCCTTCCGCCCACCCGCCCTCCTAACCCTTGTCATGCTCACTGAGAAACAAAACTCTGCCCTTATCCCAGCACATGCCTCTTATCTTCCACACTCACTTTTTCTGCTACAAACAAGAGAACACATTAACCAGGGAACAAACAAATGAAATGAGAATGAAAGGTCATCCCAGCTCGTGGAGCCAGAGTACCAACAGACAATCCCTGGAAAAATCCATTTGATACCAAGAGGCCACATTCAGAAGAATGCATCAGACCGGGTAATAGAACGAGAGTGAGTCGTCTGTCCCAAGAGGCCCAGGACCTTCTAGTCCCCTGGGTACCTGGGGGGCAAGGGGCCACACAGCACTTCGCAGCAGTTCTTCACGATGTTGCCATGGCTATAGGGATTCTGGACGCGATTCTTCCCTGTCCATGAACCTTTGATCTGCAAGGTAAGAGCCAAGATTTACTTTCACATTATATTAAATAAACACATGCAGCATGAAGAGAAAAGGGTTGAGGAGAAGGATGGTGGTGATGGTTGCACAACAACAGAACAACAGGAAAGTCCCTAATGCCATGGAACCCACAGAGCCATGAAAAGTGTTCACAGCAAAGTGTAAAAAAGCTGATAACTAAATGATGGGTACTATTTTTATGTTTTAAATGCATAATATATTCACAGAAACAAATGAACAAATGGGAAGGAGTGTAGAAGGCTATATATTACCATACCATTAACAGCGGTGAGTGTCTAGGAGACAGTTAGAGGGACTCATTTAGTGGCCCTTGTTTTGTTTTGTTTTTTGCTCCTCTGTATTTTCTGCAGTGAACATGGATAACTGGTAACTTCTTAAAAGCAAGGAGTCATTCAGGGCATGGTCCCTCTCCACTGCTTGTGGCACCCATTAGCCTTTAAGGATGTATAAACAGCTGAAGACCTTGTACCCAGCCAACCATTCAAGCTCTTCTTCCTAATTCCATACAGACATGCTTTCCCTTCCACACTCTGATTTAACAGTCTTCCACATCAGGTTTCTGCTTGCCTCAACCTGAGAGGCCCTTGGGACTCGGTTGTCTAGCAGATATAGAGAAAACAGGGCTTTGGGAGAAGAATACATGCTGAAGAGAATGGAAAGTTGACTCACGTCTTCATTGGTTGTCTGGTTGAGAGCCACCAGGAAAGTGTGAAATCCAGTCAGTCCCACGACGGACCAGAGTGTGAAGAAGCAAATGAGTACTTCTAGAACAGTGAAGTGTTGTTAAGGAATGTTGAAGGAGCCCCGCCAGGAAACTTGATGCTGCGGTCTTTACTCATGGCACCAGTCACCCTACCTTTACCTCTCAGAATATTTATCACAGATGGCCACACATCCATGTCCAGTGAGAGATAGAGTCTAAACTCACTGGATTAGCTCTCTAATATCTCTGGTATATTTTTAAGTGTTAGATTATTCATTATTAGCTTTTTGAAGAGGATGTTTAGGAGGGGGCCAAAGCAAAACAACGTCGGCCATCACAGCCAATTAAAAAAAAAAAAAAAAAACAGAAAAATGGTGATGGGAAACCCAAGGGGATTACAATTGAGATGGAAAAAAAAAATGTACAAAATGATGTAAAAATAAACTATTATATTATAAAAAAAAATCAAAAAATAGACTCCATAAATGACAGCTTGGTGGAGAAAAACAGGATATGCTTTATAGGAATCCCACCTGAATCACCTTTTCAGAAATGCAGCTGCTACGGAACGTAACCTTAACTGTAACTGAGATTTCTGGTACATGACATAAGAGATGTACCGAGGCATAGTACAACTCACAAGTGGAGGCAGAGTTAAGTCTAAAATCAGGAGGACTTAAGAGGAAGAAAATGGAGAAGAGAATGAGGGCAAGACCTTCCTTTAAGTCCTGGCCTTCTTCCATTCTGGGTGCTATCACTGAGACTACATGCTTTTTATTTAGACTTTGGCACCTTCTGACATCTTAACAAAATGGGAAGGTAGGAGAACTGCAGAGAAAGCATGTTGAAAAGTAGTCTAAAATGGCCTCACAGGGACATACTGCCAGAGAAGGATATGTTCCAGGAGTTTCTTTCAAGGTCTCCAGGAAGCCAATTTTCAAGGATTCTGTGAAATTGGGAGGGGTAGAGAGAAAAATTAGTGACTTTAATAACAAACACACACGTATCCTACTGCCCACTCAATTCCTTCCCTCCCTACCCCTTGTTATCCACTGGGAAGAGATAAACCCTCACCCACACAAGAGACTCTCACCTCCAAGTGGTTTCCTTGGGTTCATATTTCCAATGTGGGGCCAGGCACTGGACTAGAGAGTTGGGCATAAGTCAAGCATCAGGCTCCCTTCCCTTTTCCAAAGCCCTCAACTATGGGCATGGAGGGAGATATTCATTCATAGACAAAAGAAATCAGAAATATCCAAGAAAATTCCTCTCTCCCCACCAATCTGTATCCCTCCCTGTTCAAAATGCATCTGAAACTCGTCTCCCAGGAAGACTACTCCTTTATCGCCACATTCCAGATGCCCTTAGGCTGACTTATATGTATTTACATGTGTACATGTGCACCTGCAGGTGTATTTTCTATCTCCTAACGGAGACCAGGAGCTTCTAAAAGTCAATTCTCTGGCATAACTCCTTCTACCACCTCATGCAGGACAGGTCTCACAGGGTAGAAGAGGACATACAAACAGAATGCATTCCCCAACTTTTGGGATCACCACAGAAATGTCCAGTGCTCTGGGTACAGACCAGTAATTATGGCCCCAGTGTCCACACAGGCTGGTAAAAAGGACACCACATTCAGTGAATACTGACCGGTATGAGTTGAGGTTTGGAGTCTTCTCAAGAGCAGAAAGTAGTGTTTACCTCTATCTAGTCCTAAGGGGCCCCATAGCAAAGAACCACCAAGAAACCCAGCCACACCCCCCAAGAGATCCTGACGTTTTCTCCCATCCCAGCGCTGCCCTGCATACTCACTCAGGGCCACATAGACGATGTTGAAGGCGAAGACATAGATCGTGAGGAGGGAGAGAGAGAGGATGAAGAGGTAGAAGTAGCGGTAGTTCCTCTTTCCAACACAGTTCCCCACCCAGGGGCAGTGATGGTCAAAGCGCTCTGTGGGAGAGAGAGTTCAATGCCAAACCTCCACAACAAAGCACCACCCCCCCTCCCCGCCCCATCCACATAATAGCTAGTCAAAAACCCGAGGATGACTGCCTAGTCGCAACAGCAAAAATCACTAATTTTCCTATTTTTCACATTTCCACAACGTTGTCATAGCCATAATCATACATGGAAGCTGGACAAATAAGATATTTCTTCTCATTTGACAAATAAGGCACTCAAACATTAAGTGATCTGCCTCACTGCCATTTACAAGAAAAGACCATACTTTCCCAAAGGAAAAAACTTAATAGGTTGGCCCACTAAGTTCAAGAGGAATAAACAGGAGGAAAGAGCCAAAGAAAATTACAAATTGAGCAATGTGATGTTTCTTAACTTCTAGTTAGTTAAAAAGAAATAAAACTACAATACCAAAAATGGTATGGCATAGTTTGATGGAATGGAAGGCACCCAGAAATGGACTGTAGAATGGATGAGAATTTACTGTGTGATAAGAGCAACATCACAAAATCAGTGGTAGAGGAAGTATTTTTCCATGAACAACTCTGAGACGATTGACTGCCTAGTGGAAGATAGGGTTAGATTTTTTTTCCCTTAAAACTACATATCAAAATTAATTCCAGATGAATTACAGGATTTATTCTGCAAGACAAAATGAAACCATAAAATAACTATAAAGAATAGATGAACATTTACCCTGCACACTGAGAAGGAAGTGGAAGAAAATACAGATGGCAAAGAGAAATAGATTTGACTCTGTAAACTTAAAAATACATTTTATATATGTTCACAACAATATAAAGAAAATTAAAGAAGAAAAAAACCAACAGGGAAATATGCCAATTTGGAACCTCAGTATATAAAAGTCTTTACAAATTGAGAACAAAATACAAATACCCCTTGAAGAAAATAGATTTACTAATAATTCAGAGCAATTCTAGTATAATAAGGTGCCTTGTCACCTATCAAAATAAGAGCATAAAAAAACAATATTCATCTCTAGTGAGACTAGAGTAAAGTAGAATTTTAATACACTGTTTGTGGAAGTACAAACTGTGAGGAACTTTCTGGAAAGCAATTTGGCAGTATACACCAAGAGCCTTAATAATATTCACATCTCTTTGGCAGAATAAATCCATTTTTAATAATTTCTCATAAGGAAATAGAAATGTATATAGAAGTTTAAGTTCAACAAATTTTTCTATTAAATTTTGTATTGTGATTATATATATATATATATATATATATATATATATAAAACATACATTTTACCATTTTAACCATTTTTACATGAGGAATTCAGTGGCATTAATTATATTCACAATGTTGTGCAACCATTGCCACTATTTCCAAAGTCTTTCATCACCCCCAAACAGAAACTCTCAAGTAGTAACTCTTCATTTTCCTTCGTTTCCCCAACCCCTAGTAAAGTCTAATCTTCTTTCTACTCAGTGAATTTGCCTGTTTTAGATATTTTATATCTGTCTATAAGTGCAGCCATACAATATATCGCCATTGGGGACAAGCTTCTTTCACCTAGTATAATGTTCTCAAGGTTGATTCATGTTGAAATACATATGAAGACTTCTCTCTTGTGGCTGAGTACCATATTTTGCTTGTCCATTCATCAGCTGATGGACATATGGGCTGTTATGTACTATAACTATTGCTATTATGAACTATTATGAACTATTATGAACAATGCTATTATGAACAATGCTGATATGAACACTGACATACAAGTGTGTTTGAGTTCCTGTTTTCAATTCTTTCTGACTTTGTTACAGATAAAATTATGTCCTCCCAAAATTCATATGTTGAGCACTAACCCACAATGTGACTATATTTGGAGATGGGGCCTATAAGGAAGTAACTAAGGTTAAATGAGTTCAGAAGAGCTGGGCCCTAATTCTATAAAACTGCTATACTTATAAGACGAGAACAAGACCCCAGGAGTGCATGAGCACAAAAAACTGGTCCTGTGAGAATAGAGAAAATGTGGCCAGCTGCTAGCCAGACAGAGAGGACTCACCAGAAAGCAACCCTGATGGCACCTTGATCTCAAACTTCTAACCTCCAGAACTGTGAGAAAATAAATCTCCATTGCAGAGGCCACCCAGCCTGTGGTATTTTGTTATGGCCGCACAAGCAGGTATGTAAGTATATACCCACAAGTGGAATTTGCTAGGTCATATGATAAGTCTATGTTTACTTGTCTGAAGAACTTCCAAACTCTCTTCCACAGCAGATACACCATATTATATTCCTACCAGAGGTGTATGAAAGTTCCAATTTAGCCACATCATTTTGATTGCAGTATTATAATAAATAAAATGAAATAATATCTAATGATAGGCAACTATCTAAATAAACTAGAATATACCATATGACAGACTATGCAGTTTTTAAAAAAACAATGCAATCAAAAAACACTAAAGACATAGAAAAATGCACAGGATATCAGAGTAACTGACAAAGACAGGATTAGAAACTCAGTCATGTGTGATACAATTTCATAAACAAGAGACTGGGAGGAAATATTGCAAAATGGATAGTGAGTTTGGGATTGTTTAATGTATACTTTCTGTATTTCCCATATTTTCTACAATGAAAACATATCATTCTAGTGAATCAAAGAAAGCGCAAATAAAATACATCATTTTGAAAAATGAGCTGTATATTACTCAAAAATTAAGACTAAGAATGGTACATCTTCTAGTTTAAATGGGCTACAGTTTATCTTTTTTGAAAAGGGAAGAAAAATGTAGAAAAGAATGACATCTCTAAGTGGTTAGGGTAATGCCTGAATCAAGAATTGCAGATATTGGACAGAGGATCTGAATAGACATTTGCCAAAGAAGATACACAGTTGGCCAATATGCACAGGAAAAGGTGCTCAACATCATTAGTCATTAGGAAAATTCAAATCAAAACCATAATGAGATAGCACCTCAACCTGTCGGAATGACTAACATCAAAAACAAAAACACAAGATAATAAGCACTGGGGAGGATGTGGAGAAAAGGGAACCCTCGTGCACTGTGGGTGGGAATGTAAACTATGGAAATCATCATAAATGTTCCTTAAAAGCCTAAAAATAGAATGACCACATGATCCAGAAATTCCACTTCTGGGTATTAATCTAAAGCAAACAAAAACAGTAACTCAAAAAGACATAAGCAACTGTATGTTCACTGCGGCATTGTTCATGATAGCTACGACACAGAAACAATCTAAGTGTCTGTTAATGTGTGAATAGATAACAAGATATGGTGTGTGTGTGTATATAATACACACAATACACAATACAATTGTATACAATTGTGTGTGTATATATATATGTATATCTATGTGTGTGTGTGTGTATATATATATATATACACATACATACATATATATATATATATATATATATAGTCAATGGAACACCACCCAGCTATTAAAAAAGAATGAAATCTTGCCATTTGTGACAGCATAGATGGATCTAGAACCTAAATTATGCTTAGTGAAATAAGCCAGACAAAAACAAATATTATATAATTTTATTCATATGTGGAATCTAAAAAAAAAACAAAACAAAAATCATAGAAACAGCACAGACTCTAGTTGCCATAGGACAAAAGGGTTGGGGTAAGTGAGTGGGAGAGGAGGAAGGGTCAACAGCTACCAGTTAGCAGTTATAAAATAAGTGATGGAGATCTAATAAATAGCATGGTGACTATAGTTGATAATAATGCATCGTGAAATTGTAAGCTGTACTGTGGTAACAGATGGTCACTAGACTTACTGTTGTGATCATTATGCAATATATACAAATGTTTAGTCATTATGTTTTACACCTGAAACTAATATTGTTTTGTACATCAAAAGGGGAAAAAGTACCATATTTAAAAAAGAAAAAAAAGTACCATATCACATCCATTAAAATATGTAAAAAAAGTTTTTAAATATCGACAATAGTAAGTTCTGGCAAGAATGTGAAGAAATTGAATTACTCACATATTACTGAGGAATATAAAATGTTATATGTGACATAACAGGGAAAATATACATTGGTTTCTGCCCGTTTCCTGACACAGAGCATCTCAAAGCTTTGTAAGTGCCTATGTGGTAAGAGCATTAGATGCATCTTTTGATCAAATGCTTCCTCATAGTCTGATATTTCTAATAGTTCCTACATGTGTTGAATTTCCTGGGTGATACCAATGTCTTGCTCTAATGAGATGACTGGGAGCAGGCTTCTGGATAGGGCCTGGTCCCCAAAGATCCAGCCATTACAAGCTTGGAATTTTCAGCCCCACTCCCATTTCCTAGACAGTGGAGAGGAGTCAGACATGGATCGATAATGCCTATAGAGGAAACCTCCATAAAACCCCAAAATTACTGGATTCAGAGCTCTTCCAAGTTGCTGAACACAAGGAGGGGCTGGAAAGTGGTATGCTAAGTGGTGACACCTTGTGTTATATACCTCTTCTATCTAAGAAGTTCATCTGTATCCTTTACTATAGCCTCATAATAAACTGGTAAACACTAGAAAATAATTATAGATAATGCCTCACTTTAAGCAAATCTGTCATATAGAAACATTGGAAAATGGCAGATTTATACAATAAAGTTTTACTGCATTTAAAATCATTCTTTTCCTGATAAGAAATTAATCCATGCTCACTGGAGAAAACTTGAAAAAAAGAAAAAGAAAAATGAAGGAAACAAAATCACAACCCACACATAACAAACTATAAGTATTCTGGTGCATTTCCTTATAAATTTCTTTACACATATTTTTTAACTGTGTAGTTGAGATCATGTTATAAATCTAGCCTATCTCCTGTTTTATTTAATTTAGCATTCTATATTAGCTTTTCCTATAAAGCCTATTATATGAACATCCCATATTTATTTGACCACAAATCTACTGATGAACAATTAGGTTTACCCAATTTTGCATTATTATAGTAATCCAAAGGTAAATATTTCCATACCTAAATCTCTTAACACATCTCTAATTACTTTATTAGGATGGGTCCCTAGGAAGGGAATCATCAGCATTAACTGGTATACATGTTTTAAGGCTTTGAAGAATTGTCCTATGTTACATTCCAAAAAGTTTGTTCCAATTTACATCCCTAGCAGTGGAAGATTAAACGTGATGAGGTTTTCCTAGCTAATTTTCTACATTAAGAAAGACACTGCCCCCCATGTTTATTGCTGCTTTATTTACAATTGGAAAAACATGGAAGCAGCCCAAATGCCCACAAGTAGATGACTGGATTAAAAAGATGTGGTACATATATACAATGGAATATTACTCAGCAACCAAAAAAGAGAAACAATGTCTTTTGCAGCAACTTGGATGGGGCTGGAAAAGATCATGCTTAGTGAGATAAGCCAGAAAGAGAAAGAAAAATACCGGATGGTTTCACTCATAGCAGGAGTATAATGGACCAGGCGAGAAAATAACAAAAATAATGAACAACCATATACCAGAGACGTTTTGTGGGGGTGGAGTGGGGAATGGGATCAAAAACGGCGGGGGGGGGGGGGAAACGCACGGGACTATGGTGATGGCACAAGGGTGACTTGGTGATGGGAAACCCGCGGGGATTACAATTGAGATGGGAAAAAAAAATGTACAAAATGATGTAAAAATAAACTATTATAATAAAAAAAACTTGCAAAAAAAAAGGTATGAAATTCTGGCACATGGAAGATATTATGTTAAGTGAAGTAAACCAGACATGAAAGGAGAGATGTATGAGTCCACAAATATGAGGTAACTAGAAGAATCAAATACATAAAGATAGAAAATAGTGCAGTGGTTAGCAGGGGTTAGCAGGCGAGGGGATGGGCATGCTATGAGTGGGGATAGAGTCCCAGCATGGGGGTGCCACATGGTTCTGCAAATGGATGATGGTGATGGTTGCAGCGCAATGGAAAAGCACTTCATGACATTTACAAATGGTTGCCGTGGAGGGAAAACAATAATAATAGATAAGAAACAAAATTAGCAGTTAACTATAAATCAGAGATATTCTGCAAGGGAGAGGGAGGAAGAGAGGAGCACAAGGAACTCTGGAGATGGTTCACAGGTGAACTGACAGGAATTTTACAGGGAATGCCTAACAGGAAAAAGCATATAAGCATAAATTGTACAAAAATGAACAATGATGTAATATATATATATATATAATTTATATGTAAATAAATTTTAAAATGTTTAAAGACACTGCTTGAATTTTTATTTTTTAATTTTTAGTAGGCATTGACCTTTTTTATGCTAACTACCCAAATTACATGTCCTGTTTTATGAACTGTGCAGATTTCTATTAAAATCTTAGTCCTTCTTTTAAAAAAATTGATATGTGTACTTAAGAAAATATCAGAACAGGGCCCTCCCTGCTGTCACAACAAGTTAACAGCACTATGAAGCTATCAATCCCCAGCGAGTGAGGTGTCCACTTGGCAGGGCAGACCTCTCCTGTATCCCACTGCTCCCCTCAACAGTGTGTTTCAGTAGATCCACCTGTTCTGCTCCCCACTCTGTTTCTGGTTAATCCTCTCACACACCCCCACCTGGTACCTCTGGCCTGTACCTCAATTTTTTGTGTGCATAAATAAATAAATCTTAAAAACATAACAAAAGAACATATCAGAACATTAAAGAGAGGGAATTCTTTATGAAAATCTTCACATCAGATCTTTAAATGTCAAGTTCCCTGGCTCATTTAAAATGAGCTTCAATTTATAAAAATCCTATCTACATATAGCTTTTTAACCACACAGAATAAGAAACATCCTTCCAACCTTTGCATAAAAAATGAGGTAAGCCAAGAAAAGCAATATACTCAGGAGCACACCATGGCATGTGTAAAGAATGCTGGAATATATGTATTGATAACATAGGCACTGCACATATAGGTCAACCACTGGGCATACTTCCTGCCTGTTTTCTATCTTTCCAGGGCTCTGCACACCATAGAGAGTAATATATGAGCACACGCAAGAGAGAAGCACAGACCTATGCTTTGTGCCATCCTTGCCATTGCAGCAAAGAAAGAAGAAATGAAGGTTTTCGAATCAGACCTGCTCCAGCTTCACCTCACACTGACTGGAAGGAGTTTCGTCTAGCTCCTCGGCTGTAAAATGGTGACAATACCTATCTCCTGGGGTTCTTACAAGTCGTATGAAAGAAAGGGACAGCACTTAGCACAAGGTCTGGTATACAGTAGGAAGTCAGTAAACGTCAGCCGCTTTCTCCTTGAGAACACTAAGCCCTGCACAGCCCTTCCCTCCCCGATGCTGCCCTCCAGTGGGCTAAGGCTCTTCTCCCCTCTGGAAGGCGGTGCCACCAAAGACAGTCAGCAGAGTTGAAAGTCTAGGTTTAGAAAAACAAGTAAAGTGCATTTTTTCTTTACCCAAGAGGCTTTTTTTTAAGTCTTAGGCTAGAGGACATCTAAATTACGATTTCAAGAATAAATAAATAAATAAATGATGACTTGATCCACAGAAGCAGTTGATTTACATAGTTCAGAAGCTTTTCTCTGTCTAAAGTTTCCTAACTAAAGTTATCCAAAGCTATCTTCCCACCTCTACTGATTTTTCCCGAGGAAAACCACCCTGACCCTCTGCTTCAAGCCAGCCTTTCCCCCAGACAGAGTGCCTTTAGCTGTACTCACCCACACAGTTGTCACAGATGCTGCAATGGGAGGCCCGGGGAGGCCGGAAGATCTTGCATGTGTAACAGTACTTCAACTTCACAATCTGGTTGTTTATCTGGAAATTTTTGATACGAGGGGGCGGTCGCTGGCCCTGGGGTACCGCACCATTGGTAGCTTCTGTAAATCAATAAAGACAGTTAACACCACTGCCAGGCAGTGACTGAGCCCAAAAGTCACCACCTCTCCAAAAGCAGTGAGATTAATCAATGTTTCCCTAGCCCCCAATGTTTTCTCCAGACTATCATTTCCAAACAGATACTCAAGATCACAGAGTATGCCCCTAAATTTCCGTTGAATGGCATGCAATCCTTTTTGTGTACATGTGGACAACTGATCCCTCAAGTATTTTGGCTGATTACAAAGAAAGGATTCATAAAGGAAATTAACACGGCTAAAATACATATGAAATGAAAACATCCAACTTCACTAGTAAAGAAATAAAAATCAACACACAGATACCATTTCCACCTACTCCATTAACGAATACTACAAAGAGTCGATCCCCAGCGCTGGCAAGGACAGGGAGAAGGTGTTCTTATACATTACCAGCAAGCTGTACGGCATGGTTTACCAAATTTTCAAATGGGTCTATTTTTTGAGCCAGCACTCCTAGGAGTGCATAAAAATCCAAAGAGATGCACAAAAGCTGCTGACACAAGGATATTTGTCACATAGTACCTCTTAATAGTGGAAAACCAAAAATAACCTGAATATCACAACAGGAGGTTAGTTAATTAAATTATGATCCATGTATAGGATGGACTATTTTGTAGTTACTTAAGATGTTGGAGATGAGCAAAGATGACCCCAGAAATATTCACAACATTTTGCAGCATGAAAATGTACATATATAAAAGGACACTATCTTGCAAAATTAAAATTTGTGCATAAAAAAAGACTGGTGCAAGTTAGAAGCAGGAAAATTCATTTAAAAAATAGAGGAATGCATGCTTATTGGAAAAAATAGAATATAAATAAGAAAAAAGTCTGACTATCTTGCAATTCAGGGATATTCATGCATTCTGGTATATTTCCTTGTAATTTTAACAGATTTCTGATTTTAAACAATTGAGAAAAATATTATAAATACAATTCTGTACTCTGTAGTTTTCAACTCACTGTTGAAAACAGTGAACTGTGAATATGAACTGTGAACATATTCTCACAATTGTTACTTTGTCCCCTGAAGACATCACCTTCACTGCCAATGCAATGCCCCACCCTAAGCATGTGCTGTGTTTAACCATTCCAGAGTATTGGACATTAAGTTGCCTCTGGTTTTCTACTATTTAAACGTTGCTGCATAAATCCACTTGATCACCACCCCCAGGTCCAATCTCCTCCTCCTAAAGAATATATTCATATGTTCAAATTCCTAAAACAGAAAGAAAAGCATGCTGAAGTCTAAGCAGTAATATATGAAACTGCTGGCATTAAAATGGCAAGGCCCATATTAAAAAGGGAAAAGAAAAAACGCATGCTTAAAATCCTTCTACATTAATTGTATAACCGTCTTCTTATTTCCTTTCAGTAAACCCTGAGAGAACTGGAACTGCAGGGCAAAGGGTATGGACCCTTTGAGTCCATACTAGTTATTGCCACATCGCTTCTCAGACAGATTGCATCAATTTGCGTGCTTGCCCATCTGCAGCATACAAGAGTGCCTGTCTCGTTGCATCCTCGCTGTGCAGTATAATTCTAAAAACAGAATATTTTTTAATTCACTTTGACTTTAAAAATATCTGCCATATGGGACTTTTTTCCTTTTTTTGCAGAGTAGGGTAGATGCTGTGAAATCAAACAATAACAGTGTGTCAAAGTCTTAAAAGGACAGGGATAGCTGCTCATTAGGATGTCTCAGCATGCCACCCGGACGTCCCTTTGCATGTGATTTACATGAGGACATCTGGAGCTAAAGTTCATGGTTGATGCTCCTTGTGAGAAGCCAGGAGGAAAGGAAATCACATGCCTCCTTCTCCCCATCCTCCCAACCCCCAGCCAGAACACACCCAGTGCAGGGCTGAATGTAAGTTACAGAAACTGGTCAACATAAACATACATGTGAACTTCAGAGTGCACGCTTCTTTCAATCAAGGGAAACATGCTAAGTATAGAGATCACAACATGACAGCTAAGTCTGGGCCCTAGGCCCAGTGATCCAGCTAATCTTGCTAACAACCTTCTGTGAGAGGCCAAAGCCAACTCAGGTCACTGTCGACCTTCAGTTTCTCCATATGCGAATGAGAAGTGGAAGATAAAAGAACCATCCTGATGAAGAAAAGATGACACAATTCTCCCTCCCTATATTGCTCCTAACTACCCCATCACCAACAGATCTCCCCTGAAATCTTGTTGTGCCAACACACCTGCCTTCTGCTTTCTTCCCACCACTCCTGCCCTCACCCCACCCCTATGGAGTTCAAATTCAGATGTGCACAAACATACTTCCCCCAGCTCAACTCAAACAGGACAGAATTTTTTCAAAAAGTCCACTAAGAAGCAAGAAGTAAATGTAGCTAAAATAAAAAGAGATTATAAAAGCTTTCAAAGCATCCGAAAAGACTATCAAATCAACAGTTTATATACCTTAAACTTACACACATGTTATGCTGATTATATCTCAGAAACACTGTGGGAGGGAAATAAATCAAGTGGAAAGGGGGAAAATATTTCACTGACAATAGCATGCTTATAAACATTAAGAATAAATTCAATATGAGAAGTACAGAAACTAGACACAGCAGATTACCTCTCTTGTCTTGTCCCCTGCCCCTTGTAGAGTACTCAATAAATTCACCTTCTCTGCTCTCCAAAAATAAAAATAAAAAGAGCAACTAGATGCAGAAAATTATAAAGATTTTATTAACTAAAGCTGGAAAATACACTAAGACATACTGTCTTCTTGGATAGAGAATATTAAGAAATGTAAATTCTCTCAAAAAATATATAAATGTTCCACAAAACCTATTAATATCCCAACAGGTTTGTTTGTTTTGAATTAAATAAAATATTAAAATCCAAAACAAAAAGAACATCATGAAAGAACTAAAGACTAACCAAAGATCAGTGCTCCATGGTCATAGCCTTTAGTATCACAAGATATTCTACAATATCTGGCTTAGATGTTGACATAAGCTACTTGGGTACCAAACTTGAGAATAATTTAGGTAGGCACTGCTTTTGGGCCTGGTGGGTTCCAGCATCCTGTTAGTATTGACATCATAGCCTTCTTTCCCAGGGTGAGCTTCTGGGACCTTCTCTAGCCTTGGGATGTTCTGCTTCAATTCATGAATGCACCCTGGCTCCCGAGTAGTACAGCACTTCATCTCTATGGTTCCTGTTCGGGGTGATACTAAGCATGTAACTGCTTCCTTTACTGATTCTAGAATTCTCAATGGTTCCTGGCACTACAGCAGTCCCATCTCATCTTGTGTGTTCCCCTAAAGCAGGAATTCTTGCCTGGGACCCATGAATAATGCTTCAGATCTACTAATCCCCTGGATTACATCCAAAATTATTGACGCCCCACCTCAAAGCAAAAAATCATGCTCTTGGACACAGTGCAGTGAGACCCTGAGCACAAAGCCCTCCTGATGTACAACCCAACACAGGGAAGAGTGAGACATGTGGGTTTCAAATATTGTAACACTGCCTTTCAAATTCACCGAGTGGTCATGAGCTCAGGTTCAGGCTCTCAGAGGGAAAAGGCTAGAAGCAACTGTTAATCTGCAACTGTTACGACTCCATTTCCCTATTGATTAAAGACATCCTACCACACAGTGTCATGCCAGAGGGTTGGAAAACTCACCTATCTCCATTTCTATAAATGCTGCTTCATCTGGTAGGGCGCGAGGAATCACTCCAGGGTCACTGAAGCTGGTTCTCAGCAGGGTAGCCATGGAGAAAAGGAAGAGCATGGCAGCAAACACAGGGATAGCAGGAGACAGTTGGACAGCCAGGTAGCGGCATCTGAAGAAGGCAAAAATGGGACATTTTGTTATACCTATCCTATGTTGATCTCAAATTGGTCTATGCCCATCTGGTTTCCACAACAAAATCAGCAGTATCTTGAGGGCAAGGATCATACTTTTTACTTTTCATAAATTACCTAAAACACCTAATGTACAGGCTATACACAGTAGGAACTCAACGAATATTTAACTAATTGATGCCACCTATAACATACTGGAGAAAGTATCAAGGGACTTTCTCTAACCACCCCCCCACTCAGCCCAGTCCCTCTTATGAGCCTCCTGTGCACTTTCCCTCTGTGCCTCTCTGCTAGACAGGGAAGATACTGAGCTGGACATACAAGCAGCATAGGTTGCTCTCACTCTGTGAATGTCTACAACTTTTCATACCCACTCATCTATCTGACACGAGGTCTGAACTCGAGATGGAGGGAGAAAAGATGAGGTCATGAGACAGAGTCCCAGTATCAGACAGGTGATGTCCACCATGCTTCATGGTCAGTGAAAACTCGATGCTGCAGACTGATTTTGTAGCATCCTTTTCCTCTTCTTTCCTCCACTGGTTCATGCCCATAAGGAAGGGAGTAAAAAAATTATAACTCCTTAGCACCCTTTCCCATGTTTGTGCTCCTCTTTCCTCACCTGGAAGGCCACTCCTCTTCCCCTCTGGATAGCCCAGGTTCTGGAGACATCACCATTGCCATCACTACAACTACAATTTACAGGTACCACACTTAGCTACTTATAATTGTTATCCAATGCTCACACTAATTCTAGAAGGTAGAGACTGTTATACCCATTAGATAAATGAAGAATGAGGGTTTTAGAGTGGTCTTGCCTCCTCCAAAAGGCCCAACTCAAACTGCACTCACAGCTCCCCAAGGTAGAGCCTGCCTTGTTTCCCAGCTTTTTTCACTCCATTGACCCCCATCTCTCCCAAATGGGCTTTCTATCAACAAGACCCTTATCTTTGGAGAGCACGAATACGAGGGTTCAAATTCTGACTATATCAGCTCCTACTTGGGCTACTGAGCTAATGTCAGTCTCCTTGTCTGAGAAATGAGAATATTAGCCCTTCAGAGGTCACTGGGTGGAGCAAATGCTTGAATCTAAATAAAGTGCTTAGAACTGCCCTTGACACATAGCAAATAAACACTAAGTAAATGTCAGCTACCAATATCATCGTGGTTCTATATCTCCTAGAGCCTAATACAAGTACAAAGAAGTTATAGACAAATACTTGTTGAGTTAAACTGAATTTCAAACCAAATAAATAGGAATATGTGATGAGAGTTGTCACTGACCTATTTTTATTCTCCTTTTGAGGCACAGAGATCTTCTCTCGGAGACAGACTATAAGAGCAGAGGAAGTGAACGAAGGAACAGGCTTACCTTATCAGTATACCCCGGGTTGTATGTTCCTGCAGTTTTGGACCAATCCCCATAAGATCCTCCCTGCCACACCCCAGTTACCTTGGGGTGTAAACCAGCTGTAATATTAGGCTGAGCAGTCTGTCATGAGGGTGACCATTAGTGAACCTGCAAAATTATTTTTTTGTGGCTACTTATTTCCTTGCCTGATTGTTTTTAGCAAAATCCTTGATCTTAGCTTGCTATTCTATGATTTACTTCCTTCTCCGAAAAGCCAAGGATGGGGGGAAATCCGAACTGAAGAATCTGAGTAACTGAGTGCAGGGTAATTAAGGTCCTTGCATATCGCTAGTTGTGGATTACTCTCCCTTCCACTGTACCAATTATCAAGACATGAATTCAGAAATGAAAGTCACCTCCACTTATCAGAGACCTAAAGGACACCAGAGAAACACAAGGCTACTTCATGACCAAGTGAAATTGCCACACACAGAAAACAACCATCTTCCTAGTCACTTCTCATCTCTAAGATCACTCATGACAACAAAGAAGCAATGTCTCCAGGACTCAAACTGCCCTGGATATACAGTCTTCACCAAAAGCCTTAGAAATTATCAGAGTTATCTGATTAGCCACCAAAGGGAGTAAAAATCATTTTATTACAGAAGAAAGAGAAAGAGAAACCAACCACAAGTATGCACAAAAAGTTAATGTGGCCCCTATGCTCAGCTTAACTAAATCCAATTCCAACACTTGCTTATCAGCCGGACAAAGGATAGCATAGATTTGAATTATTCTATGCCGGCAAGGATAAAGGTCTCTGTACTACCCACACAGACTATCTTCTGCACCTGCTAAAACAATCCACTCTGTATGTCAACAAATACACAACAGGCCCATTGTATTGTTCTCCAGCGATGAAACTACTGGCAGCCAGTTGTCTCTAGTTAGCGGGTGTGGCTGAACAGGCAGATGTGGGACCAGCAGGCTTCTCTACTCGGACTAAGAGGACACTTAGAAAGCCAGTGGCAAAGACTACTGTGAACTACTACCCATGATGCCTTTAATTGTTATGGTCAAAATATCCCCTCCTTGGCTAGCCCTATAATTGCAATAAGCTAGAGATCTGTCTCTGACAGGAATAAGTTATGGAAGAATTGGTGGCAATTCCCAACACCAACCTCTAAAGCCAGGACTATCCTTAAACATCCCTATCATGTCTTAGGGTAAGACTAGATCTGCCATCCACAAACATAAGCAAACTGTTTTTTTTTATATCCCTAGTGCTTTCTATCTATATCTTCCTGGAATAATGATATCTATACACGGCTGGAAACAGAATCTCCTTTGTCTTCAAAGTACCAAGAGGCCTTTCCCTGACCAGTAATAAGAAGTTACTTTTCCCCCTTCTAAATTTTATAAAAGCAACCAGTTTCCACTAACTCTTCATTTCTGCCACCTGAAGAGACATCATCATTCTAAGCCATCTCTCCCAACTTCGTGACTGGCCTCAGCTTTCCAAAGCTGAGCTGGATGGCAGGACCCCACGTGTCTCTGCCCTCTTGGGGGGTACTGACCAGCAGTAACCAGCAGTGCCAGCTGCACTGGTGTGCCATGTCCCATCCCCCTCCATAGCACACTGGTTCATTGGAAGGAGAATGACAATGACACAGATTTCAATTCACATGGAAAAGACTCAGAAAGGTTCATGATTGGAGCTGGTAAAATCGAGACACATTCCATGGCGGGGCTGTTCCTCATGGACAGGCAGTGCTCTGCTTCTAAGTCTCCAAAGCACTTCTTGCTGTGTGTTTTGTTGCTGTTCCTTTATCAGTGCTAAATAAGCCAGCCAACAAACACTTATGAGTCTCACAAATGAAGAACAAGAGAAATGGGAGTTAATTTTGTTGGGGAAAACATACTAACATATGAAACAGCTAATAATCAAGGACTAGGAGGGTGATTCAGACTCTAAGACTGTGAGTGGTCAGAGAAGGGCTCTCCTAGGAAGCTGACGGCTGCTTGAAACTGCTCCCACAGCTCCACTGAGGGTGGCTGTAAGAGCAGTGCAGAGAAGCGGGGAGGGCCCAAGGAATAGGGCCCCAAGACGGCCTCAGTCCCAATTAAGAGAAACAAGCCTTTGCTATAAGTGCCCCCTGACATGAACGGCTGTCTGTCTCCTCACAAACTACCTACCTCTGGAGCACAGTAAACATGCACCCAAGAAGACTGGGTCAAAGTTCTTCTGATGGCAGTAACAGTTGGCCCACGAGGAAAAAGTTTCCTTGGGCACCAGAGATACAGTGAAAATCAGCCTCCAGATTCACTGCTACATGAAAACACATCACCCTCTCTGAACCAAACGGGGCAATGAGCCAACCTCTCACCAAGGAGGGCTAGAATCTCTAGCCAGGCAAACCTGCTAAACAGCTGTGAAATTTCAGTTATATTTCACATCTCAATTCTAACAAATACAACAAATAACAAATTTCAGTTGCAATACACTCCTGCTCAAAACTTAAACAACTCCCTGCTGTCTGTTTATTATATTCAGCCCCAAGCCCACAGGCCAGTATTCCCAGGCCCTCCGTTAACTGGTCTTATCTAATCATCATCATAAGGTTCCTGTCTTCTCATCTCTGGTTCCAGAAACATCCCCCTAATTACCCTGAATTCACTAGCTTTTTGCTATTGCAAAAGGCATGAGGTACCTCCTTTGTTCTTAAACACAATACCAGCTCTGGCATCTTCCAGGAGGAAGATTTAGGAAGTCTCTTCTCTCCCTCAACAAACATCTCAACTGATGTCAGCATGCTGGGGGACATCCCTGTTTTTTGTGCTTGCTTTTCCCAGAACAGAAGATCACTATATGCAATTAAGACTCATTTTCAAAAGATGGGTGCTGCATTCAGTGGAGACTGACAGTGTGAAAGTCATTACCACCAAAGGTAGTAGTGGCTGAGAATATACAGATAAATTTTGAATGACAAAACCATTAAAAATTTAGTTTAAGGAAAGTACACTGTTCAGGAGACATAACCTTACTCTTCTCAGGGGACTTTGCTTTATCAGGAAGTTAAGCTTAGGTAAATACAGTGACGGATTGCTATCAAAGAGGCAACTACAGCTTTCTAAAGCTGGCATCTGGTTGGCCAAGTCACAGACAGTATCTTAGGCTAGCACGGGACTAAACCTCCAGAGAGTAATTCTCCAGAGAATGTCTTCTCATTAGAGATCATGATAAAGTCACTATTTCCGTTTCCTAATCTCACCTAAGAAACTTCAGGAACTTTGACCTTATCACTGTAGGCACTGATATTCCGTCATGTCAGGGTTTGGTCTTTGTTGACAATAGCCCTGTGTCTCTACAAACCTGGTAACTTTGCGTTGTCAAACCAAAGGGACACAGCGCCCCTTTTGACCAGACCACCCACAGAGGAACACAGTAGGGAGCACGCGTTGCTTAATTTTTCTAAGCATCATCCTCATTCTGGCAACAGGCTAGGGGGTGGCCAGAGGTCATGATTCTTTATGTTTTCACTTTCGGTTTTGATTTTTTTCTTGCATTACTGTAGTCCCCACGGTTCTCCTACCACTGTAACCCTTGTACTCATCCCTCCCATTTTGCCCCTGATGATTCTTGGTTAACTCACAAAGCTCCTACTTTCAAAGCTGACTTTCAGAGATACGCTTCCCTACTCTTGCAAGGCTGCCAGGATGCTCGCAGTTTTCCACCAAGATGCCTAGCTCAGGAGTCCCAAATAAGCAAGGTAGGGAGTCCCAAATAACCAAGACAAGACACCACTACATAGCCCAAATGGTGGCTAGCAAGAAGCCAGAAAATGTTGGCCTAGCATTCAGCACTACACACAGCTTTAGGAATCGGAATGTTTTCAGGAGTCCAAATTCAAAAGGCAACAATGAGATGAAAGACAGCATCATACAGAAACACTGGCTGGTTAAAACTTGAAGTAATAGGTGATCTTGATGAAGCAATCTCACTTCTGTGGTCCTGGTTTCCTCACCAACAAAGGGGTGGGGACAGAGTCCACAGCTCTCCCACCACCACCACCACCACCACCATTCCTTGATTCTGGGAGTCATATTTTAGGTGCATCCAGAGTGTAATAACTCAGCAACATGTACTGAACACCTATTCCATGTAGGCACAGGGCACTTTGGGGTTACACAGACCTAGATCACCCCTGACATTGACAGAGCTCAAAGTGTAATAAGCATGGAATTCAGAAATATAAGAAATGTCATATAATTATATGTTCAAGAGTGGTATGCACAATTAGCCCTCTGAGTGCAGAAATTATTGGAAAGGCATCATGAAGGAAGACTCAAGAAGGGACCTGAAAGAGGGAAAGTTTGGACAGGCTAGAAATGGAGCAATTACTAAGCAATGTTATAAAGGTTTTTTTCAGTTGATCCAATTCAACGACTCCACTGTACATCAAAAGGACCCACAAGAGTCAGTTCAATGGGGTTTGACAATGCCTTGAGAAGATCTCCTCTATACCCCACACAGTGAGGCATAAGCACTGATCAAACAGCAAAGTGCTCCACCTTCAAGGGTGAAGAGTCACACAGTTATTCTTCCCACAAGACAAGTCTGGAGACCTTGACCCTATTGGCAGTCTGGTCACAAGGTTAAAAGAGAGTTAGCAAGCCAGTTCCGGAAGACAGTGTACTTGGTCTTTTTCCCCAGGATCACGCTTTATCATGAAGTTGGGTTTGGCTAAATACCACCACAGCCGTGCAGGAGCTGAACAACTCATGGCTGGCAGTGCCATTGTGCTATAGTGTCCTGACTTTCCGGGCCAAGCTGGGGCTGTGTTTATCACATGAGCTGGACAGGGCTTAGGCAGGAAGAACTGAGCATAGTTCGTGCGCTCAAAGTTGAAACTGGTAGACCACACTCACATTTCCTAAACTCCTCACCCTTATGGGAATTAGAAAATGTGTTTTAAAGCCCTGTGACATTTTCACTCTTCTATATCTTCTTCTATCCTCTCCTTTTCTGTGTCTTTGAATCTCCCAGAAAGACACTAGGGAGTTACCCAGACTCTCAGTTACATGAGAGTTAGTGATAAGCTAGCCCACCTCCCCATGCTGGGCAGGAGCCCACTGTGATGGCAGCCCGCATGTGGCCACCCAGCTTCTCTGAGAACCCTCTATTGCTAATAACACAGTGCTGACCAGATCCTAGATGGGCATTGTCTCATTTTATGTATTCAACTACTGTCTGTCCACTGAAAATTACAGGTCCCTCCCCTGAGGAATCTAAATATGTGTAGACAAAATCCAAAAATAAAGAGATTTCCACAGGCATTACTCAACGCTGCATGTGTTTCATGAAGGGGCACCCACGTGCCTGGCCAGAATTCTCATGCCATCTGGCCAACCCAAAGCTGTGTCATGGGTCGCCAGAAATCAATTCATACTTGCTCCTGAGCACCTGCTGCAAGCACAGCCCTGTTAACAGAATGAATGAAGGTCTAGATGTGCCTCATGATGTGAACTCCCTTCCCCAAAGGCAAACTGCAGCAGACAGAGGAGAGGGAGTCAATGCTCTGGGGTAACTTGCAGATGAAATAAGCATGGTTCAGACACCCTCACCTGCCTGGAGGCAGGCAGGGGACTAGATCAACAAGTTTTCTGATGTCCTCCTAGTTTCTAAGACCTGCAACAGAGCCCATTCTCTGGCACCTCCCCCACCCAGTCCTACCCTAACTGTGTGGTAGGTAGTAAACAAGAAAAAAAAAATCATCCAGAAAAAGCCTTCACTCTAAGAGGCGAGCTGTTGTCCACTGCACAACCTGCCCTCATCTAGACACAAGGCATCCACTGCCTAGAGTGTCTGTGCATTATACACGCACGCACATACACACACACACACACACACACACACACACTCACAAATGCAGATTCCACCATTTTTAGTCAAAAAGATTCATCCCCAGAGTTCTCTCCCTTTTGGCCAGGTTTCTACTTTCCCATCCCATTCCATTCCTCAGCTGACACATTTGCTGTCTCCTCTCCCATCCTCTCCCTGGATTCTCTCCCTATCCCTACAGCCAACAATGCTCACACTATTGCACAGACAGGTGGAATTCAGGGCAGTTTACCAATAACCTCACTCTTCCTATCTGAGGACAGAGCACAAGAAGCAACTTGAGGAGAAAGGTCATCTTGGTAGAAAACTCAACCTGCCTCTGTCAAACAGCAACTCAGCTAATCGCAAGCTTCATTCCACAGAAAGTTTTCTTCAGAAGCCTCCGGGGTCTAAGGGCACATATCCAATCAAACTGGCTCCCAGATACAAAAAGGGTCAAAGGCCAAGAACTCCAAATCTCAAGATCCCCGCGGTCAGATAAACCAGAGGTTTTCTGGGCCCAGAACTAGCAGCTCACCAGGGCCTGAGAACAAATCTCATCTCTATGTTGAATGGTTCCACCCAAAAAGATTGAACTCTGCTGCTGGGGGAGGGGTGGTGCTGGCAAAAAGAGATAGTGATTCAGCAGCGAAAGAGAAAGGGAGAACGACAAACAGCAGAGTTTTAGTGCTGCACTTCCCAAAAGAAGCAAGGCGGGAATAAAGCAAAGAAAACTTGGAAAGGAGAGTAGGGATATGGGGGTGGGGGATGTTTTTAATGTTGTACATATGCCTGCCTGACTGCACAGGCTAACTTGTAACACGTGCATGCGCATGAGCGTGTGCACACACACACACAGGAAACACAGACTGGAAAGCAGCTGAGAAGCCATCATCAACCTGCCTGACTCTGCCAAATACTTCACAAAGGCAGCAGCAGCAGCAAAAGTGCCTTTAACAAAGAACTCTTCTGACCTTCCTTTCCTAGCCCCGTTATAAACTGGGTCCCCCTCCTCCCCCTGCTTTTACTCCAGCCAGCTGCAACCATCAAAAAGTCTGGCAAAGCAGTCTAAAAAATCACTCTTGATGCACTGGGAAAGCCTGAAGCCCTTGCAGAAGAAGGACAAAAATGAGCCCCGAGAGACAAGAGCTCATTTTAATTACCCACAAAGGCTGGCCAAGGAGCCCCCTCCTCCCTCCCACAGCCACGCCCCAGCATGGCAGCTCCATTTCCAGGTCACCCATGGACGTGAACTATAGCAGGCTCCTATCAGGTGTGGCTCACAGTCTACACACACCTCTCGGTTCCTCAAGGCCCGCTTCATTAATAATCCCCAAACAATTAGCATTGCTGCCATCCCTAGAGTATACAGCATTCTCCGTACACCCAGTAGTCATGCCACAGTAGCCTAGAATCCACTGGCCACCTCCCTAGAGCAGAGACCTATACAGACTTCAAACAGTGGCTCTAGTATTGCCCATTGCATCACAGAAAAAAAAAAAAAAAAACTCCAAGGCTGATATCACAAATAGAGAGTTGTTTGTGTTGAGGGAATTTGAGTGAAAGAGCAACTCACATTTAATAAACACATATGTGCCATGCACACAGCTAGTTAGTGGCACAGCTGAGGCTGGAGCCCATCTGCAGGTTCCCAATTCAACTGGCTTTTCAATTAAACAGCTAAGCTGGGAGCAGAGCCCTAAGGAAGCAAGACCCAGAATAACAGGATAGGTGAGTGTCGAAGACTGAAAAGGTGAGGTGAGTAATAAAGCAAACTCCTTTACTTCCCAAAATGCCACGGGGGCTCCCAAACCAGTGCCATAAAATTCGTCTTTGCAGGAAGCACCCACTCCACTAAACACAAAGTAATGAGTTCAACTGACACCATCTATAGACATCACGCAAGAGGATAGCACAGACCTTCAGGGACCATCCACAGACTCCCCACAAATGTCCTTCCCCAAGCCCCACATAACTCAATGGAAACTTACTCGAAGGCAAAGAAGAGCGTACATGTTCCCAGAATGAGGAAGAGGGTCAAATAGAAGATGCCCTTTTGCCGGGCCATCATGACGCGGCCATCACAACAGAAGGTGTTTCTGCCTGGAAGCTTCTCCCATTTCCGCGTCACCTTCTTTCTCACCACCATCACAGACATGATTGCAATTCCTGGTCCAAAATGGGCTTTGTGATTACAAAAGAGAAGAAATAGAAGCTGAGCCCAGCTTAGAGACCACACCGCCTGTTGTCGCTGCCACTGGATCAAACATCATCGAAAGTCCAACTTCCAGCCCTAAAAAGAAGCACAAAAAGAAGAAAATGAGGCAGGAACGAGAAAATGCAATTCAATCTCCCTTTCCCAGAGGCAGAAAGATGAATACTGCCTGAATGGTTGGGGCAAGGAAATGGGAAAAGTTTACTTCCAATCTGTATCTCTAAAAAACAGTCAAGGTTAAAGTTTCTCCAAAAAAGAAGGGGATTACTATACTGTCATATAAAGCCACCGTCTAACTTCCAATGGAATAGTGATGATTTGATCACGTTAGAACCTTGCAACAGAAGGGATTTTATATGTGATAGCCCCAAATACTTTGTTGGGGAAATGAGTCAAGTGAAGACCAGACAGCGAAAATAACTTATCCAGGGTCACACAGCCCCAAAGCTAGGCCAGGAAAAGATGTCTGCTGACTTTCAGTCCAGAGCACCTTCCACTATACCACAATGCTCCATAATCCCACTAAGAGATCTCAAAAAATAATAGTGGAGTTCCTTATACAAATGTATACAAATGTATAGTTCCTTATACAAATGTATACTGTCACCCCTCCTCCAGTTCTTCACCTTTTTTCTTCAATTAGCCACTCAAATATGAATCACAGCAGGGCACAAGTCACCCTCTGGCAGAGCTAGGAGGTTCTGGACACTCTGTACATATACACAGGCTGTGTTTACTTGAAACAAATTTCCCCTAATCAAACCCTCTGAACTTCCTGAGTCCGGGAAGTGAACCAATCTTGTTGGTCTAGCCTAACATTTGTGGGAATCTTAATGAAACCACATCACAGAAGTGTAGGTGAAAGGCTGACTTAAGCAGGAGAGGTTCTGGAATGGTTGGCATTAGATAGTGGTTGGAGGGAGGGGGCAGGGGAGATAGCCAGCAGTTAAGAAAAGTCATTAAGGTGCTTTCTGGGACCAGTAATGAGCTCGGCTTAGCATCCTGAATCCCACAGCCACTACCACCCTTTCCTCCTCTCAGGTATGGGGATGCTCTATTTATTGACACCACATGCCCCACACTGGCAAGAAGGAGGCGGAAGCCTGCAGCCCGACTGACGGATGAGAAACCACCAACTTAAGAGCTGGAGAGGGCAAGGGTCCAAATAGAGGCTAGGCGATGCGCAGGGCCACGCCAAGGTGGAAGGCTTGGGAAAGGGGAGGGGGCCCCAGAGGGGCTGAGAACACTTCCTTTGTGTAAAACTAACCTGGAAAACAATCTCCTCCAGATAAACCGGCCCAGCAGGAGACGAGACTAGCCAGGGAGGCCGGGCCGGGAGAACAAAGATCAGAATCAGTCGAGCACCCGCAAGCCGCCCAGCAGCTGAGGGCCAGAGGCCGAGTCCGGGTCCGAGCAGCGGGTGCGGCCTCAGGAGGCCCGCCCGGCCTCTGCCACGCCGCCGACCACCGCCCCAGGCAGGTTGGGACGCGCGCCACCGCCACCCGCTGGTACACACTCACACCCGGCCCGCCACGTGTAGGTCGCCCCCGACCAGGGGCTCGGCTGCCTGGGAGTCAGTGGGACAGCGCCCACGTCCGCGCGCCCCGGGGCCGCCCACCACGCGGCCCAGCCCCGGAGACCCCCACCCCCACCGCTGGTTACCTGCACCCGGGAGACCCAAATCGCTCGGGAACGCAGGGCAGGAAGTGAACTGGCCCAGAGGCCCGCGTCGGCCGCCAGCGGTGGCAGCGGATTCTCCTCAGCTCGGAGGTTGCCTCCTCCTGACCAGGGGCCCCAATGGTCGGGGCCCTAAACCAGCTGTGGCTACCGCCCACCGCTGGCCGAATGGAACGCTCCTCACGTCACCAGGTCGTTTCAGGAGTTGCTCGCCTGCCATTGGCTGACGAGTCTCGACGCCCCCGCCCCTACCATCCCTGTCCCGAACTGCCATTGGCTATACCCCCACGCCACTCGACCTTGTCCCCGCCCCATTCCCCCACCCATCTCCGGGCTCCCTGCCCACCTGCCAAGCCACTGACAGCCTCCCTTTGGGAATGGAGCGCCGAGATGTGAAGAGTCGCTTTCTATTAATACAGTTACGCAGAGACCAAGGGTAGTGACGACGGGACAAGCAGGAATGGGGAACCAGCCATCCCTATCCCCACCACACACACACACACACACACACACACACACACACACACACTCACACGGCGACACGCTGAAACAACAGATCTGGATGCTCGTCTCAAACGAGGTCTGCCCTGGGCCTCTCCAGCCCTGCTTGCACAAAATCAACCGCATCCCGAGATTTTCACTCGTGCTTCCCCTTTCTCCGCAAGAAAACAAGTCCTCTGCTCCCAAGTTCCATTCACTAGTTAAGGACTCTACCTCTACCTCATTCACCCCGGGCCTGCATTCCTGAGGCTTTTAGAACAAAACGGTCGTTAAAAAAGAATTTGAAAAGGAGAACTGTTCCCAAGAACGTAGAATCATTTTGCAGTAACGAAAAGAAGCCATGGACAGTAACGAAGTTAAAGCGACTCTACTGACTAGAAATAAATTCTTCCGGATGATAATGAAGTAAAGATTGTCCAAAGGGTTGTAAATTTCTATTTGTTTTAGAGGGTTTATGATAATGGGGGGGGAGAGGGAGGGAGAAGTAGGGATCTTGGGAAGAATCCCCACCTAGCACCACGTTGATTTTTTTCCCTTCTGCCACATTTTTTCCGCAGTTATTTCTACAATGAACCGCTGCTACTGATCCCAGAGAGACTCATCCTTTCAAAGATCAAGATTGGAATGGGGAAAACAGTTGAGAACCACAATATTAATATTATGTCAGACTTAAAAAGGCCCTGAATCTGTTTCCATTAGTATGGTTCTTGGCTTCCAAATATAAGGAGAAATAAGAGAAAAGGCTGAAGGTGGCCTCTCCTTACCTGTCACACTGTTGGGGAAAAGTGGCCAGATGGCCAACTGTTTTCCAGAGCTTAACTAAAGTTTGTCTAGGCTCAGGATATTTGGAACTAATACAGAAGAAACTGTCAGGGCTCTTTCCACGGCAGTTTTTTTGTGTTAGTTGAAGGAACACATATATGGCCAACAACTATGTGTCCTATAGGGCAGTGGGATCCCACACAACATGAAGAACTGTGTTTGCCACTTTATTAGAACCCTTCAATTGAATAGGATTTTTAAAGCCACTAGGTAATTCTCCTATGAAAGAGATGTGCTATAATTAATTTATAGAGAAAAGCATGTCTTTATAAAGTCAATTGTTCCATAGCAGTCATGCGCATTATAACCATTGGTTTATTCCTTATAAACCATATAATCAGTGTCATTGTTTCCAGCTCTCCTCTTTGGATCATGGTGATGTTGGTATTGTGCACTCATGGCATGGAAGAGAGAGGAGCTTCCCTCTACCCCTTTGCCCACACCCACCCTGGGATTCCCAAGCCTATGCACACCAAATACCCTTAAGAATAGCATGGCCACTCAGCTGCCATCCTGCTGACTAGAGAGCTGTCAAAAATAAACCTCCATGGCACCCAAACATATTTTATCCATAGCTCAGGTACAGGTGAAGCCCAGAGAGGCTTGGAATCAATGTGTCACAGCAACACATTCTTGAGCTCTGCCCCTCCCTACCCTTGGTCACATTCTCCCTGGGATTAACTGGCTGTGTAGCTCAGGCTTGTGTTATTACAATCTTTTAGTATTTCTTTACTACTAAAAGAAAAATAAGAAAAAATTATATGGACAAACGCTCAATAACACTTTCTTCTATGTAATTACATCATTTTATGTAATATTGAAAGTCTTACTACACACACAACTAAGTGATTATAAACTGAGATTTTCCTTTCCTTTTCATTTCTTTTCTTTTCTTTTCTTTTCTCTTCCCCTTTCAGGGGAACTCCCAGACTTTATGCATGTAATTAAGTGTTGATTCCTTTGAAGGTGGGTGTTCCAGATATCTCTTATGCAATCACCCGGAGGCCCACTCAGTACAGACCCCCAAAATTATTCCCCATCCTGCATCTGAACTCACAATAGCCCTTCTTACTCCCTCTGTTCACTGTAGCCTCTAGTCCCCCTTGGGACTGTAGTCAAGTTCCTTGTCCTCCTTCCCACTAATGTATCCCTTCCTACTTGATCTACTTGACCTTCAAGCCTCTTCATACTTTCTGGTTATAAATAAATATATATTTGTAAAATTAATTGGTGAACAAAAGAATAAACCATGGGAAACCCTATAAATTATGACCAACTAGTGTTCTTACGCAGCTATTTCCATGAAGCCTGGGCTGCTATCAGTGACATAAAAGAGGCAGGATGATATGTACAGTAGATAATGCAACAGCTTTGTGACAAGAGAGACCTAAGTTTAAATCCTGCCTCTGTTACTTGATTGTTTGTGTAAACTTCGCAAATAATTCATCCTTTTGAGATTATTTCTGCATCATTAAAATAGAACTAAGAACTACCTCATAGAGTTATAAAGGGGATATTAGAAAGAATGTGTGTTAAATGAAAGAAACCCAATTGATGCTGTATGCTATGGTGATCATCCACATGTAACAGTCCTCTCTCGTTTCCTTCCTTTGTCTACACTGATGACTGAGGGGGGTAGAGAGATTTAAAAAAAAAAAAAAGGAGACCCATTCTTCACTTTGTTGAGTCCATTTCATCCCCATATTACCAGAGTCTCTAAATTCATCACTGAAGTTAATCTTTATCTGACTAACATTTTGGTTTCCCAGTCCCCAGGAACCCCTACTGACTGGGAGAAGTTTAGTAGCAATCCTGTCCAAATCGAATGGTTATTTCATAGCACCACCTTTTCAAGTGAGTCTTCAACATTGCCACCACATGATCTATTTCAATGGGTGGGAGGAAAACGGAATCTCATTCATTACATACCACCTGTGTTCGTAATATGGTGCTGAGTTGTTGGCTCCTATCAGAGACTGAGAAGCACCTTGAAGCTGCAAATTCATGAAAGCCAAATATACAGAGAGCCAAAAATACATAAAGACTACCTTGAGTGGAAGAGAAGGTAATATCACAGTGCCACAGTTACTGCCTCTGATGCTTGTCTGCTTCTGCTTGGTCTGTTTGTTTGTTTCTAAGCTGTGCATTTCTGACTCCACCTGGCATTGTTTCAGGCGCCATGCTTAAGCCCTCAATATTAGTCTGAGACCACCCTCTCCAAGAGGGTCATAATCACATCAATAGAGACAATTTATTAAGGACCTTCTTCAAGCCAGGGCTTGTGCTAGGTGCTTTAAATGGATTAGATTCCTAGACTGTGATATCCAAATGAGAGCATCTGATACTGACCCAGCACAGGTCTAGTCGATGCCTCTGCCAGCCCTCTCATTCCAGGAGATGACATCAAGGCCTTCTGTAGCCCCAAAATAAAAGCTGGTTTGTCAGTGAATCATTAGGTATGTATTGAGCATTCACTGTTTGCCCAACCTGTATTAGGCATTATGGGAAATACCAAAGGGGTGTAAGTCATGATTCCAGCATCTAAGGAACCTAGACTATTCTAAGGGGGAAACACCAGCTCATGGGAAGTCATTAAAGGTAAATAAAAAACAGTGCAGAGTCCATTTCTCAACCATTCATAAGAGTCTTACATTTTAAGGGACATTTGTCTACAAAGGCTGTATCCTACCAAATACGTTGATCGTGCTTCCTTGCCCATTGCTCCCCTCAGCAGTGTATCTTGGTCAATCAGTCTGTTCTGTCCCCTACACTGTCTCTGATAATCCTCTCACCTCTTGCACCTCTGGCCTGTACCCCAGTTCTTGAATGCACAAATAAATAAATCTTTAAAAACAAACAAAAAAAGATATAGACTATATACAGAAAAAATATCAAGCCATCACTTTTCTCTCTGTATATATAATTTAATAAAATGTTTTACATTCATTATTAAGTTTTCTTAAAGTGAAGCACTTAATTTTGTTAGTATACCCCTTGTACCCTGATATTGGGATCAACTGTGATCAAAAATAGCAACAGAAACTTTTTAATAAAGTGACCGAGAAAGGACCCCAAAATACAAACAAAAACTAGAGACAGAGCAAGATTTTCCCTATTTCTGAGAAGGATAACATGTAAAGAGCAAGAAAAGAAAGAGAAGGGAAACAATTTTTAACTCATATTTTTAAGAACAGAAATGATTTCCTTGTGTTATTTAGTCAAGGAGATTGTACAAAGGCAGACTTTTTAGAGTAACTTTTTCCCACTCAGTGTGGTGCTTTAGAAGGGACTTTATGAAAGATTATGTGCTGAAATGCAAGTACACCCAATATATATTAAGTTTAAAAAGCAAATGTCTTGAATTTTTATAAAATCCAACGTTAATCAAATAAAAACACATGAGTGAGCTTATGTAAGGCTATTTTAGAAATCTGGAAGGTTGTTTACCAAATCTCTGGGGAGTGAGGAAGGTGAGCCAACTTTTAAATTTTAATTTATGCACTTCTTCAATGTCTGTATGAGTCACAAGGACATTGTTAATTTTAAGACTTAAAAAATAAAGATTTTGAGTATCATAGAGTTCTATGCATCTTGTTCAATATGGTGCAATCACCACTGCATTTATCTCTTCTCCCTCTTAACATACCTTTAGAGTTATTGTAAAAGGATTTAAAATATGTAAGTCCACAGTAAAGAAGAGAAGAGTGATACCAAATGAGGATATATTTCATTAATATCTGGAAGATAGATATTGGAGGGAGAGATGTTGACTGAACATACTTGGACTAAAGTTGACTTTGGAGCAGAACAGCACAGAAAATAGCAGGAAAAAAACCGAGAATATAGAAGGAGGATTCCAGAAGGGAAGTTAGCAAAATAGGAAAATTGAGGACATAATAAAGGCACAGCACACAAGACATAAACCAAAAGAAAGCAGTGAAGAGATACCAAGAAAAACAAAAGCTGCACAAGAAGTTTATAGATCAAATGTGAGGTATAGGTACTAATTAACACAGGAATTAAACTTAAAAAAGAATATAGTCTAAGCATTAGACAAAATAAGAAAGAAGCTGGAATACAGCAGAGATATGGTAGAGAAATCATATATTGATTCCACCTACAAAAATATAATTAGAAATTTGAGGAAGATACAAAACCACTCAAAAGTACTATTTTCCAATAATGAGGACAACTAGAACATGGAATGACATAGAGCAATTGATGAAGGTTGTGACATTAAACATATTTATGTAATTATAGTAATGTAAATACTCTCTTTAATGGTTTTCAACTTTTGGAATTCAATCTAGAGATAAATCACAGGAAACTGAATTACGATTACAAAGTGCAAAGTAAATGCTAACAAACTTAATGTAAAAGCATAGCTTACAGAAATTGGAAAGTAAACAGAGTTAGGGGAAGTGGAAGGATGTGTAGAAGCACTAATCTAATTTTAGAAAGTATGGAATCAAGAGATCCTGCTCTAGATGATGGAACAAGAAAGAGTGATTTATGTGTCTCATATAAAGGCACAAAGGTAACCAAAAACACTCAAAGAAAAAGATACACATTGAGAAGGGTATCTATAGGGAAGGAAATTGAAAAGTGATTTGCTAGGAGGAAGAGGGGTTGAACTTACAGTGTAAGGAAGCTAAACTCCCATCTACCAGTGCCCCACAGAATTAGTCAACCCAGAAAGTCAATGGTAGTGAGGTCAAGAAACCCTGGTTAACATGAATGTGTGGATAAGAGCTCCATAACAAGTTCTTAAATGAAGTTACGGCTATCTAGCTAATAGAGTTAACTCTAAGGGAAACATGATGTAGGAAAACAATTCGTTCTTTGGTCCCTGTTAGAGAAAAAAATTTGATGGAATGGGTTTCTTTGGACGCGCTAGAACAGGGAAAGCACCGCAGATGGGGAGGCGGGTGGACTACTACCCATAGATCCTCATACCCACCGGCACTATACACCTGGCAAATGGCCGCTCATTCACTTACCTCACGCTCACTACCCTGCCTCTTCCTCCTAGTCTCTTCAAAGACTCTGCTTTCCAGAAGGCAACATTCAACTCTCCCTTGTTTCTTTTATTCCATACCCCAATTTCAGAATTTCTCCCAGACCACCACTCATGCTGGAATGCCTTTTCTGTACTTAGGGAGCTATGGTTACTCCCCCCTGTCATTTACAATGCACCTACCTCATGAAATCTACTCCAACTCCTTAGAAAAGAGTGAGCAATATAAACTCAAGTCCCCTCCTGCAGGGCTCAACAATCTACCAAAAGCATCTACTTTTTACATATAAAACTAAGTGAACATTGAACATTGAACATTGAACATGTGGCCTCGGTGAATTCTTGATATATGTGGCTGTGGCTGTGTTCTGTCCGGTTAGAAGTGGTGTAGCTAAAAGTTTGACCCTCTGTTTCGGGAATATGGTTTCCAAGGAGGGGGGTGAAAAGGAAAAGGGACATCACTGTGCCATGTATTGCTAAGAGCATTAGTCTTCACCTCAAAGAATAATATTTTCATACTGCCAGCTGTGAAATCCTGCTAGAGAAGGGGAAAAGATTAATCAATGCCTTGTGGAATATCTGCGCAAGAAAACTTGAGAAACTGGTAACAGTGTCTGCCTTTAAGGGAGGAAACTAGGAAACTTGGTAAGGGCACGAAAGAGACCTAATGTTCACTGTGTACCCTTTTATAACTTGGGAACATTGCTTCATGTACATAGAATATTTATACCAAATATTAGTTAATTTTAATGTTAGTATATTGTACACAACCAAAGTATTTTGCTCTTAAGTCAAACCTCTATCCAGCTTCAAGTGGATGTAAAAGTTATGACATTTATTCTATTCAAAACTATTACATTAAATATGTACATATGTTATCAGGCATTGTAATTTTAGAACAACAAAGAATAAATTGCTAAGATTAAATATAATAACTGATGGTATAGCTATTCAACCCAGAAGAGACACATAAAGAGAAACATATGTATATACACTTAACATATATTCTGGCAATCTGATGAACTCTGAAAAAAACTAAAAAAAAGTATTGTCTACAATGACCCTTATTGATACAATTTTCTTTCATGGAACTAGGCAAAAGAAAATTGACCTAAACTATAATGTTCATATACTTCACTAAAGCAACAATTTTTCATTTTTATATATCTTTTCCATTGTTCTTTGTTTTGTACAATGTATGCTTTTTCATCTTGGGTATAGACCCCACGAGTTCCTACCACTATTCACCCCTGTACCATCACCATAGACCCTTGTGCTCTTCCCTCCCATGTTTTGATGGTAATTCCCCTTGCCACTCCTCAGAATGTCTCTGGTTTATTGTTGCCTTTTAATTTTGATTTTTACTGTATTATATTTACTTTTTCCCCCCTGACCCCTTACTTTCCTATTATGAGTGAAACCATCCAATATTTTTTCTTTTTCTTTCTGGCTTATTTCACTGAGTGTGATTCCTTCCAGCTCCACCCATGTTACCACAAATGGCATGAGTTTATCTTTTTTGATTGCTGAGCAATAGTCCATTGTGTATATGTACTACGTCTTCTTGATCTATTTTTGGGCATTTGGGTTGTTTCCATAGCGTCCCTATTGCAAATAGTGTTGCAATAAACATAGGGGTGCAGGTGTCCTAAAACAACAATTTTAAGGATAGTTGGTAGTCTGAATAAATGCAGTGACAAATTTTAGTTACATTTTAAAATTGACCAGGAGCTGTAAACATTTTGTGTTATAGATGACAAGACCATTCTATCTAGGAGTAGTTGCCTGCTTTATTTTAATTTCGATGTAATGATAGAGAACAAATCTTTTGGGGTGAAAAAATGCTTTCTTGAGAACTGTTTCCTCAAAATTTCTGCATTTCCACAGTGATAATACCAAATGTCAAATGTTTACCAAAAATAAAACTTGAAAATGTTCCCTGTCCAAACTGAATCTCTAATATAAAGATACGATCCGTCTTTTTTTTTTTTCTCTCTGACCTCTCAGGCCCTTCTGAACTTGAAGCTGTCGACCAGCGAGCTCTGGCCACCAAGGTTAATGGTCATCACTGCGATGTAATTCCTCTGGCAACTCAGAGAAATTGACTTTAATTCCTATTGATGAGCTTCACCTTACCCACACTTCCCACATCTGGCTTCTAAACTCTCAATTCACTTGCACAGAGGGTAAGCTGAGGGCTAATATCCAAAAGGTGATGGGGGTATGTTAAAAAAAAAAAAAAAAGAAGAAGAAGAAGAAGTAATCCTTGTTAAAGGAGTCAAGCTTGAAAATTAACTAAACCAGTCCATATACCTACATGGAGCTATCCACTGTACAACCCTACTCTGCTCTCTATGTATCCTTCTACTCTCTATGTATCTGTTCTGGGTTGAATTTTATATTTATCTGTAGAAATTTATTTTTTAAATTTATTTATTTATGCATAAAAGAACTGGGGTACAGACCAGAGGTACTGAGGGGTGAGAGGGTTCACCAGAGACAGAGTGGGGAGTAAAACAGGCGGATTGACTGAAATCCACTGCTGAAGGAAGCAGTGAGGGAGACAGGAGAGGTCTGCTGTGCCATGTGGGTCAGCTCCCTGGCCAGGGATTGAACTCTTGCTGCAGTGGCTTCATAGTGCTGTGCTTTAACCCCTTCCACCACCAGGAAGGGCCTTATCTGTAAAAATTTACTCTATTGTTCTAAAAGAAAAATGTTATTGCTTTACCCTTACAATGTCTGCTGTTACCTGACAACAGTTCAATCGGCTGTGCATATACACCGATATATTGGTCTGCTCAAGCTGCCATTAAAAAAAATGCCATATCGGCCCTCCCTGGTGGCGCAGCGGGTCAAAGCACTGCACTGAGAAGCTTAAGCCACTTCCGCATGAGTTCGATTCCCGCCTGCCCCGGAGGAGATCCACATGGCACAGCAGACCTCTCCTGACTCTCCCGCTGCTCCCCTCAGCAGTGTACTTCGTCAATCTGCCTGTTCTGCTCCCCCCTCTGTCTCTGGTGAATCCTCTCACCCTCCACACCTCTGGCCTGTACCCCAGTTCTATAAGAATAAATAAATAAATCTTTAAAAAAATGCCATATGTGGTGGTTTAAACAATAAGCGTTTATTTTCTCTTAGTTCCTGAAGCTAGAAGTCCCAGATCAAGTGCTGGCAGTTTCAGTTCCTGGTGACAGCTCTCCTCCTGGCTTGTGAATGGCTGCTTTCTTGACCCCTGAAAGGGTCTTTCCTCTGTGATGTGTAGAGAGAGAAAAGGCAAAGAAGAAAGGGAAGAAGAAGTGGAGTGGGGGAGGGGAAGGGAGGGAGTGGGAGATCTGGTGTCTCTTCCTCTTATTAGGCCGTCATATCAGATTAAGGTGCCTTTCTTCTGACCTCATTTAACCTTCACTACCTCCTTCTAGGCCCATCTCCAGTTTCCTTGGGGGTTAGGCCTTCTACCTATGAATGGGCGGTGACTCAGTTGACTCTGTAAAATCTGATTTACTAGTGAAACAGACTGTTTTATAATTTATTAAATTAACAGGTATGAAAGAGATATGTGGAGAACATGCCTCTACCTAAACTGGTCAAGAGATGAAGCAAACAGCTTGTGTTGGACTTGATGGGGGTGGCACATCAAATGCATTTGGAGAAGTGGGGGCAAAAGGTCGTGGGGGAAAGTGGGAAGTCAGCTAGTGGAATAGGAAGAAGGAGCAGCAGCACCCTATACTGGTGGTCTTTAATCAGAGTGTTGGGTAGCTTTTAGACTTGCATCAAAGCAAACAAAATTCCACAGGGCTGGATAGGCTGCTTTGACTTCCCACCCCTCTTAATTAGTTAGTACCCACTGGGACAAAGCTCTGCCTGGCAGACGGGAAGAACATTGGCATAGCCTGTCCCATCCTGATCGCAGGCTCAAAGGAGAATGGCAACTATGTCTCTTTAACTCACTTTCTACAGTATTTTGGACAAAGAGGCATTTAAATGTTTTTGATGATTGTGATTGTAGAGGAAAGTAGAATATAAATGTCGACTGACAAGTTTCATTGTAACGACTTTTATCATCCCATTATTAAGAAGATGAATATCTTCATATTCCTAAGCAAGAGGTAATCACATGTCTAAAGCCTCTTCGCCCCTCACTTATTTTGTTAAAATGCTATTCTCATTTATTCTCCATCTTCCCTCTCCACCCCATGTGCATTAGTTACTATGGAAACATTGGAATACCATAGTTTGATCATATCAACATTCCCAACTTCCATTAGAGTATGAAAGCCATTTATATCAAGGTGTTGGGGGAGAGAGCTTTTGTTGAGGGTTATAAATGAATGCAGGACAAAATGAAATGTATGGCACAGCCAGCCCCGTGCAGGCCCCACTTAGCACCACTGAAGTAGTAGGATTCATCTCATCTGCCCTTCCATATACCAGAATCCTCACTGTAATTAGCAATGAGGTCATATTAGTCCATTTGTGCTGCTTTAATAAAACACAACAAGCTAGATGCTTTGTAAACAAGTATTTGGGAAGTCCAAGATCCTGTCACCAGCATATTCAGTGTAAGGGGGACAACCTGCCACACAGATGGCAATCCTCTTCACTGAGTACTCAACATGGCAGAAAGGACAAGGGAGATTCCTGGGGTGTCTTTCACCTGGACACTAAGCATATTCATAAAGGCTCCACTCCCATGACCTAATCATTCCCCCAAAGACTCCATCTCCTAATATCATCACCTTAGGGGCTTTGTTTCATCATGTGAGTTTCAGGGGGCACAAACATTCTATCTAGAGCAAAATCCTACCAGGGAAAGTTTTATCTATAACATCAGCATGGATGTTGACCTCTTTCTTCTTTTTGCTATAATGAGCATTGATTTATAAATAATTTATACTTTGTCTCATTTCCACTTAGCCCAAGAATTTCTAGATGGTTCTTAACATTCTAAGATATTGTTGCTATGGTTTCATTGGTTAATTTCTCATATTTTACTTTATTGGGGTCAGAACCTTTGTCCACTTGTGTGTGTACTTACTTGATATCATGACCACAATGTACCACATTCAACTACAACTGAATCTATCATCTTCTCATTTTAACCAGATACTCTTCAATGTCCTTGACCTCAGTTGTGATACCATATCAACCCAGTCACTCAAGCTAGAAATCTGTGAATCATCTTTGCCTCTCCCCATCCTTCGTTTACTGCATTAAAGCAATCACCAAGCCCTTAGTATTTATATCCTAAAAATTCTTCCAATATGTCCCCTCCTCTCTATTTCTTCTTTTACATTATCTAAATAATGCTATGACACACCCTTCCAATACAGTTTAATATTTTTAAAAATTTCTTCTAATGGTTGTATTTTTACTTTAAATGGTATGCATAAACTTATATTTTTTGTTTGATCAACCATAGGTAGTTTCTCCTAACTGCTCACTCTGTAAGAGGAAGTATATCCACTGTCATACTTACAGAAATACACACAAAGAGTTATAGCAAAAGCCAATTAGTTGTATTATATTATTATATATCAGTTATATATAGCTAAGACCACTAGAATGGAATATTAAAATATAATATATTAATCCAAAAGAAGATAAAAAAGGAAGAAAACAAAGAAAGAGCAAGTAGAAAACAAAGAACAAGATGACAAACTTAAATTTAACTTTATTAATAATTATATTAACTATAAAATAATGAAAAGGCAAGGACTGTCAGATAATTTTTTTTAAAGATTTATTTATTTATTCATATGGAACTGGGGTACAGGCCAGAGATGTGGAGGGTGAGAGAATTCACCAGGGACAGAGAGGGGAGCAGAACAGACAGATCCACAAAGTACACTGCTGAGGGGAGCAGCGGGCGGGTCAGGAGAGGTCTGCCACACCATGTGGATCTCCTCCCAGGCGGGCGGGGATCAAACTCATGCGGAAGGGCTTTAGCTTCTCAGTGCAGTGCTTTGACGGGCTGCGCCACCAGGGAGGGCCCGACAGATAATTCTTAATGGGTACGACTCCAACTATATGATGCTTATAAGAAATATACTTTAAATATAAAAACAGGTAAGGTTAAAGTAAAAGGATGAGAAAGGGCCCATGTAAGTATTAAACATAACACAGATGGTACAGCTCCATTAATAGAAGGCACAGTCACGGTGCATTGCAAGCCAAGGGGTATTATCAACCATCAGAGACAGAGGATCATTTCATAAGGATAAAATAGGTAATTCATCACAAATATATAACAAGGGCTTCCCTGATGGCACAAAGGGTTAAGTCTCAGTAGTATGAAGCAATCCACAGACACTGCAGCACAAGTTCCGTCCTGGCCAGGGAACTGACCCACACGGTTCACCAGACCTCTCCTGTCTCCCCACTACTCCCCTCAGCAGTTTATTTCAGTAGATCTGCTTGTTCTGCTCCCCACTCTGTCTCCAACGAATCCTCTCACTGCCTTCCCGTACCTCTGGCCTGCGCCCCAGCTCTTGTAGGCATAAATAAATAATTCTTTTTTTAGAAAAGACTATCTAACAAGCCAAAAACATGAATGCATCTAATCAAATTTTAAAACACATGACAGAATTAGTGAGACACATAGATACACAATCACAGGCAGAGATTTTTATGTCATTGGTTCAGTTGAATACAAGTATACGGGTTCATGCTAACAGACAACTAAAGTTGAGATGGACCTTAGCATCCAGGAACAATATGGCGAACAAAATATTCAGAATTATATCAGAGGGAAGAAAGTTGATAGAAAGAAAACGTCAGTGATCTGCAGAAGCACCTCCATAGGGACACATGTGAGTACTGACCTTCGTGTCTGTATGTGTTCCCTATCTAGGGATTTGCAAAGTACCATACAGAAAGAGTAGAGGTAACAGTGCCAGCATTGCCACATGAAGAGAACACTTGTTTTTTTTCACCATCGGATTGAAAAGCTCACCATGCATGGACCATTGGATAGAGTACACAGAAGGGTCTTGCCTCAGTGGTGAAGAACAGCCCTAGACTAAGCACTACTTAATAGTGCTCCAACTAATAAATCTTAAACACAAGCTCCAAAAGGATCAAACTATTCCTTTGAATCCCTTAACTGTATCCCCAAACATAATTCAAGAAAGTTTATAATACAGAAATAGACAAGTTAAATTTCAACACCGGTATCAATAACAAATTACTATATGTGATACTTTGTGTGGAACCAGGGTCTGGGGAATGCAGAACCTGTTCCTGATACCTCTTTCTTCTACACACACCAGCCCTTTCTTTCATTAGGGGTCTCTTGCTTTCTTCACACCTTGCTCCTCTGTCTTGCCCTCCTCAGTCTTGCTCCTTTGGTGTCTTGGGTCTCTGTATCTGCTTACCTCTCTTGACAGAGGCAGACAGAGACCCCTGACCAGAACAAGACCTTCAGAAAAGGGTCTTGTATAGGACAGCATCAAAACACATATCCCTGAGCACAGCTATTACAACCTTTGTCTGCTTGAGAGATAGGCCTCAGAGGCTCTGGGGTGTGGGGACACAGCTGGGGCCCCTATCTCATCCCCTATCCTGATGTTTGACTCTAGTTATAGACCCCACCCATTCCACTTCTCCCATTCCTGAAACATAATGTGGTGTCCAAACACATTTAGTAAATCATGTGAAGGGATGAGGGACTCAAGAGGAACAGAGCTGGGCCCTGCCCTTTAAAGACTTCCCAGACTACCACAAGCTCTTCCTCCCACGCATGCCCAGCTCTCCAAGCATGTTCTAAAATTAGATTGCAATCATGTTTGCATAACATTAGGAATATATTTTTAAAATGGAATAGTATCATTTAAATGAGACGAATATATACATTAATTACATCTCCAAAAAGCATCAAAAAAATGACTAGGCATGGTGGGACTTCAGAATAGCCAAGTGAGCACCTTGCCAAATCCTCTCCCCAAAATGAATGATAAAATACAAAATTGTCAAAAGCAACCATTTCAAAACCTTGGAAAGTAACATTTTATACACATTGAAAAATATCTAGAAAGAAAAAGATGCTAAGCAGCAGCAAGAACAGCAAGGTAAAATGGTATTTTAACTGGAGGTCATTCCTATGCCCCTGTTCCTTGGTGTAGTAATGCTGAGGGCTGAAGGACTAGAAATCTTGTACCTTAAAGGGGCTGCCCCACGTTGAACTTCTGCAGAAAAGCTCCATGGTAAATAACGAACTCCGGACAAATGATCAGGAAATGCCAGCAACACAGCTGCCTGTTGCTCAATGTTTAGTGCAAGCAACAGAGAGTCGTAAATTTAAAAGTAACATCTTGAAAATGAGACCGTCCTAAGATCCCATATATTCCAGTGAATGTGGAAGACAGTGCACATGTGTGAGCTGCACACAAGCGTGGAGATCATAGCCTCAGTTATCTGTTGATTCATGGCTGACCTTGAGGCCCTATACAAGTAGAAAGTGAAAAATCAGGGGAAATTTGTAAATGCCCAAACCCAGAATGAGTACCAACATAACTGGATTCCCTAGGAAGAGGGTTGAAACCTTACTGGTGGCTCCGTGTTCAGGCAAAATCTCTGACCAATAATTGGCTGATCACTAAGTTGTGATGACAAAAGCATGAACCTTAGGTAACTAAGCTTTAAAATAAGAATAAAAATTTTTAAACACAGAGCAAGGGTTTCATTTGTCACGTGCTATGGGGGAAATATATCTAAGCACATCACTAAAAAAAAAAAGGAAAATTTAAAAACAGTAAAAGATATCCCTCAACTCCTGAGATGGGATAAATCATAATCCAGAAATATCATCTAACATATCCAGCTTCTACAAAAAAATATAAAATATGCAAAAAATTACAGCCCATGCACAAGGGGAATAAGTAACCTAGATAGACTATCTCTGGAATGGTCTAGATGATTTATTTAGTCAAAAAGGACTTCAAATAAGCTATTATAAATGTGTTCAAAGAACTAAAGGAAATAATTTTTAAAAGAACTAAAGGATGGGGCCCTTCCTGGTGGCCCAATGGGTTAAGACACAGCACTGTAAAGCTGTCCATGGCTACTGCAGCCCAAGTTCGATCCCCGGCCAGGGAGCTGACCCACATGGCATAGCAGACCTCTCCTGTCTCACCCGCTGCTCTCCTCAGCAGTGTGTTCCACTAGATTGGCCTGTTCTGCTCCCTACTCTGTCTCTGGTGAATGCTCTCACCTCCCAGACCTCTGGCCTATACCCCAGTCCTTGTATGCATAAATAAATAAAAGCTTTAAAAAAAAACTAGGGGAATGTATGGTGACAATGATTCATTCCATAGAAAATATAAGTAAGTATGAATTATTAAAAATGAAATTCTGAGCTTAAAAGGTACAATACACTGAAATGAAAATTTTACTCAGTGGGATCAATAGCAGACTTACCTGGCAGAGGAAAGAATCAGCAAACTTAAGGATAGCTGTAGAGAGTTTATCCAGTGTAAAAAATAAAATACAAAATGATGAAGAAAACTCAAGAAATTCATAGCCTTGTGAGATACAACATATACATAATGCAAGTCCCAAAAGATGAGAGGGAAAAGGGGGCATAGTTGAAGAAATAATGGATGAAAACATCTCAAATTTGATGAAAAACTTTAATCAACACATTCAAGAAATTCAATGAATTCCAAATAGAACAAACCCAAAGATATTTATAGATAGAAAGATCAGGGTTAAATTATTGAAACCTAAGGAGAAAAAAACTTATAAAAAACAAGAAGAATATGATATTTCACAAACCAAGTAACCATATTAAGACTAACAGCTGACTTTACATTAGAACCCATAAAAAAACAAGAAATTGTCATGACATGTTCAAAGTTATGAGGAAAACAATAAAAAATTCTAGAAGCCAGTACTCCATGGCAACAGTTCTCAGCAACACTTTCTTCTTCTCAGCTTCTGGGTGTCCCTTCAGGTCTTCTTCTCTAAGGTGTGTGAAGGGAAAGTTGAAGTGACCTCTGATTAGACACTATGGCTGATGGAAAAGAGGATAACTTTGAAGGTATAAGCACTGACCGCCTTAAACTGGAGTTACTGGAAGAAACACATATGAGAGACTTAGCAAAACTTTCAGTAATTGAAATGAAACAAAAGATAGAAGAACTGGAAGACAAACTCACTGACGACAATGAAGGCAGTGAATGGAAAATCCGTTATGAGACACAACTTGAGATAAATAAACATCTACAAAAGCAAATTACTGCTCTCAAAGAGAAAATGGATAAAATCCAAGAAAATCCTGCAGATAGACTATCTTCTATTCGTGCCTACGAGCGAATGCCAGCAGAGGCCTTACATACCTTACTTAAACAGCTAGAAAAAGAAAAAAGAAGTCTTGAATGTCAAGTGAAAGCCTGTGCACTTAAACTGGAACAAGAAACAAAGGCTTACCAGAGGATAGATGATGAACGCCGTGTATGCCTACATGAATTATACCAGCTCTCTAACTCACACTCCGTTTCTAGGAGGCAGCAGATGGATCAAATGCAAAGACTGAAAGATAATGTAATGAAAACAGGAAAATACAATCCACCCAGTCAGAAGATCATAAATTGGAAGAAAGAACCAGCAAAAAAAGGCTACAAAGGGAAACCAACTTCCCAAGTTTGATTCATGATTCCAGAAATGGGTGGATTTTTATTTCTTACCTTTTTATCTGTAATATGTTCAACACATTTTTCAGGGAGTGAAATAGATAAGAGTTATTAAAGCTCTTTTTGCTCTTCTTCCAGAAGTGTCTTTTTCTGCGCCAAAGTAAATTTCTTAGTAATTTAGCTTAGTTTCAAAATATACTTTAGAAAGTAGTTTTAGTGATACTAAAATATCTAATAATAGTGTGTATGATTCATAAAATAACCTAGAAAACTTGAAGATTGACCTCACTACACTTGCTTTTAATAATACCCCCCTAATCTACTCTTGAAACCATGTAAAACTGGGGGGATGGAGGTGCAAACGCCACAGTCTGTGGGTCCTTACCCATATACTTGAAACTACAATTGCAGGACACAACTCAGGCTCAGGGTGCAACAAGTAACAGAGCTTTTACACAATGGATTGAGAGAGGTGAAAAATTTGGGAAAAGGAAAGTGGTAGCCTGAGGTACCAGAGTTATAGCTCTTAGCAAGCTGCCAGGTGTAGACCAGCAATAGCTAGCTCTTTACAGGTGTCAGGCATAGGCGGGGTCACACCTGTCAGCACCCATCAGCAAGCCATGTTGGAGGCAAGGCCAGAGGCAGGAGCAGCACACTGGCAGTGGTTTGCAGCAAAAATCAGACATGAAGTTCTCAAAGGTCTGTGAAGATTTGCAAGACCTCTCCAGAAGACAGTCTGTCTCTTAAAGTTGGCGGAAGTCTGGCTCACGTCCCTGTGTTACATATTAAAAACAACACCCCGGTGGTTTCAGAAATGAAACTGCACCATTCAGTCCTACCTGACCTATACTTAGGTTGGGCAGTCACAAGGAGCAGTGGGGGAGGAGTGAAGGGAGTGGAGGGTGGGAAAGTGGAGAGGTGGTGGGAGGGAAAGGGGAGAGGTGGGGGGAGGGATGGAGGGGGGGAAGGGGGTGTCAGATGGGGTGAAAGAGGTAGGGTGGGGTGGAGAGGCTAAGAGTGGGGATAGAGGGTGTGAGAGGATGCAGGACAGGGAGCGGGTGTAGGAAGAGTTGGGGTGGAGAAATACAGGGGTGGTTGGTGGGGGTGTGTGAGTGTGAGGGGCACGTGCGGGTGAATGGGCTCCTCTGACACTTTTTTAAAGATTTATTTATTTATGCATGCAGAACTGGGGTACAGGCCAGAGGTGCAGGGGCAGTGAGAGGATCCACCAGAGACAGAGTGGGGAGCAGAACAGGCCTACTGACAAAGTACACTGCTGAGGGGAGCAGCGGGCGGGTCAGGAGAGGTCTGCCGTGCCATGTGGTCGCCTCCGGGGCAGGCGGGAATCGAACTCATGCAGAAGTGGCTTAAACTTCTTAGTGCTGTGCTTTAACCCGCTGCGCCACCAGGGAGGGCCCTGGGCTCCTCTGACACTTATAGCAGCATTGCTACTGTATTGGTTTCTAATTGGTTGTTAGCTGAAAATGTGAGTTCACAAAAACATTTTTCTATTTTAGGCTACATTGCATTCATTTTTTTAAACCCAAGGTTTATAGAAAACTTCAAATCAAAGATATTTTAAACTTCCACTTGGAACAACATATTATGGAAATAACCTTCAATTAGGAATCTGCCATGGATTTATGATATCTTGGGCACACACACACACACACACACATATGCCTTCACTTCATCTTTATTTCCCACACCTGTAAAATGACAGTGGGAAAGCTGTGGTGCCACTTCTAAGGTTTCTTATCATTCTAGAAAAATAATATGTGCTCAAAGACAAGTTACTGCCACTTAGCACTTGATGATTTAAGTCATTCTGTATTTTTATTAATCCGTAATGATGACCTCTGCACCAAAATTTGCGAGTGTTCACAGTACTCAAGTCTAGAAATGGGTATAGAATGAGAATAGGAGAATGGCTCTTTTAAGGCCTATGAACATACATATAATTTATTTGTCCAACTTAATAAGTGAAATTATTAGGCTTTATACTATCCTTCTTAGTATTAGCAGCAAATTAAACATTTGAATATTAGTAATAGGGGCCCTCCCTGGTGGAACAATGGGTTAAAGCATAGCACTCTGAAGATATCCACTGTCACTGTAGCACCAGTTCGATTCCCAGCCAGGGAGGTGACCCACATGGCACAGCAGACCTCTCCTGACCAGCCCGCTGCTCCCCTCAGCAGTGTATTTCAGTAGATCTGCCTGTTTGCTCCCCACTCTGTCTCTGGGGAATCCTCTCACCCACTGCACCTCTGGCCAGTTCTTGTATGCATAAATAAATATATCTTTAAAAAAAAAAAAAGAGTTCCAAGCACACAGACTGGAGATTTGTGACTGCAGTGATCTGAGACCTCACTCGGGTGTTCTAGATGGAGCAGGATTAAAGTGCCCCTCCCCCCTTCCATTTAAAAAATAAATAAATATTAAGCCACAGGTTTCCAAGGACAGGATCCCTTACAGCCCACTGGATCGGAGAACAAGCTGTGAAAATAGCAAAACAAGCAACATCAAAGAGATCTGACTTTGAAATAATGTTTTTCTGTGAAGAGGGCACCTGCATAGCCAAGAAATTCCCATAGCTCACTGGAGAAAAATGCCGGCACTCCTTGCCAAGAAATTTCTCCAAAGGGCAATCCAATGCCTTGATTACACATGGGAAGAGTAGACTTAAGTAGGGACTCCAAGAGCCCACTGCTGACTTCAGCCCTAGTGGGTTGGTCAATCAGATTCACATCAAGATGGTGTCATCAAAGCAGGCTTCTCTTTGTTCCTCGGTTGAGGCTTCAGACCCAGTAGGAGGTGAGGAGGATAGAGGGAGAGAGAAAGAGGAGAGGAGGAGGAAAACAAAAAAGAGTGAGGACCACAAGTGTTGGTGATGATGTGGAGAAATTAGAACTCTTATGTGTTACCAGTGAGAATGTAACTAGTGAAGCCACTGTGGAAAATGATATGGTGGTTCCTCAAAACATTGGACATTGAATTACCATATAATCCAGCAGCAATTCTATTTCTGGGTATATACCAAAAAAAAAAAAAAAAAATCAAAGCAGGATTACCAACAGGTGTTTGTATGCCCCTGTTCATAGCCTCATTGCACAAAGTAGCCAAAAGGTGGTGCTGTGGTGTGGACAGTTGTAGCCACACCCCTCCTCCCAACAATTAATGTTTAAATTCTAATTCCCCAAGCTCTACCTATTAGTAGGTGACAGCCTTTGGGACACTATTAGGTCATCAGTGTGGAACCTTCATGAATAGGATTGGTACTATTATAAAAGAGATACCACAGAGCTTCCAATCTCCATCCACCGTGTAAGGACCAGGAAGAGGGCCTTCACCCAACCATACTGGCATCTTGATCATGGACTTCTAGCCTCCAGAAATGCGAGAAATAAAATTTCTCTTGTTTATAAGCTACCCATTCGGTGGGATTTTGTTATAGCAGCCGAAATGGATTAAGAAGGGTAGCATACCAAGTGCCCATCAACAAATGAATGGATGCCCAAAATATGGTCCATATCTACACTGCAATGTTATTCAGCCTTAAAAAAGAAGGCAATTCTGGCCCTCCCTGGTGGCGCAGTGGGTTAAAGCATAGCACTGAGAAGCTAAAGCCGCTTCCGCATGAGTTCGATCCCCGCCTGCCCAGGAGGTGACCACATGGTGTGACAGACCTCTCCTGACCCACCCACTGCTCCCCTCAGCAGTGTACTTCATGGATCTACCTGTTCAGCTCCCCACTCTGTCTCTGGTGAATCTTCTCACTGCCCCTGCACCTCTGGCCTGTACCCCAGTTCTGTATGCATAAATAAATAAATCTTTTTTTTTAAAAAAAAGGCAATTCTGGCCATGCTTCGATATAAAGACATTATGCTAAATGAAGCAAGCCAGTCACAAAAGAATGAATATTACATTTCACTTATATGAGATGCCTGTAGCAGTCCAACTCAGAGAGACACCAACTAGAATAGTAGTTGTCAGGAAATGGCGTTCGTGGTCAATGGGTAGAGTGTCAGTTAAGGAAGATGAAAAGTCTTGGAAATGGTGCTGGTGATGGTAACACAACAATGTGAATGTACTTAATGCCACTGAATGTACATGTAAAATGGTAAAATTTTGTTATGTATATTTTATCACAATTAAAAAAAATCTCAAACAAACACAGAATAGAAAGCAAATCTCACAAATTAATAAAGGACATGAGGGAATTCTGTTGTTCACTTTATATCATCTTTATAGTATCATTGATGAAATAGTAAATGCTCTCCTCCAAGACTGGAAACAAATCAAAGATGTCCATTCTGTTCACTTTCCTTGAATATTGCAGGGACGGCTCAAAGCCAGTGCAATCAGGAAAGGAAAAGAAATAAAAAGTATCCTGATTCTATTAGGAGAAGTGAAACCATTTTGTTTTTTGGTAGACGATGATCATCAATATAAAAAGTCAGATGGAATTCACACACACAAAAAAACTAGTAGACTAATAAGTGAATTTAGTGAGGGTGTGAGATAAAAGCTAAATATAAAAATAAACCATTCCTAATACAAGCTGTGAAAATGAAATAAGGAAGAGAGCATCAAAAGCATAGAGTACTTAGAAATAAATTTAACAAAACATGTCTAAGGCTTATATATAAAAAGTATGAAAACATTGTTGAGTGAAATTAAAGATCTATATGAAGAGAAATTCCACATTTTGAATTAAAAGACCTGTTATTGTTAAGATGGCAGTCTTACCAAACTGATGTATAAATTAAATAAAACATAATAATCTAATAATCCCGGCATGCTTTTTTTTTTTTTTGCAAAAATCGACAAGCTGATCCTAAAAGGTTCAAGGAAACACAAAGGACCCAGAATAACAACAACAACAACAACAAAAACTGTAAGGAAAGAGTCAGTTGGGGCCTCCCTGGTGACGCAGGGGTTGAAGACAAAGTGCTATCAGGCTATCCACAGCCACTGTGGCATAAGTTGGCTCCCCAGAGAGGGAGTTGACCCACATGGCTGGCAGACCTCTCCTGCTTCACCTGCTGCTGCCCTCAGCGGTGCATTTCAGTGCCTCTGCCTATTCTGCTCCCCACTGTCTCTGGTGAATCTTCTCCCCCACCCCCATGCCTTTGGTCTATACCCAGTTCCTCTATGCATAAATAAATAAACCTTTAAAGAAGAAAAAGTCGATTGGAGAAGTTTCACTTCCATATTTCAAAACTTACTATAAAGTCACAGTTACCAAGATGGCATGATAGTGACATAAAGACAGAAATATAGATCAGTGGAACAAAGTGGAAAGTCCACAAATAAACTCTTAAATTATGGTCAATTGATTTGTGACAAAGATACCAAAGCAATCAATTGGAAATAAGAGTCTTTCAGAAAATGGTGCTAGGACAAACAATATATCCACAAACAAAAAAGATAAATTTATCTTTATCTCACATCATACACAAAAAATAAACTCAAAATGCATCAAAACTAAAATAAAAGCCAAAACTACATAGCATTTAGAACTAAACATAGGAAAAAAAAATCTTTGTGACCTTGGGATAGGCAGAGATTTCTTAAAGACTAAAAAGCACAATTCATCAAAGACAAAATTGGTGAGTTAAACTTATCAAAATTCAAAATATATACTTGAAAATACCAGTATGAAATGAAATGGCAAGCCACACACTCTGAGAAAACATTTGCAAATCACATATCTGACAAAGGATTTGTATTCAGAATAAAAAATGAAAAACTCAATAATAAGACAAATACAGGAAAAGATTGAACAGACATTTCACCAAAGAAGATATATTGGTGGCTAATAAACTCAACATCATTAATCTTGAGAGAAATGCAAATTAAAATCACAGTGAGCTACTACTATAAATCTCTTAGAAGGCTATAATAAAAAAGATAGATAATAACAGATATTGACAAGGATATTGAGAAGTAACAACGCTCATATATTGCTAGTAGAAATGCAAAATTATACAGTCACTTTGGAAAACAATTCATCAGATTTTTTAAAGTCAAATATAAATTTACCATATAATTAAATGATTCTACCCCAATATCTACCCTATAAAATGAAATGAAACTACATGCCCCACAACGATTTTCACTCAGTTTTCAGTGCAGCATTATCCATTAATAGCCCAAAGGTGAAAACATATAAAATGCCCATATTCTGGTGGAAAAGTAAATAAGATATGGTATATCCATAAATGGAATTTTATTCAACAATAAAATGAATAAATATTGCTATACGCTACAACATAGAATGCAAAATCATGCTAAATCCAAGATGCTGAATGTAAAAGACCACAGACTTCAGTATTCCATAGACATGAACTGCACAGGAAAATAAAAACTATGGAGACAGAAAGTATATTAAAGTTTTCCTGAAGCTAGGGGTGGGAACAGGACTTAACTATAAAGAGGAAAATGGGTCTTACTAGGATGATAGAAATGTTATCAAAATATATTACCATGGTGGTTGCACACTCAGTACATTTATTAAAGGTCACTGAATTGAACATTTACACTCGGTGAAGTTTATGGTATGTAAATTAAACATATCATTAAGGTTTTTCTTAAGCTTACTTTTTTTGTAAGTTAAAAATAAAAGAAAAAAACATCCCTAGCATCCAAAAAAGCAAGAACTTATCACTCATAATGAGATCAGTCAATCAAAATTGACCCAGAATAGGGGTCTAACACATTGGCAGACCAGGAACCTTCAAAGTGAGTTTAACTACTATTTGAAAGAGACATTTCTCCAAAGACATGCAAGGGACCGATGAAGCCATAAAAAGATCCTCAACATCAGTAGTCATCAGGAAAATGTGAATCAAAACTACATTGAGAGAATATTTCACACCCACCAAAATAACTATAACCAAAAAAGACAGACGAAAACAAGTTTGGACCAGAATGTGAAGAAACTGGAAGCGTCATACATGCTGGTGGGAAGGGAAAAAGCTGCGATGACACTGGAAAACAGGTTGCCAGATCACTACCATAGATCTTTGCTTTGTAATTTTGCTTTTTTAAATGTGTTATATGTATATGACTTTATTTAGACAACATTCTTATTTTATGTAATATTTCTTGATATGAAAAAATTGCAGAAATGGAGTTTAGGAGGAGGCAGGGAGGGAGGGATGTGGCCAACAAGGGATCCTTGGGGTGATAAAATCTCTGCATACCTTGACTATGTCAACACCAATATAATGATCTTATTTGAGTTTTTCAAGATGTTACCATTAGTGTTAAAGTACATGAAGGGTAGACAGGAGTTTGCTGTGTTATTGTTTCCATTACATAAATCTACAACTATTTCAAATTAAAAATTTAATAAACTTGTATAATTGATGTACAAGGACCCTGTTAGTCCCTTCAGGCTGCCTTAACAAAATACAATAGGTTACATGACTTACAAACAGTGGAATTTTATTTTGCCATATTCTGGAGGCTGGTAGTCCAAGATCAAGGTGCCATCACAGTTGGGTAAGAGCCCTCTTCCAGGTGCATAACTGGCACTTTCTTGCAGTGTCCTCATAAAGTGAATGAAGTAAAGGGAGCCTTCTAGGGTCTCTATTATGACCCATTAATGAATTCTTGAGGGCCCTTCCCTCATAATCTAATCACCTTCCAAAGGCTCCACCTCCTAATACTACCACCTTGATGACTAGAATTTCCACATATAAATTGTGGGGGAGAGGGGGTTGTCAGACATTCAGCCTGTAGTGAGCACTCTGTAAATGTTAAAATTGTGTAGTTATTAATATGCATCTTTAACAAGAATAAATAGCATGGAATCATTATTACTTTAATCGTTAATTCAAAAAAACACTAGTGTATACCTACTAGGTTAATGTTGCAGAGCATACAATGTCATGAATTTATGGTAAAATCACAATTGTTGCCATATGGCAAGCTTTTGCTGAGCCTGGGTCCTTTCTGCGATATGTAAATCAACTGAAATATAAACATACTTGAAGGGGAAACATTTTTGTTTGCTAATCATCACTAGTAGCACTAATCAAGATCAAAGGTTCTTAGCTGTCTTTCACAACTTAGATATCCAACTATATACTTGATTATCTCCACTTGCTCTCAAATCTCAAAAATGCAAAGCTGAATTTTTCTTCTCACTCCTCAAATCTGTTCCCTTCATCACTAGTTTTCTGCATCTCAATAAACAGTCTACCACCACTCACTTATTCAAGTCAGTGATATAAATATAAATTTCCTTCCCTGACCTCCACACTCCTCTGATGGACCCATCAATGCCTCTATCTCCATAGCCACCACCCTGTTCCAAACTATCATTCCCTTGCTGTATTACACAATAGCTTCTGACCAGTCTCTCTGTTTCCACTGGAATTACACTTGATCTATTCTTCACACAACAACGTGGCTTTATTAAAATTTAGAAATTCCATTCTCCTACATAGCCCCTAGTGGTCCATTTCACGTAGACTAAAATTCAGCCTTTACCACCGCCTACAAGGCCACACAAGACCTTACCCCTGGCCACTTCTCCATCCTCTGTTATATCTACCTTCATTCACTAGCAGCTGATTTTCACCATCATTCACTAGCATCTGATTTTTCAGTTGCTAAAATGTAACAGCTTCTTCCCAACCAACCCAGAGAGCCTGAGAGCATTCTTATAAACCCCAGTTCTTTGCAATGCTGACTTCTCCTACTTTAGGTCTCAGCTGAAATACCACACTGACAGTCCATAGTTCAGAAGAGTAACATACGGCCACAATCCTTCCAGACCTGGGGAGTAAGAGTATGTGGGGGGACTGATTCCAAAGCTTCATTTGCATAACAAACACATTGTTTCCTTTTTTTTTAAAGATTTATTTATTTGTGCATACAGAACTGGGATACAGGCCAGAGACTCAGGGGTGATGAAAGACTTCACCAGAGACAGAGTGGGGAGCAGAACAGATAGATGGACAAAGTACACTGCTGAGGGGAGCAGCGGGTGGGTTAGGAGAGGCCTGCCACACCATGTGGTCACCTCCGGGGCAGGCGGGAATCGAACTCATGCAGAAGTGGTTTCAGCTTCTTAGTGCAGTGCTTTAACCCGCTGCGCCACCAGGGAGGGCCTAAACACATTGTTTTCAATGAGATTAAGTATAGATTAAAAAGTCAATGTTCTAAATCCTTGTATTCGTATTTTATACAACATTGGAACATCAGCTGTCCATAAAAATAAAACCTGGAGTGTCTTAAAGGAAGTGGTAATTCCAAGTAATTGGAGAGCTGGGCAAGGATGAAAGTTTTTTTTTTTATTTTGTATCTTGAAAATGATGCAGATGCCAATCTAGTTGCATCTTTTAGGGGTGTGACATGGTGTTTGCATGAAGAGAAATTAAAGACTGAAAAGTCAGTGAAAAGATTTATTACAGCTAATATTTCTTGGGCATTTAATGTGTGACAGATATTAGTCTAGAAGCTTTCCATTTATGTGAGTGGTTTATGTACATCATTTCATTCGGTTATCATAATTACCCAGTGTATTAACAGCATCCCCATTTTAAAGATGAGGAAAAAGAGGTGCAGAGAAGCTAAGTGACTTACTCAAGAACTACAAATCTAGTAAGCAGCAAAGATTCAAACCCAGAGGGTCCTGTTCAGACACATGCTCTTCATGTTCCCCTTTTCAGTAGCATTATGATGATGACAGAGGTTTGACACTGCAGGGGACTCCCGCTATGGCAATAATGATGGGAAAGTGCAGATTCAGGAAGCAAACCTGACAATGTGATTGGACAACCGAGGCATAAGAGAGAGAGAAATCTAAGCTGACTTGCAGTTGTCTCACTTAACTAAATGGGTAGCTGATGGTGTTAGTGATAGAGATGGAAATACAGGTGAACTCTGGTGAAAATATATAAATTACTGGGCACTTCATTTTGATGTGCTTATTGAACAAAAAGGATTGCCTAGAGATGGTCAGTGGTACTAGTCTGGAGTTCAAAAAACACTTCTGGGTTAAAGATGCTAATTGGAGAGTTCTTATCCCAGTGGTAGGAAAAGCATGTGGAATAAGCAGGGCTCAGAACAAGATCAGGGAAACATCATCTATAGAGTAAGTACAGAAAAGCATCCAACAGCAACGACTGAGGAAGATGACCATGAAGTTAAGATACCAGAAAAGAATAGTGTTAGGGAAGCCCAGGATGGAGTTTCAGCAACGACAAAATTGTTTTTAGTCCTACTAGAAAGCAAGCTCTTTGTACGTGTATGATTTTTTTTTCATGTGTTTTGTTCACCAATGCACACCAGCACACAGAGGCCTGACACTTAGATGATCAAATACACATCGTGGATATGAATAAGAAAACAAAGTGCTGTATGAAATCGCACACGAAGTTCTGGGGAAACAAAGACTGAAAGGGGCCCATTCGATTTAGCAACTTAGGGAGTCACTGACAATCTAGTCCTGAGCAGTTACACTGGAAGGGTGGGGCGCAAGCAAAAGGGACGTGGTTTAAAAGGATAAATGCGAAGAATATTTTAGGAGTTACTTCTCTACGTTTTTTGCAATGAAAACAACTCCTTAAAGGTCGAGGGGAGGTGAGGCACTTGCAGACGCTGCCAGTCCATTCTTGGCTGAAACTGTCCCACAGGTAAGGAGGAACCTGGAGCTACAATGGCACGGGAACAGAGGATGAAAGGCGGCTTTTGCCTAAGGAAGGAAACGTGCTTTGTTCGCGGGCCGGCCACTTCACAGGCGTTCAGTACAGCCTCGGCGGGCCGGTGGCGAGCCCACAGCCAGGCGAGGGAGTTTTCCCTTTTGGAGGCGGCGGGGGCAGCGCAGGCTCTGGCCGCGGTCCCCTCGGTGCTGCACCCGCGCCCTCTGCTCCGTCACCTACGGCCACGTGGAAACCAGGGGCAGGGAGGACGCACATCCCAGCCCCAGAGCTGAGGGGTGGGGACAGCAGAGCCCCGCCCGCTGACAGGCTGCGCTCAGGTCTCCGGGTTTCCCGCAGGCCCCTCCTCCGGCGCGTGTCCAGTCTCCCGCACGCCTGGGGGGCGGAGCGGAAGTGACGTAGTGCGTCGCGCGTGATTGGCGGAAGCAGAAATTGCTTTGCTGCCGGCACGGAAATTACTTTCCTTTTGGCTTCCGCTCCTGGCCCATGTGAGAGACTGGTTAGTGAGATGAGCGCGATCCGGGCTGCGAAGAGGTGAGTGGGCAGCGGGGGTCTCGCTGGGGACCTGGTCCCCTGGCCTTTGTTTAGTGGAAGCCGTCTTTTAACAAACGACAACCGTTCTCTTCCCCAGATCTCGCCTTTCGTTACTATTTCCGCGATCCAGCCTTTAAAAGCTTTTTAATTTAACTTAACTCACTTTCTCGGCTCCCCATCTTTGTAAGCCTTCTCCCTGTTAGTTCTCTTGCAGCCTTTCCCTCTCCAGCTAAGTTAATGTGGCACTTTCCTTGTCACGTGACCCCTCTGCTGCCGCTGCGTGTCTCCGCCCTCTGCGCAACAGTGCATGTGTTATAAACGCCTCTTGTCTTAGAAACCTTTGCTGATTGGAGTCATCCAAGACGTTTTCTCTCCGCTGACATTTAATGCCTCCAAGTCTGTTTAGTAATGGTTGCCTTACAGAAGTTGATAGGAGAGTCTGATTTGTTTCTGGGTACCAGTCTCTACTATCAATTTCTGCAAGGCCCCAGGAAAAATTACTCAGCTGATTTCATCAAATTCCCTGTTTCCTGGGAATGAGTGATTATATGTCACTCTTGAGTAAGCTGCTCCTGGAAAGGCGTATTCCATGTTGAAGATGCTTAGAAATATTAATAGCGACCCTGTCTTGCCTCGAGGGCCAGCAACAGGACCTTCTACCACCTTACCTAGGGCCTGATGTTAAAGCCTCTGAGAGGTCACTGGAAAATGCAATGCCAGTCACTGAAGTGTTCAATCTCCCCCACACACATACACTCCAGTAGTTACCTATTGTCATGCTGCCTGCCTTCTGCACTCTAAATATGTTTTGACTGATTTCCAAAGTTGCCTCCACTGTGCAGTTGGTACCTCTTGCAGGGAATAGCACTAATTTGGGCTGAGAACTCTAATTATGCTGTAGAGATAGCTTTCATAGAAGAACAATTTTTTTCAAGTGATAATATTTGTGTTTTATTTTCTTTATAACAGCCTTCTGGCTTTAAGCCAACAGGAGGAACTAGAAGATTTGCCAAAAGATGATCCCTTGAGCACCAGTGAAGATGAGGTAGGTGACAACTGCTAAGCAGATTCTTCCAGTTTCCCTTCTGCTTGGAAATTAAGGCAGAGGGCACGTTCTTGGAAAGGAAAGGATAGCAACATTGGTAATATTTGCAAGTAAATTATAAGCAGTTATATAGTGTTATCTGTATAAAGTAATGTATTAAGGACTGTGGGAATATAAAGAGAGTAAATTACCTTACTGGAATTACATAATTAAACTGGAGCTCTGTTAGATGCTACAGGAATTCGACTCTTTATTCTCTTGATAAAACTACTTCAGGTTTGTTTTTGTTTGTGTTTTGTCAGTTTATGTGTCAGATCACATATCTTCTATACAGAAACATTACTCTCTCAGCACTTTCCTACCCAAAGTAAGTTAAAACCAGAATGACTTTAGCTTCCAGTTACTAAGGCTCTGTGTTCCTTATAACGCAGGAATTAGATTTTTGAAGCCGTTCTTTTCAGTTGAGCTGGAATGCCAGCACACCAGACCCCATCTCATTCTCCACTTCCCTGTAAGAGATGAAGAGATATTATGTGGACCTCAATTTACAGACTATCTTTTCTCTCCTTTCGTCATTCTGTTTTTCCTTCCTTGTGTCTAGGGGGACACTGATGGAGAGAGAAAGCACCAGAAGCTTCTGGAAGCAATCAGTTCTCTTGATGGAAAGAACAGGTAACACTCTTTCAGTTTGGACAGATAACAACTAGCTGATTCCATAAAATTTATCTGCAGCTAACATTTATTGTGTGTAAGACAACAAAGACAAAGTGTTAGCATCATTAAGAGCACATGCAGATTTTTTATCCTTTGCACTTCTATTTTTTCAACTAAGAAATAAGGTAATAGCACCTACCTCATAGAGTTGTGACATTTAAATGAGTTAATGAAGTAGTGCTCTTTAATCAATACCCAGCATATAATAAGCATCATATAACTGTTACTGTAATTGTATGTGACCTATGTGTATGAATTTTTAGTCTACACTTAAAAGTCTTGAAGCATTAAATAGGCATTGCTTCTCCCATCAGAAAAGTTAATTAACTTGCCCCCAAAGTCACTCATCTCAAGTGGCAGGCTGGGCATTCAAGTCCAATACCTGTTTCACGCTGCCCGTCTTGTATTGCCTTGTGTTTTTGAGGTATTGGTTCTACATTAAGAGATAGTTAGACTACCACATCTGACAAAACCTGACTCTAGAAGAAAAATACATGAAACCAAAGCCTTGTTTCCCCCAGTAAGATGTGTTCATTTCTATTTTATACTATTTTGCCTAATTGCAGGTGGAAATTGGCAGAGAGATCTGAGGCTAGTCTGAAGGTGTCGGAGTTCAATGTCAGTGCTGAAGGTAAGTTGTTCAGAGAAAGCTATCAATGCATGGAATCTTTGGAATTCCAAAAGCACAGTGATCACTTACCCGCAGGGACTGTTTTTGGTGTGATTAGTGGAGCTGATCATAAATGATAAACCAGTGAGTAGGGGGCAGAAATGTCCTTGTATGCCCTTGAGTTGCTTGCATTTTTAGAAGAAAGCCTAGAAGACCATGGTCAGTGACTTGCTTCTGGGAGAGAGGGGCACAGATAAAGGTAGCTGCTCCCTACTAGCTCAGTCCTATTTGATATTTGTATAGTTGTTTTTAATGTTCATGATTTCATTTTTTTTCAGTGCTCGCCATGCTTTGAGTTTGGACAGGCAAATAATCTCTACACCTGGGATTCAGAGAAGTCAATTTACTAGTAGTATCAACCATTAGATCATCTAGCCAATAGCTATTTAAAATAGCTGCCCCTTCCCGCTCACTGGGGAATAAGATTTCATTTAGCTTTGGAGGAACACAAAACTTTGTAATACTTAAGGTTGTTTTTTTTTTTTTCCACGCCCCCCTCCCCATCTTTCTTCAAGAACCAATTCTCAACCCCTGGAGGGGGAGTAAGATCACCGCTGTTAAAAATACATGATCTGGTAAATGACATAATTGAGGTTTTAACCTGCTACCAAGTCTAGATGGCAAGTCTTTTTCACCATATTCACAACTTGGGCAGCTTGAATAAATTATACATTTCTAGTAACCACTATTGTAACTTTCCAGAAACATGTTAAAATGGCATTCTAGGCTTACACACTCAGCAAATACTTGTGCTGCTTCTGTCTATCCACTTCAGGAACTGTTCAGATACCGGGGCTACCGTCAAGAATAAGCTTGCAGGGCTTGCATTCTGATAGGGGGGACAGGGCTAGAAAAATTAAAACAGGATGATGCAATAGAAGTGACTGGCTTCTTGAGACTGACTGGTCACAAAAGATTTCTGAAGAGGAAACATTTAAGCTGAGATCTGAATGATAAGGAAAGTCAGCAATGCAAAGATAAGGCGAGGCAGTCCAGGTGAGGGGCAGCTAATACAGAGGCTCTAAGGAAAAAATATACTCGGCATGTTTGAAGACTAGAAGGCCAAATGTGACTGGGACATTCCTAGAGGTGGGAATGGCTTGGGGGTAGAGGCAGATAGGGACCAGGTCCCACGAGGCTGTGTCCTTCAGGTGAATGTAGTTCCAGTTATAGCGGGGAGCTATCAGAAGATCATGAGATGCCATGATTTACATTTGCAAAATACCACTTTGACTGCTGTGTAAAGAACAGTTTGCTTTGGGGCAAGAGTAGAAGCAGAAAGGCAGGGAGAAAAGGAAATGACTTTTTTAAATAAATCATTCTCTTCCTGCAACACGTTTGGGAATCTTGAAAAGTGACACTGGCACTGTGGCTAGTGATGGAAGAGTGCCACTTCCCTGCATGTTGGCCCGTCTGCCAGCATTTTCTGTGGAGGCATATCCCAGTGTGGTAGTGAGATTTTGCCTCACTTCTCAGTCTCACCAGAAAGTTTGGCCTTTCTACAGGATCAGGAGAAAAACTAGTCCTTTCAGATCTGCTTGAGCCCGTTAAAACTTCATCCTCGCTGGCCACTGTGAAAAAGCAACTGAATAGAGTCAAATCAAAGAAGGCTGTGGAGTTACCCCTTAACAAAGAAGAGGTTGAACGGGTGAGTTATAGAGAAAGTGGTCCATTAAGCGGAAGAAATTGAATGACAAGGACAAATCAGGTGAGAAGAGAAGGGGGGGTAGCAGCCTGAGAAATGGGCAAGAGGAAAGTTGTGATTCCTTATCGTGACAAGGCTTAAGGCTAAGCTCAGGAAAGCACAGCCTGGAGAAGTAAACAAGAGCTCTTCTTAGTCTCTGGCATCCTGACTCTTCAGCTAAGAAACACTGCTTTCTAATTTCCTGCTAGCCCCTTATGCTTGATAACTTAATTTTGCAGCCTTTGCCTTTTTTTTGTGCTTTGTCTGTTTCAGATTCACAGGGAGGTAGCATTCAATAAAACCTCACAGGCCCTCGCCAAATGGGATCCCATCGTCCAGAAGAACCGGCAGGCAGAACAGCTGGTTTTCCCCCTGGACAAGGAGCCGGCAGCCGTTGCACCCATTGAACATGTGCTCAGTGGCTGGCAGGTGAGTGAAGCCCAAGGAACTTGGCCTTGGAAACTGCAGTTGCATAGCACGGAGGTTGCAGAGTCAGCAATTGATTTGATTGGATGTGTTCAGCCTAAATCTCAGCTATGGTTTTGGTTCAGCAGTGGGATGGGAAGGGAGTGAGTCTCATGGTCCAGCAATTACCAGGCAAAGCAGCCCTGGTGTCGCCCTGCATTGGTCTGTAGGCCACAGCACACACTTGTTTGCAGGTGTTTGTGTTAAGACCTCTGATCTTTAGCAGAGAGGGAACATACTGTTCCTCTTTTATACCCCAGTTTTTTAAAGAGCTTTTCCTCACAGTTTGAACTGGGAAAAATGGATCTCTGTGGTATTGGTATGGGCAAGTGAGCAGTGGAACCCCAGGTTGGCTTGTAAAGGAATGCCGCTAAAATACAACATTGCTGACAATGAGTAGACTTGTAACAAGTAACACATTTTTGACTTTCAGTAAGTTTGCCATTTGGCAAGGGACTCATTAGGAGTCTATAAAAATGATTCCAGAGCTGGGCTTACCAAACACAGATCCCTGACAAATTTGTCATCCTTCTGAAGCAAAGGATGCTTGTAAATATGGTGGATATGAGGTTGCTGGTGCTTCTATATTACCAAGGGTGTTTTCTCCACTTCACTGATGTTGACAAAAAGTTTTTCTTTTACGAAATGAGGGCGGGTAGGAAATGACGGGGTTGGGGGTGGGATGGTAGCTAAGCTCTTGTCAAAAATAAAAAGTTGGTCATCCCACGTCCATTCCTAAAGTCTCAATTTTTAATCTGAACAACTGCTTCAGAACAGCTAACCTATCTTTTCCGAGCCTATGATGGGATATCTCTCTTAAGCACAAAAACAGTCCAAAACATCAGTGTGTGTCTGCACACAAGGAGGATAGCTACCCTCTTTGTGCTTTTCTTCTGCTTTCTGAAATCCCCAGGGGAAGAGAGGCCCCTGTATCAGGACAGTAAGACAAGTAACACCACCCAAGTAAACAAGGCTCACCATTCTAACTAGACCTAGAACGAGGAGTTGCTCACTATAGGCATAAGCTCTGTTTCTGAGGCTGTTGTTGAAGTCACTACCATTCTTTTTCTAGGATGCTTCCTTTTCCACTTGAATCACAGATCAGGTTTAAAGTGTGGCTGCACGATGGAAGGGAGACTGTAGGAAAAAAAAATTAAGAGGTAATGCAATTTGCAGGATTCAAACATTGAAAGTATAGACAATGAATAGTGAAAAGTCCAATCTCATGCCTGTCCCCGATCTGTTCATTTTACCCCCATGCTCTTCCAGAGGTAACCACTTGATGAGTGTCATTGTTGTTAACATGGAGAGTTTTATTCATATATTTTGTTCACTATGGTTTTTGATGCAAAAAGTGCAGCAATGTTTTCTGCACCTTGCTTTTTCCAAGTGACAGTGTAATCTTGCAGGAAAATACTGCACTGGCTATTAAAGATGAAACAGAGGAGGTTGCATTAAGAATGGTACAGCCACTCCTCTCCAGGAATTCCCTGTGCAAGACAGAATGGGGTCCGGGTGCTCACATTGAGTGAGTGCCATACCATGCATTCGTTCTGAGATTCAATTTTGAGAAATGCTAACAAAACACAAAACAAGAAAGTGTTTTGGTTGGGGGTGCATTCTGGCTAGCAGCTCCCAGTTCTCCTTACACCGTAGAGTGCAAAGATCCCAGGACGTGTAATACAGTAATCTTTTTGGAGATTAGGAGTCCCCAGTCTGCACTATAGTTTTAGTCCAGCTTCTTAAAATTCCATTTCACTCTCGCTGAGAATTAAAAGAGTTAAATGTGTGATAGAACCTGTGTAAACTGCAAAGTGCTAGAAATGTAACTTTTCCCACCCCCTCTCCTTCCCTCCACTAGCAGTCTACACTAGCATTTCTCAAAGCCCTAGTTTCTCAAAATCCCCCACCAAAGTGAGGTGGTCAGGTTAATGCTAGAAAATGCTGTGTGCGCTTACTGATGACTAGCGACTCACTGAATATGCTAGTCCTTCAAACGCTATGAAAAGATAGTAAAGAACTCCGATTGGGCCCACCCTGACCAGATTTGTTCAATCTATTTCATTCAAAATCAGATGAGTTGAATTTTTTAACTTAAAACCTGAAGTAACATCCCGTTACCTGATGAAGAACCTGCTTTGGGAAGTTCTGTTCTCCACTGCCCTCTGTTGTCCCTGCCCCCTAACACCCTCCTGAACCTTCTTTGGAAGGGCGTTGGTGAGGGTCCTACGAATCACCATGTCCCAAGCCCTCTGAGTCCTCCCTTGCTGCTGGGACATGCCCCTGATTTTTGATCTGGCTGCTCTCAGTCCTCTTCCATGACACTTGACTGTCAGTGTGTCTGGGTGACACGTCAGACTCAACCCCTCAGAGATTCAGCCCCATCACTGACATCACTGTCAACTTCAAGCAGTCCAAGCCAATCCCAGTGTTTTCTGCCCCAGACTCCCCAAGCCTGTCCCACCACCTTCATTCAGTGACCCCAGGCGTCTGGGTTGGGAGCCTCCTTTTGCCCCTTAACTGCCACCCCTCTCTGCCCTCATGGGGCTGGTCCTGTAATCTCTGTCTCTAATAGTTCTCAAGTCCCTGGTTCCTCTTCCATTTTCATTCACACCTCTGATTTGGCATTTGACATATAACCCCTTGTACGTATAACCCCAAAACTGGTTGTCCTTTGCTTGTTTAAAATCATCTCTGAGGGGTTGAGTGTAACTCAACTTAGAGAATAAAACAGCAGCACCCTGCTTTTCCCCTACACAAGAGAGCACGTGGTCCCCTACATGCCTCTCCCACATCTTGTGTTGTTGCTCATATTCCTCCCGGGTTTTTTCCCCTCACAGAATTGTAGTTAGGCCTCAAAGCCTACTTCAAAAAGTCTCTTCCTTCCCCTAAATCTAGCCTACCTCCTAATCAGAATTGAGTTGTCCTTCCTCTGTGAATACTCCTGTGGAATCCTACTTAACCCATTAAGTTGTTAGTGGTGGGTCTCTTTACTCTAAAGGGCTATGAGCTCTCTGAGGACAGGAATGATCTTAATCAATTGTGTATTCTTAGCACCCTGTACAAGTGCCTGGACTATAGCTGCATCAATACATGTTTGTAAGTTGAACTGCATTGGAGGGAGATTACGATATTGTAATATAGATCACTATGCAACCTGTGACTGATGACTACTGCAAACACTAAAAATAGAGACACACACACCTTTACTATTCAGTAGGATAGGTTTAGGGTTCAATCAATAGCACCATGTTGTGTATGATATTGTGTGTTTAAGCATTTGTCCAGACAGTTGTAAGTTTAATACTGACTGTGATGTTTTTGACTGTTAAAAAAAAAAAAACCGCATAGGGTATGTGTGAGGTTAGGACAGGTGCTATTACCTAGGGCACTCTTTGTGCCTTGCCAGGGTGGACCGGGGCACCATAGGCCTGGTTATTTTAGGTATCTTCCCAATATCAGCCAAGCAGCAAATGGGCTTTTTTGTTTGACGGGTGAAGTAACTGCTTCATGGTCTTCATTTCACAGGTATAGACATTACCTTGCCTGCACAGTTAGCTGGAAACTGAGGAATTGGAACCAGAGTTAGAAAAGTGCTAGTGTTAAATTTAAGCTGTCAGGAAGCAAGCTAATTACATGAAGATCTTCTTTTTAAGACAGTGTCTTTGTGCTCAGAGAACTAAAACACATACCCTGCCATAAACTGAATTTGTAGGTTGTACCTAAGGATGCCTTGTTCTTGTTTCTCACGTGTGTTAATGACACCAAGAGCATATAAGTGCATAAACGATTCGTAGCAACTGGTGTGGTTGGAAAAGCTGGGGCTCCCCTCTGACCCACAGTGCAGATCAACTTCCTAGTTGTACCATCAGTGGCAAATAATGTTTATCTTATGTCCTACCCCTCCTTTCCCTCTGGAAATAGTCTTTAAAGTAGTTTTATATGAATCTGAGTTTCTTAACTATACAGCAATAGTTGCAGGCTTCAGATCAGTATCACAGTATCGAGGCCATTCTGTTTTGCCACTGTCGGAACAATTTGGTGCTACTATACCTCTGTCCTGCTAGTCTTTACCTTAAGACCATCTTGCTTGGAGTTTTAAACATTGGTAATCGGAATACAGACTATCCCCTCTGTGAAAATAGAACATAGCCCCAGCTTCCTATTACTGAAGTCTTTCTTAGAATTGAGTAAGGTTTTATCTCCACAACCAAACACTATGACTTCTCTGCTGTAATAGCCCGTCTTATCCAGTTGACAGTGCCATAAAGGAGAGGGTTACGGGTTGTAAAGAGGGGAAGCGTGGCTTGAGACTTATTATAATATTCTGTTACCTCCTTAAGGCAAGAACTCCCCTGGAGCAGGAAATTTTTAACCTCCTCCATAAGAACAAGCAGCCAATGACAGACCCTCTGCTGACTCCTGTGGAAAAGGCCTCTCTCAAAGCCATGAGCCTGGAAGAGGTAAGTCAGATGGGCCCTTTCATACACCTGCACGTGCTTTGCTTCTCCCAGCCTCAGCCCTTGAGCTCAGGAGTCACTGGAAGTGTCATTTATTGTAGGCTAAGATGCGCCGAGCAGAGCTTCAGAGGGCCCGGGCACTGCAGTCCTACTATGAGGCTCGGGCTCGAAGAGAGAAGAGAATCAAAAGCAAAAAGTAAGGAGGCCCCTGTGAACTGGCCTGGGGTTCCGTGGAAGAAGGTGATGTGGCTAATCACAAGCCCTTAAGGAAGCTTTGCTGTGACCACTGGGGTTGTGTAACGAAGTCTCAAGTGTAACAAGGTCCCAAATAGGAGTTTTGGGCCTTTTTTTTTTTTTCTTACCAACGCCTTAGGAGTTTTGCCTGCTTCAGTAGTGTGCTCTCCTCTGGCTATGGCTTTCAAGTCTGCGTTTTGCTAAAAAGAGGACTGTTCAATTACTTTCTCTCCCTTCCAGGGCATCACAGAGTGATTCTGTAGAATGAGCTCTGGATTCTACAGCTGTTGAGCCCAGTAGGGCTTCCTTCCTACCTCTTTGCCTCTTTGGAACTTGTTCTACTCTTCCCTCATGCTATAGAAGCAGAGGGGACTCTGCTCTGCAGAGGCTGGCCCCTGCAGTCAGCTAGCTCTGTGCTGTCCATTCTAATCCTTACATCAGGAACCTCTTGAGTAGCAGGAGCATTTCTGTATGCTTTTGGTGTTGCAGCTAAATCACTTCCCTCCTACCCCTTGCAGGTATCATAAACTTCTAAAGAAAGAAAAGGCCAAGAAAACCCTAAAGGAATTTGAGGCACTACGTAAGGTCAATCCTGCTGCAGCCCTGGAAGAACTGGAAAAAATTGAAACTGCCAGAATAATGGTGAGGTTGCCTCTCACCCCCACTCCTTGAACCAACTTTCCCCAGGAAGGGGTGAAGATCTCACACTGCCCTTTCTTTCTAGGAGCGAATGAGTCTTAAGCACCAGAACAGTGGGAAATGGGCAAAGTCAAAGGCAATTATGGCCAAATATGACCTGGAGGTAAGAGACCATCAGGGTGACAAGACATAGAATTAGGACAAAGGGGAATCTGTCCATAAGGGTGCTAGCAGGAGCAGAGCTAGAGAAGAGTCATGGGGCTGAGTGGGAGTGTGAATGGGAATCTTAAAAGGCTCCAGAAAATCTCTAAGGCAGAGAGGAAAATGACTAGGAATAATGTGGGAAAGGAGAGGTGAAAGGGAAGCAGCCTTGAAGGCAAGTCTTTCACAAGAGAGAGGAGCTTTGAAAAAAATCAACTTTGTTTCTTTCACGTGTTGATTCCTAAAGAACAAAGAATTTGTGAGCTTTAAGAACTGACCAGAAAAAGTGTTGTTGGTCACTGATGACAAGTGCTTTTCCTCCAGGCTCGCCAGGCCATGCAGGAACAATTGGCTAGGAACAAAGAACTGACGCAGAAACTCCGGGCAGCCTCTGAAAGTGAGGAAGAGGTGGAGGCAGGTGCGGAGGAGGAAGGCGAGCTCCTTGTCCCTGAAGCGGTGAACAAGGTGCAGGTGAATGGAGCTGGACCCAACCCCTGGATGCTCAGGAGTCGCTTGGGTGACCCCAAAGAAGAAATCCAGGAGGACCTGGCGCAACAGCCAAAGCCTGTTGCCCTTGAGGTTTCTGAAAGTGAAGAAGAAGACAAGCCAGTGGCAGAAGAAGAATTGTTGCTAAAAGAATTTGCGGAAAGGCGATTGCTTAGGAAAAAGTCCAGACTCAATCAGAACACCAACTGGGGGGGCAATCAGGAAACAAAAGGTAAGTTGTGGTAAGCTCCCAGGGAGCCATCCATGGTGCTAGAGCTACAGAACAACTATGAAAGGAACACTTAGTGTCTGTCCTCACACACAACAGAGTGCCTGGCTCCAGGACTTGCCAATGTGTGCCCTGGGGCCCCAAAGAGAAAATAGGTTCATAATAGCCATTTTTCTTCAGAGGCATTTTTTTTAAAATTTGTTTATCTATGCATCTAGAATTGGAGTACAGGCCAGAGGTGCAGGGCAGTGAGAGGATTCACCAGAGACCGAGAGGGGAGCAGAGCAGGAAGATGACGAAGTACACTGCTGAGGGGAGCAGCGGGTGAGACAGGAGAGGTCTGCTGTGCCATGTGGGTCACACTGAAGTGGCTGTGGCTCACTTGCAGTGCTGCGTCCTAACACGTTGGGCCACAGGGAGGGCCCAAAGGCATTAATTGGTTATTTACCTACATGGCTGTACAAAGCGTGTTCAGATACATTTTCTGCTGATAAGATCTGATAGTCTTGAGAAAGAGAAGCCCACCCTTGAAGTCATGTCAGGCATTAGCATCACTGGTCCTGTAGCCTGAGAGAAGTATGTATGGTGGGGGTGGCAGATATGGAAATCTGTTCACACCCACAGAAACAGGTGGATTTTGCGGTGTGATGAAACACCTTCAGACTATTGCTGCACTTCTCTGTAAAGTAGGAGTGGCATTTTTACCACGTGGTGTGTGTCGACATGGGCTAAGACTATCCTGGCAGGAATGAGTAGCTCCACAAGGCTCATGGGAAGTTAGAATTGTCACCCCGTGTTTACATCTGATATGTTGTATATTGTATCTCTGTCTGTTATCCTGCAGCGATTTTATATTAAGAACATGAACACCCTCTGGGCAGGTCATAGAGCTCCTGTTCTGGGAACAATATGGGGTGTGGGAACAATATGGGGTGTCACAATACCCACTCTCCTAAGTGACCTGGCTGTCTGGATGGATCTCAGGTCTGATGCTCTTTTCAGTGGGAATAATGCATTTAGATGATGCATTTTTTTCCCCATTGCAAAATAAAAATCTTAGACAAGCCATCATTGCAAGTGCATTATAGGGCCTTTACTCAAGGTTTTCAGTAGGAGAGTTACAAGAGGACATGTTATGAGCAGTCATTCAGAGAGGCTTTGGGAAGCAGTACTCACTGCAGGCTGAGATTGTGGGCCAGTCTCTATGACCACAGGACACCAGCTATATGCTCCCAAGCCCCTCAAAAGCTGGTCATCTAGCTTCATGTGTAGAGCTGTTTATTGGTTGTGGCTTGAAAGGTAGATTTGGATTTCCTTGGATAACTAAGTAAAATGCTTCCAAACCTTCGGGGAAACCATATCTTGAAATAGTGGGAATTCCTGGACCCCCAAACAAGATGAGCAAGGAAAGTTGATCCTTGAAGAATAAACGTACATGTTGTCCAAAGGCCAGATTGCAGTGGGTTCTTACTATAGTGGCTTCAAGCCAAGGCTAGACAAAAAGACAGACTTGGGCATGGAGGCAAATTGAATAAGTCAAAGGATACTGCCATGTTTCCCTTGGGACTCTGAGATGTCAGCTATTTGACTTGGCCACAGCAGATTCTGAAATGCTGCTTTAAAATAAGGCAGTACTGGGGACCTCCCTGGTGGCGCAGCAGGTTAAAACACAGCACTAAGAAGCTAAAGCCACTTGCGCATGAGTTCGATCCCCACCTGCCCTGGAGGTGACCACATGGCGCAGCAGACCTCTCCTGACCCTCCCGCTGCTCCCCTCAGCAGTGTATTTCGTCGATCTGCCCATTCTGCTCCCTGCTCTGTCTCTGGTGAAGCCTCTCGCCGCCTCTGACCTGTACCCCAGTTCTGTATGCATAAATAAATAAATCTTAAAAAAAAAGGCAGTACTGGATGAGGTTTTTGTAAATAGAAGATCACCACAATAAAGTAAAATTTTTATGAATTACACATATACACTACAATGAAGTTGCCTTCTGAGGCCACCTGCTAAAGTGGCTTTTTTTTTTTTTCTAAATTTGAAATTTGAGGCCATCTCCCCATGCAGGATTTACTATACAGGGAAATAAAGCCACAGTTCTAGTTCTACAGTGAGTCATTGGCAAAGCTGAGAATAGGACCCAGGACATCTGCTTTCTAACATGCTGCTTTTAACTACTAAACTCGATTGCCTGCTACTTGACAGGTAACGATTAGTGAACTCTCCAGGAGATCCAGTGAATGGAATCCTCTTTACCGATTTGTCCTCATCAGACTCTTCAGCGGTGCCTAGCACCCAGTGGGTGTTCCACAAATGCTTGCTGTTGAGTGAGCTTAGCAAATGTCTCACTGGCAAGGCAACTCCCAGCCTTCTTTTATGATGGCTTTCATTTTCCCCCCAGATTCTAGCAGCCAGGAGGTGCTGTCTGAAATCAGGGCACTATCTCAGAAACTCAACAAGGAAAACCATCAGTCCGGGAAGCCAACAGTGACTTCTGTGGGGACGGCTCCACCAGCCCAAAGTCTGGAACCTGCCGAGGAAGAAGAGGAGCCCTTGCTGGTGCAGAGGCCGGAGAGAGCACAAACTTTAGAAGAGCTTGAAGAACTGGGCAAAGAAGGATGTTTTCAAAACGAGGGGCCTCCCAGGCCTGTGTCAGAGGGTCAGCACTTGGGGAGGAACCGTGGTGATCAGCCTGGTGCCCCCAAGGAGAAGAAAAAGAAGGAGCAAATGATTGATCTGCAGAACCTTCTCACCACAAAATCTCCGTCTGTGAAGTCTTTGGCAGTTCCCACAACAGTTGAGGAGTTGGTGAGCAGAGCCAGGGTTGTGAGCCATTGTTGGGGGGTCAGAGCTGGCACAAAAAGGGCCCCTCTTGCACAAGAAGTAGAATTGGTGATGTTTCGTGGTGCTGGGGGCAAATTTCCTTAGTTAACAGGTCTGCAGTAATACAGAGCTGACAGGTTAACAGATGCAAATATGTGCGTGTGACCGAGGCGCCACCATCCAAATCCTGAGTCACCATACCCTCCATGGGGTGTCTCTAAACCCACCCTCAGAAGGAGAGAGTCACTCAAAGTTCTGGCCAGATCCCAGTCAGGCAACTTTAAGGTGAGTCATTGAGCTGTTGCAACATTAATGTTCTACTCAGTGGTGTCTCAAATGGTCTAGGGCCCCCTGAGGAAGTCGTGGAAACTACTCCAGTGAGGAGCCCTGGTGTGTCTTTACAGGGGATGGATGCATACGTTGTGGCTAGGATTTCTTCCTCCACCCAGCAGCTGCCTCGCTGAAAGTTTAAAATTGTGTCATATGATAATGAGCTAGGGATAGTTACCCTAGAGAGAAGAAAATTGGAGCATGATTGGCTACTGATTGGTTTGTATTGCAAGGCCATGATTGTTCCACACTTCCCCCTAGAGGGCGCTAAAATGTCATGACCCAAAATTCCAGTGTTCTTGCCATGACCACAGCTCATAAAAGCAAGCTGTAGCTCCGGCTCTTGTTTCTTCCCAGGAAGATGAAGAGGAAAGAGATCAAAAGCAGATGATAAAGGAAGCTTTTGCTGGGGATGATGTCATCAGAGACTTCTTGAAAGAGAAGAGGGAGGCTGTGGAGGCGAGTAAGCCAAAGGATGTGGACCTGACTCTGCCTGGCTGGGGCGAGTGGGGTGGTGTGGGCCTGAAGCCCAGTGCCAAGAAGAGACGCCGGTAAGAATAGCAAAGAAACCCTGTCAGAAGGGTACCGGACCCTCCCATCTCTCCCTCAAGTGTCCTCCCTACCCTTCTGACTCCTTCTTAATGTTCTTAGTCAGATTTCCTGCTGTTGCTTTCCAGGTTTCTCATTAAAGCCCCTGAAGGTCCTCCAAGAAAAGACAAGAATTTGCCAAATGTGATTATCAGTGAGAAGCGAAACATCCATGCCGCGGCTCATCAGGTGAGGGATGTTGAGCTTTTCAGCTGTCTCCTCTTTATTGCCTTGCTTTCTTGCTTAGCAGGAATATGCTAGTCATTCTGTGGTCAAGAGGGACATGTGACCTTGACCATAGGGTCAGATCTCTTACTTGCACTGACCGGCTGAGACAGATAGTTCGGACAGACTGCACTGTCTATCCGAAGTCAGGCGGAGAGCTCAGGGTGAGGCCCCCCACGTCTGCAGCTCCACCTGGTAGCCCCAATGCCTCTGCAGACAGAGCTAGCCAAACTAAGAGTTCCTGCTCTTCCAACTTGTGTTTGGAGTTCAGGTAATGTTTAAAGACTTAAGATTTGAGCTGCGGCTTAAGAAAAACAAACTATCACTTGTTCAGGACAGTGAAAGGGTTGGAGATTGTGTCATGTGATAATGAGCTAGGGATATTTACCCAAGGGAGAAGCAGATCAGAGATGATAGTGGTGTTCAAAGACAGGGCAGGCAGTCGTGTGGGGTGCTGTCACATAAAGAGCAAATGGCTGCCGAGGGAAGAGCTACCAGCATAAAGGGGACTCGAGTGGAATTGTACCCGATAAACCTTGTTACTCCCTTCATTTCTGAAAGTTTCTGACCTAAGACCTAGCCCCAGCTAGTATAATAAAGAATTGTATTTTGTTTCTGAAAAATGACCAGGGGGATGGGAGGGAGTCTTTTTTTTTTTTTTTTTAAAGATTTATTAATTTGTACATACAGAACTGGGGTACAGGCCAGAGGCTGAGGGGTGGCGAGAGGCTTCACCAGAGACAGTGGGAGCAGAACAGGCAGATCGACGAAATACACTGCTGAGGGGAGCAGCGGGCGGGTCAGGAGAGGTCTGCCGCGCCATGTGGTCACCTCTGGGGCAGGCGGGAATCGAACTCAGGCAGAAATGGCTTTAGCTTCTCAGTGCAGTGCTTTAACCCACTGCGCCATCAGGGAGGGCCAAGGGAGGGAGTCTTTAATAGGTACAAAAGAGAAGTGAGGAAATAACATTTCAATGATACTCTGTTGATCTTCTTTTGCAAACCAATCCCTGCAGAAGTTGAATTGCAATCACTGTCATCCCAGTTGAAGATATGTAACCAGAAAAAAAGGCAATCAATAGACATTTATGGGATGAGAAAAGGCTGCTTCAACAGTCCAGGATTCTAGATGAAAGACAAGTGAGGACCTCCATAACAACTGCCCTTTCCTTTCCAAGTCATGGCTGTTTTTTAATACAGTCACAGCAGATTGAAAATAAGTTTTCCGACCTTTAATAAGCCAGAGGTTGCAGGTTCCAGCATGCATAGAATATAGAATAATTTGTGCTTTGAGCTGGGGCAGAGGTTGGGGGTCTGAAACTGAACACATTGTCCAAGTGTTTTTTCCTCTCCGGCCCTGGGTGGCATGCACAGATCTAGCTGTCAGCTTTCAACCCCAAGAAGAAATTCCCTCAACCAAAGAGAGCCTGTCCTTCAGAAGCACCAAGCAGTACTCAGCGGCATTTGTACATTCCTTTAATTATTTCCAGAGACTACTGATTGTAATGTGCCCGTTTTTCTGCGTAATTTTCCCCCTTCACTATGCCCATTAGGGAAGTGTTTAAAGATTATTTAAATGTCTGAAGAGAACAGTATAGTGGAGTGGAGTATTGGGCAGGAGTACTAGCTTTTGTTGTCACTTGCTATTCATTTACATGGGTAAATCATTTCCCCTCTCCAAGCCAAATTGGGGGGGGGAGGTCATGTCAAGGGAGATGTCCTTTGACCTTATCTAAGTACTTCAGCTTTGACAGGATGAAGCTGACTAATTCTAACAGCCTGGTAGAGTTTAGGATTCAAGAGTCTATATTTGTATAGCCTTAAAATATCAGTCCTGTGTGTCAAGGAGAGGAAAGGAAGGAATTAAGAACATGAAGAGGGTCAGCGGGTGAAAAAATCTACAGAGATACACAGGTGTCCCATGTTTCTTACAGTTAGTGTTATATAGGAAGATTTCATGGGGACAGCAGTCCAGGGTCCGACAGAGACCCACAGCTACAGGGGCAGTGTTGGTGGTTTTTCAGTCTGTAGATTATTGAGTAAGCCTGGTTGGGAGAGTTCCTTACCCAAATTAAGCCTTTGTACTCATAAATGTCCTCAAGCAGATTGGGACTCCTGAAACTAGATTGTACTGGAATGCCTTGACTCCCAGTGGGTTCACACATTGCAACCAATATGACCAACTGTGGCCTGTCTGCCAAAACTACCTGACCGGCTGCCATGGGGCCTGGCCCACACCAGCTCACTCTGCCTTCCTTTCAGGTGCGGGCACTTCCATATCCATTCACCCACCATCAGCAATTTGAAAGGACCATCCAGATACCTTTAGGACCTACATGGAACACCCAGAGGGCCTTCCAGAAGCTGACCACACCCAAGATTGTCACCAAGCCAGGCCATATCATCCAGCCTATAAAAGCAGAGGACGTGGGAAACCAGTCCCCCTCAAGGTCAGACATCTCTGTCATACAGAGGAATCCAAAATGACTGTCCTCGCAGAGCAAAAAATAGCTGAAGAAGATCTCTGTACATTGAGTTGCTGGAGGAGTTATGTCCTGCCGGAACCAGGAGCCCCGACTGAGCAGTGGCCCGGTTTTACTCCAAGCTGCAGGATCCATTCCAAAACTGGCTTAGCACACTGGTCATAGTTAAGCCACATTTTAGAAATAAAAGCATTTTTATCTATTTAACCTGGAATGTGTTCTATGTTGTCTCCCATTGAATCATTGGGTGCTCCCTGTTGTATTTCTTTAGTCAGATTAGTCAGGGGAACCTCATTTTTTTAACCAAGGATTGTGAGGTTAGTCCTAATCAACGTGATGTTACCCCAGCCCATGATATTAAATATACCACCTCAGACACAAGCCGCCATAGACAACCAATTTGAAGAGTCGGGGATAGTAAAAAATACTGTATATTGACCTCTTAACCTAAAAGAAGCATACACAACTGGATTCTGCGTGGGCTTGACCCTCAATGATGCTGAAGCTGTGTCCAGCTTTAAATCTAACCACCTTTTCTTTTGCATGTGCGCCTCCCAGTTTGCACAGGTTACAGTCTAATGTAGCTAGCTCTTATTTTCTCATTCTTGACCAGTAAGGTTTTTACCCTTAGATTACAAATGAACTTTCAGAAGTAAAGCTCTAGTCCCTTTACTTCCAAACTCAGGGCCAACTGTTCACGGATTATCATTTATTCAAGCATTACTTTGCTCGCAATTCACAAGGGCTTCTCAGTTCTGAGAAAGCTACCTTTCTTGGGTTGACAAGTCCCTGCAGCTGAGTATCTAACAAGAAATTAAAATTCCTGATTCCAAAGCCCTGCCTACTGCATTTCACCTGCCTTGGAGGGTGATTGTCCCAGGTCTCTACCCCCAGCCTCGTTAGACCAAAATTAACCCAAAATTGGGTTAATTTTTGGCTGTCACAGACCCCTCAGGATTTGATGAGGTGAACCCTCCCAGAGAGAAATGCAAAAACAAAACTATTTTACATAGTTCCAGGAGCTTTAAGGATATTGGAGGCCCTGGGTCAAAAGCTCTCTGCCACTGCACGAGTTTTCTTTCCTAACTCGCACTGCCACCCATGTAGATGTGGCCTGCTTCAAACACACCACTCTGTATCAGTTCCAAAATGTTAAGACCTCAAAGCTAACTAGTTGTAATACTTCTTTTTTCTAGGGTAAAGATTTCAAAGTAGAGTGGTGTTATCCTGTGTTACTCGGTGTCAGTAGGCACTCGCACCCTAGGCTAACTCCGAAGCCAAAAGCTTCACTATAAATTTCTATGAAGCTCCCTGTGGTAGCATGGACCCCTACCGTTGCCCGAGGTTGGGAAGGGGAGTGAATATGTAGAGGGGAGTGAATATGTAGATCATGTTCAGATCCCAAGGAGCGTTTTTTTTTTTTTTTTAAGTTATCCACTGCTTTGAGATTGACCGCGATCCACTTGCTGGTTGACACGAAGTCAGTAGCCAGTATGGGGGAATGGAGGACCCCCCGCCCACCTCTGCCTCAGGGTAAAAGACCACCACCTTTTCCACTCCTTTGAGCACAAAGCTGCCACCTCCGTCTCACCCACCCCTCAGACTGAAGTGCCCAATCAAGTAGCCCCCGTAAATGGCCAATCCCTGTCTACTTTCCCGGGACCCTCAGTTCCGTGTGCTTCCCGCGGTCCGAGAGTGATGCAGAAGACCCCATCATTCACAGGGGAGGACAGGCTCCAGAATGTGCTATAAACGACGCCCACTCCCAGCCTTCTAAACCCCCAAACGGATTCGATTGTTGTTTCGTGGGGCTTTTTTTTTTTTTTCTTTTCTTCCTCCGAACCTCCGAAGTGTTCTCCCTTCCCATTGGCCGAAGCTGCCCCTTGACGCCACCCTGGCCTTGCTCGCTGATTGGTCCATTCTGGATGTGCCCAAGCCTTTTTCCCAGGGTGTGGCCCCCCCGCCCCCAACAGGGTTCTGACCCCTGGCTCCTCCCTTCTCCCCCAAGCCCCCCTCTCAGTTCCGAATGGTACCGCCCTGGCTCCGCTCCCCCCCCCACACCCCAGGCCCAGGCCGCTGCCCTTAGGGCCCCCGGACGGGGCGGGGCACGCTGGGGACGGGCAGAAGGCGGTGGTGGCGCCTTCCTGCCGAGCCCGAGGCCGCCCCCGCCACCCTTCTCCAGCCCTCGTAGGTCCCACTTTGCCTTGGACAGTTTTCGTCCTGCTCGGTAACCCCGTCCCGTCTGTGCAGCCCCCATCGTGGTCTTCTGGTCCTCCCGATCCAGCAGCATTAAATTCCTGCCCTCAAAGCTCCACACACGCCCATCCGTCTCCACCCTCCGGTTCTCGCAGCGCTCGCGTTCCCGGTGTCTGCTCACCCTTCCCCTCCCGAGCCCGCTGAGCCCCGGCCCCCCTTCCTCTCGGACTGTCCATCTCCAGGATCCCCCTCCCTGTGTGTGGCCGTTCCTCCCAGCTACCTCCCCTTCGCGGCCTCCTCCTCCCCTTCGTAGCCAGCGTGTGGAGCACTCCC
>NW_004567120.1:29378223-29379345 GCF_000260355.1 Condylura cristata
GGGCGGGCTGGCCACGGCCCCTCCCGCTGCCCAGGCCTGGCTGGCGCGTCCCGGGGAGCCGCTGCGACCGGACCTCTTGGGGTGACTACCCGGCGCCTCCTTCACGCACCCGCCCCAAACCTGAGCCACCAACGCTCAGCGCACAAGGAGGACTCGCGGCTAAGCGAGACGGATGTGGGGGACTGCCCCGAAAATGCCGCGAGGAGCCTTAGTTACAGATCTGGAGGCCCGGGGAGGCAGGGCAGTGACACTTCTTGGCCACCCAGGGTGAAGGGGGAGCCCACGACGAGCGCCTCCAGGCCCAGATCTCTCCCCTACTCTGCTGCGCTTGGCGATGTTGCCTCTGGCCCTTTGTATCGACCCGCGCGCTCGGAGGACTGGAAATGAACCCTCCATCTGGGATGGGGGGCCGTGGCCCAAGCCGACCAAACCCCAGCCAATACGCCAATAGACACACACACACACACACACACACACACAGATGGAGTCTGTTGGATGATACCCAAATTGACCGGGTTTCCGCACCTGGATCTCACCTCTCCCAAACTCTCACTCACGCTTACCTATTGACCCACCAGATTGGAAGCTCTTTGAAGGGGGCCCTATTTGTCGCCTTGGCTCGCTCAATGGATCCCTTGTGATTGGTGGACAAGTGGGTGTATTTGTTAACTCCCCGCCTTTGGGATCTGTGTCATTATTGTGTGACTTAAGGTTGTTAACTCGGGAGGGACAGAACCGGGTCGGGATTACTAGCTTGTGCCAGGCACAGCATGATGCCCAAAGGGGTGGACCATCAGTGTTTTTTGAGACAAATGTAACTGATTATGCTGGCAGCAGATAGATGCCTACCTCCTCCTGGTCCCCAGAACTCCCTGTTCCAGAGCTGGATGTCCTAAGTGAGGAAGACACTAAGGAGCTGTTTTAGCTCATTCCCCAATCCAAGGCTGACTTGCGGGGACCAGATCCACTACATTTGCCATCAGAACACACTGGATGAAGTGACTTTCCAGTACGGGGAATGGGTTTAGAGAGAATCATGGGCTCCCCACTTTAATTCCCATAAGTTTGCAAGTGGAGCTGGGAGGAAGGAAGTTGGCAGTTTCTCCCCCCCCCCCCCCCCCC
>NW_004567120.1:29379445-29392842 GCF_000260355.1 Condylura cristata
GGAGCTGGGAGGAAGGAAGTTGCCAGACTCCCCCCCCCCCCCCCCCCCCGCAGCAAACTGTCCCATATAAGGATCAAACCCGTAGCTCTTCATTCATTTACCCCAAGGTCAGCTGAACCCCAATGTGTCAGAGGAGGGAGGCTGCAAATGCACTGGACCTGTTTACCGCAGTTACCCCAAGGGAAGGAGGGGGGAGATGGTGGAACCGCTCCTTCCTCCCATTTATGGATGTAAGATTTACCCTGTACTTTGCAGCAGCTCATTTGTAACCTGGTCATTTTAGAGTCAGTCCAGTTTCTTTCCCCCTCACACACGTCCCTCTATCCCCAGCATGACAGGTCCTCCCTATCCTTCCTCACTATCTTCACCCAAGTCGGCCTGCTCTGAATGGACACGGTCAGTGATCCCAGCAGAAACTGAAAAGTAACAATCGGACAGTGTCCAGAGACTCGGGCAGAGATGCCTCGGAGCGCCCAGCCTCCTCCTCTGCCTTGGCACAGATGCTTTTATTGTCCTGAAAAAAAATATGAAATTCCCTCCCCAAGTGTGGAGGGGGGATACTCTGGGCTAAGCCACGAGGGCGGACTTGCTGGCGGGCCCAGCCTCTTTGCCTCCTAATTGTTCCGAATAGGACCAGCGCTATCCGCCTTCTCTGTTGCAGCCAGGACACACCCCACAGGCCATTTGTCCCCCTCACCTAGGAGATAGCGAGGAGTGGGGCTGGAGCTGCAAGAGGAGATTACTAAATGATTCCGAAGTTCTCTTTAGGGGCCGTTAGCACATCAAAATACATATTTGGAAAATGCTCACAATTAACTCTGGGAGAAAAACAGTAAACACAGTGTCACTTTGCCAGCCTCAACAGTTTTGTTTTGTTTTGTTTAAATGCTAATGGCCTCAAATGGGGAGCAGCATCCATCAGTTAAATAAACAAGCCATTAGACTGAGACTGGAAGTGTCAACACATGACTAATCTACTAATTGGGAGAAGGCATGCCTAGTGAAGAGCAAGGCACAAAGCCTGCTGAGACAGTGGAAGCACATAGTATGTAAGTTTGGGAGTCAGTAAGATCTGAGTTTGAATCCAGCCTCCACACCAGCTGTGTGGCCTTCAGTGAGTTATCTTGAGTTCTTTGTTTCTCTAAGCCTGGTTCCCATTCTGGGGAGCTATGAGGATGAACTTGATACTGAGCTACTGTGTTTGAAGCCTATTAGCTAATGCTGATAATAATAAAGTACCTATCACGTCAGAAAACGTCAGCAATGACGGTGGAAAAAGGAATGACTGTGGTTGCCAAATATTGGCCATAAAGGGAGAACTTGGACCTTTGATATCCCCAGACCCTCCCAAATACAGCTAGCCAAGGAGTGCTTTTGGTTGGCTAATAAAGGCCATCACTTTAATGGAGGATTTCTCCAGGTCTTAAGGGTCACTGTCCTGTCCCATGGTTGCTGACTTCTGGGGCCTTCTCTCCTGGCACCTGCCTAAGAAGCATAAGTTAAGCTGGTGCTCCAAGGTGCAGAGCAACCTGACACTGTCTTTACCCAGATCCATCCATGTTCCAGAAAGTACTCTGGGCTGTTCTTGGTTGTCTCCTTCATGTTGTAGAGACAGATGGGGATCACAGTACAGAAGAGGGCCAAACTGAGGAAGAAGACCATCAGGGAGGGGCACCCAGGACCCCCAGGAGAAATAACTGGGACCTAGAGAAAGTTGTTGGTCTTTGCTCCCTTGCCCCACCCTGTCCTTTTGAAGTCTGAGGTCCTCCCTAACAGCTGCCAAGATCTATCCCCAGCCAAATGGAGTCTCCCTCTTCACTCACCAGCCCTGTTCTCCAGTGACCCTCCCTTTTGTCCCTTCCTATCCTGAGGGAGACCTGCTCTCCTTCTGAAAGGTGGTAAATACTGGATTAGAATCTCCTCTGTACAGGCAAGGAGTTAATTCATAGTGGCTTAAAACACCACCCATCTTTACTTTGAAAACTACTCCTTAGAAAAGAAGGAAAACTAACAGGGGTGGGGGGAGCTGTCCTCTGGGTTACCCACAGGACAGGCTGAGGTGGCATGGACAGGAAAAACCTTTTACCCTCCATTGCTCATCATGCTTCTTCTAAGTTCGGCCCTGAGTTCAGGACCCTGAGCAGATCCACCTGATCCTCACTCAGCACCCTCATCTCCAGTCTACACCTGGAGTGCTACACTTCAACAAACACCCCAGTGACCAGGTCAGTCAAGCTCCGCAGGCCTTTGTCCACATCTCCCAGCTGCCCTGCATTGGCCCCTCTTGGCCCTGCACTTCACTTGCAAAGAACAACTTAACCTGAGCAGGTAAGCCCCCTCCACAACTGTTTATCTGGTGCTAAGGGGTTAATGCATTTTTCCTCCTGTCACACCCAACTGGACTGCAATTCTCCAAGGCACACCAAGTCACATTCTGTTCCAGAGTCTGTGCTGCTGGCAACTGTTTCTGAGCCTGGACCACGGCTGCCCCCCACCTGGTCCAAACCAAATTCTTTTCATCCAAGGCCCAGCTTCCTTCCCCCTCCCCCAGGGACCCGCCCTCCTTGCAGCCCAGGTGAAGTCATCTTCCCCTCACTCCTGTCTGACTGCACAGCACTCTGGCCCGCTTTGAGGGCCTCCTGGCTCATTCTGCCTGGCACAAAAATTAGTTGCTTATTGGCTTCTCTTCTGTGGGATTATAACTTTTTGTGGAAAAGAAGTGCTTCCGCTTCCCTGTACAGTTACTGTGGGTGTCAAAGCTACACAGACAAGTGCATGGGGCTATGAACCCCCCCTACCACCTAGCTTCCACAAAGTTCAAGATTTTGCTTCTGTTTCATGTTGGTAGCCCCCTCCTGAACAGACAGTGCCTGGCACAGCCTTGCACAGCACTTTCCTCCAAGGAGCTGGGACTTGGTGGGAACTGGTGCAAAATCAGGTTTCCAGGCAGTCGTGGGGGAGGGGTAACATGGGAGGGGACAAGGGATACCAAGTTACCATCAGAGTTGTCTGCACAGGAGTGTCCCGGAGTACCTGTTAGGAGCCAGGTACTTTACAATTCATCTGATGGGCCCCTCTACACAGCCTAATGGGGTAGGTATGCTGATGCCCATTTCTCAGAGGCAAAGAAGGATTCCCCAGATGGGCAATGGCTGGGCAGGTATTTGAATCCAAGTCCTGTGCCCTTTCTGCCATGCAGCCTGCCTCACATGGGTGCCAAACAGGTTGCCACCTGCTTGCCTTCAGCTTGACAGAATACAAGCCATGCTTTGTGTGTGCTTGCCGGGTCGCACGCATGCAAGCACGCCACCCACGCAGAGACCCACATGTTCACAGTATGACTGTCAAATAATTACACTGACTTTTGTCTGTGGAATCAGTCTCCTCATCTTCAAGGTCACCCTTTAGTCCTGCAAGCATGGAGGGGAATTTTGGGGTGAAGAGCTAAGCCTGAGCCAAGTGTGTAGTAGGCCAGGCTCAGGAGTTAAGGGAACAGAGGAGGCCATCACACACCTGTCTCTGAGGCCAAGCTGTTTCCAAAAAGAAACAAAGTCTATCCCCCCACCAGTACAGTACATTCTCTTCAGAACTCTAGCATGTCCTTACACCCTCTTCGTCAGTGGTCTGCCTCCCCCAATACACACTGCTCTCTTTAGCCTTTGTTCTTTTTGCACACCACCCCTGACCCCATAGGATTCGCCATGTTCCTCCAGCCTGTGATATTCACCCATCCTTCTATACCTAAAATCCACCTAGTCCAGGTTCAAGACTTCTCCTCCCTGATTCTGACCACTCTCAACATTTCACCTAGTTTGGTTTCCCTTTTTGACCTCAACCTTGGTGCTCTGTTCTCTTGCCTTATTCTCTAGGTGTTTCATATAAGCTGTTTCCTTGACCACACTGTAAGGCCCTTCAATTCAATGTTGGGCAACAAGCATCCAAAAGAGGTATTGGATGACAATGTACCACAGACTCAAAGATGGGGCCAGCTCATGCCACCAAAGGAGTTCTTTCCACCTGGCCAAATGATGCATAAGGGAGGTCCCCTGAATCTTTGGGCAGTGTTAGGATAGATCTCCCCTACAAGATTGGGGAGGCTAGAGAGACAAGCACTTAGCCCCCAAATACACATACCACCCCTGGAAATTTTATCTCCGTGGGTGGGGTGGAGAGGCAGAGTCTCAGTCCTTGAAAAAGGCCTAAGGCAAATGCCTAGCTTTCCAGTGCCTGTCAGGAAACGCATGAGTGTTATGTGTGCCTCCCTTCACGCTGAGCCTGCAAGTAAAATACTTCAAGGATGTAGTATGGGATTCTGCCTTTTGCATTCTCTCCTACTCCCCCAAAGGAAGGGGGATCGGGTAGGCTATTGCTGCTCCATTGTACAGATGAGGGAAACCAAGGCTCTGAGAAAGACACACTGGTCTAATTTTCTGGCAGGAAGACAAATTTCACTTTGGGGGGGCCTACTTCTTTCTTTTTTTTTTTAAGATGTATTTATTTATGCATACAGAATTGGGGTACTGGCCAGAAGAGCAGGGGCAATGCGAGGTTTCACCAGAGACAGAGTGGGGAGCAGAACAGGCAGATTGACAAAGTACACTGCTGAGGGGAGCAGCGGGCTGGTCAGGAGAGGTTTGCAGCGCCATGTGGGTCACCTCCCTGACTGGGCAAGGAACACCTGCTGAAGTGGCTGCGGCTAGCTTCACAGTGCTGTGCTTTAACCTGTTGTGCGGCCAGGGACAGGGGACCTACTTTCTTTAGAAGAGTCCCAGTCACCTTGGCATGGAGGGTTCCAAGCACTGAGAAGTTCTGACAGAGCTTCCTGGAACGGAGAGGGAAAGGGGATGGTTCATTTGTTTTTAGCACTCCAATTCCAGAATCGGGCTCTGGGGTTGCAGCTTCTCCCTCCCCCCACTCCCCATCTTTTCTGGTGGCCAGCAAGTCTCCACACTCCCCGCCCTCGGCCCCGCCCCTGTTCCCAAAGGCCTTTCAAGGACCGCCCAGTGTTGGGCCACTCCCTTCCCTCAACTCACTAGGGACCCAGGCAAAGGCCTCTGGTCCGGCCCTTCCCATCCAGCAGCCTGGACAGACTGGTAAGAGGTGTGCTCTTTCGAAGAAGCCAGACTGTTGCCAAGTTAGGACGCTGGCCCTGAGCATCCTCCAGTGGAGCTATGGACTTAACCCCTTGTCCTTCCAGTTAAAAAGTGCCTGCCTCCCTGCCGCCTGCCTGCCTGCCTGCCTGCCTGCCTGCCTGCCTGCCTGCCTGCCTGCCTGCCTATAAGAAAATGCCAAGCAAGCCCTGTGCCCCGAAGGGAGAAGGTTGTATTGATTCATTCCTATTCTGCCCTTAATCCCCTTTGGACCACACAAATTTGTAGGAAGGTGGGTGGGCAGGATGGAATCAGTGCTCCTTGTACAACACTTCTGAGAATTCTGACTCTGGCCAGGGTTGGGGAGAGTGATTTGTATGTGGGCCTGAGGGGTCCATTGCAGTCCAGATGAAGAGATTCAGGTTAGATCTGGGGCCAGGGTTAAGGGTCAGGGAAGTTATCTCATCCCTGAGGCATCCTGTTGGAGAATGCCTTCATTAACAACTTGGCTCACCTGGGACCCTCTTTCTCACACTGGCTGAGAGGTCCTTCAAGTTGGCCTCAGGAACTTACCTTCTAGCCCTGGCTCTGACACTTGTTTTCTGAAGAGCCTTAAGCAAGTCACTACCCCTCTTTGACCCTCAGTTTTCTCACCTAAACAATGAGGGAGTCAGTCTTAATCTATAAGGTTTCATCCAGTCCTGAGAATAAACAACTTTGGGTCTGTAGGAATATTTTTTAAAAGCGGTCCTATTGATCTCATGGGGTTAAAAATAAGACAATATAAGGAAACAGAATCTAGAAAAATGTATAAAGTACCAAACAGAAATGAAATTATTATTTTTTCCTCCATTAAAAAAAGATTATAAAAGTATCATATGCTCATTGTAGACATTTTCAAAATACAGGAAATGAAAGGAAGCGAAAAAATCATAAAAATCACTTGTGATTCTACTGCATAGCTTACCATCATTAACATTCCAGTCTTGTATTTATATTTATTATATATTTTTAATAAAAACAGAATCATACTGTATGTAACTGTATTGTAACGTGCATTTTTCATATAAAATGTATATTGCATTTTCCAATGTCATTAAATATGCTTTGAAAAAATGATTTTTAAAGATGCCATAGTATTTCATTCTGTGACTGTGCCATAATTTATTCACCCAATCTTTTGTTGAGTATTTAAATTTTTACCATTTCCCATTATTATAAATATAATTTCTTATCTGCATCAAAAGGTATGAATACTAACACCTTTTGCCAGAAATTTTCAACCATATGAAAATATAAACTCATAAAACAGATCCCCCCACACGCCCACCTCCTAGTTTCAATGATTATCAACCGAAGGTCAATCTTGTTTCACCTACATTTTCAACTATTTCTCCCTGCCAGTGGATTATTTTAGAAGCAAATCCCAGGTAGCAGGTAATTCTGGTATGTATATTTTTAATATTTTGACACACAGTACCAAATTGACTTATTAAAAGACCTTACCAATTTACAAAGCAGCTTTATTCACAATAGCCCAGTCCCCACTAATTGGAAACAACCCAGATGGCTATCACTGGGTAAATACAATTCTTAAAAAGAAAAAAAGGTATATTTATTCCAATAGACTATCCCTCAATATTGCAAAGGAACAAGTTACTGATATAAGGAACACACACGGATGAGGCTCAAAAACATTATGCTTAGCGACATAAATAAGACCAACATGTGATGTATATAATCACATTGCATAAAATTCTAGAAAATGCAAACAAGACTGTAGGGACACAAAGCAGATCAATAGTAACTTGGGGTCAGAGGTGGAGAAAGAGATGGACTATACAAAACAGAGGTGAACTATCAAGGTTCATGGGCTAGGTTTGGGGATGATGGATTTTTTTCAGTATCTTGATTGTGGCAGTGGTTTCATGGGTAGATGTATGTCAAAACTCATTGAATTGTACAATTCAAATGGTCACAGCAAATTATAGCTAAATTATCCCTCAATAAAGCTGATTTTTAAAACCTGCTTCCCTAAACTCTTGCTGACATTTGAATATTATTAAAATAAATATGATTAAAAGAAATTAAAATATGTATATATTTGCCAACTTAATGAGTAAAAACTTAGAGGTGGGCATCTAGTATTTTGATTTGCAGTTTTATAATAATATTAAATATTTCCCAAGGTCTCCTTGGTGGCGCAAGGGGTTAGGGCTCACCACTATGAAGCTATCTGCAGCCATTGCAGCATGAGTTTGATCCCTGAGAGGGAGGTGACCCATATGACACAGCTCTCTCCTGTCTCTCTCACTGCTCCCCTTAGCAGTGTATTTCAATAGATCTTCCAGCTCTGCTCCCCACTCTGTCTCTGCTGAATCCTCTCATCCCCTGCACCTCTGGCCTATACCCCAGTTCTTGTATGCATAGATAAATAAAACTCAACTTTTTTTTAAGAAAGTGACATACAGAAATGTGTACAAAATGTTGACTAGTAGGAAATGAAGATAGGAACAAATATATATATAAAATATTTTCCTAATTTACTAGCCTATACTATTTTGTTTGCAGTAACAGTTTATAACATTGTTTGATTTGGAGGTATAGGTCCACACCTCTTCAGATATAAATTCCACACTATACCCATCACAAAAGGAGCCATCTTCCTTTAGACCCCCTGTCCTCGCCCTCTTTATTCTTCATGCCCAACCTCTTGCTCTGGTAGGCCATTAGTATTTCTTGTTTTGTCAATTGCCAGTTATGTCCTTTACTTAATTTTCTAAGGAGATGTTTGTCTTTTTCTTGTGGATTGGTAAGATTTCTTTGTGTATCAAAATTATGGAAATTGTGTCATATATTGTGAATATTCCTTGCTTTCTGATCTTGCTTGTGGTGTCATTTTCAAAATATGTAGGGCCTCCTTAGTGGTGCAGGGGTTAAAGTCTCAGCACTATCAAGCTATCACCAGCCTACTGAGTCCTACTCCCCCCAAACCCCCCCAATACCCTCTCAGGGAGCTAGCCCTCCTCCTAGCAGACCTCTCCTGACCCACCTGCTGCTCCCCTCAGCAATGTATTTCCATAGGTCTGTCTGTTCTGCTCCCCACTCTGTCTCTGGTGAATCCTCCACCCCCTGCACCTCTGGCCTACACCCCAGTTCTTGTGCATAAATAAATACATAGAATTAAATCTCTTAAAACATGTAGATTTTCTTTATTTTTTAAGATTCATTTATTTATGCATACAGAACTGGGGTACAGGCCAGAAGCACAGGGGCAGTGAGAGGATTCACAAGAGACAGAGTGGGGGGGCAGAATAGACCTACTGATGAAATACACTGCTGAGGGGAGCAGCAGGCAGGTCAGGAGAGGTCTGCCGCGCCATGTGGGTCACCTCTGGGGTGGGAATCGAACTCACGCTGAAGTGATTTTAGCTTCTTAGTGCTGTGCTTTAACCCGTTGTGCCACCAGGGAGGGCCCCAACATGTAGATTTTCTACTTCTGCATAGCCAAGTCCACATTTTGTGTCCTCCTTTGTTTCTTTGTTTACCTTTATGCCCTAGAAAGACTCTTCCTACTGTCAGGAGCAGAGGACTAGTCACCTGTTTTCTTCTAGGTTTTTACTGCTTATATAATTTATGTGTTGTCTATGGTTTTATTGTTTGCTGTCATCTTTAAATTTTGCTTTTAATTTTATCTGAAATTTCTGTATATTTTTATTGAAGTAATATTGCATTATCATACTATATAAATTTCAGTTATTCATCAATGAGAATCAATATGTATATAAACTAATTAAGTTCACTGCTAAAAGTCCAGATTATATCTTTCACCATATCATTGTCCCCGTCTTCCCAATTTACTACACACACACACACACACACACACACACACACACACCTTGTTTGCTGTTCTTGACCTCTCGACGCATGGTGAAGAAGTGCAAACATTGACTCTGGAGCCAGATGGAGCTTGGACCAAATCTCGGTTCTACCCTTACTAGTCATGTGACCTGGGCATCTTCAGCTTCCTCCTCTGTAAAGATAATAATAAGGTCCACCTTGCAGGGTTGTTTTCAGGATTAAATGAAATAATATATGTAAAGCCGTTGGCCCAACACCTAGCCATAGCTACTGTTCAAGAAACATCAGTGACTATAATTGCACAATTTTGGTTTGGATTGCTCAGTCTCCAAACATAGTGATCATTTAAAGCAAAGTAGAAGAAAATATTCCCTCTCCCTGTCCACTGGCAGCTAAGTATCTGGGATGTGACCCCAAGGTCTGCCAGTCAGATGCTGTCTCCCTCTGGACTTTGGAATCTGTGCAGTTTACAGCACTGCAGGAGACAGCAGCCTTTTGCTGGAGGTCTCAGCAGCCAGGTGCCCAAAAAAGCCATGGCAAGTCTCTGGAAAGGACCTGTGACATGATCCTGGCTGTGCCTGCTTCCCTTCGTTCCTACCCCTTTCCTGAAACTGGTTCTTTCTGTTTCCATAGTGAAATTCCCCAACAGACAGCCTTCCAACAACCCCCTTTTCTGCTTCAGTTAGTTAGAATCAGAGTCTGTGGTTTGCAACCAAGACCAGAATGGTCTTGCAACCAAGACCAGAATGTTATTTAACTCTGAAATTCACTTTTGCAGATAGCAAACTTTCCCCACCCCCAATAATCAGATGTCCCCATACCATGCATTAAAGAGAATGGGTATTCTCTTCCCACTTACTTAAAACAGATACTTTTCATTCAAGCTCTTACCCTTGGGCTATCCCTTTCACTAGAATCCCATGCCACTCCTAGAACCCCAGAGGGTCTTTTATTCTCTTCTCCCAAGAAAGTTTCATGTTCTAGAGTCCTAGACCACCTACTTGATATTGACTCTCTGATATGTCCTTGCCTTGAAGCTGGAGGGCAGGACAGTGTCCCCAAATCTCTTTGTTGGCTTTAGCTCCTTTCCCCCCTCCCCCCCACAGCAAGAGATCTATTTGCAATTCCAGTCCCAATCTAGAGAAACTCAAAGGACCTACAGGGGTTTACCAAATGAAGAAATGAACCAAGACAAGTACCCACTCACAGCCCTCTGCCTTCACTGACTCCCTGTTCTCACCAGTGGCAACATTCAGAAAGCGGGGGGGGGGGGGGGACCGCCTGGACACTCCACCACACCAGTGCTTGGGTCTCACTAGGCGCACGGGGGGGCTATTAACCTTCTTCCAGACACAGAAGTTTAATCTGAGCCTCCCAAGGTTTGCCATGGCGACACTGCTCACCTCCACACCTACTATCTTGGTGACATCAAAGCGAGTTTGTCAAGCAGTGGAGGTCATTGTTGACAGACTGGCAAGGTGAAAGCAGGACTGGTATCCAGAGTCGTTAAGTAACCCACAGTTGAGGCTTATGGGTCCTAAGGTGTAGGCAGAGGCATGGATGGCTAGGTGAAGAATAAGAGGGTCCTTGGAGGCAGGGGTTTGTCGAGTTATAACATGGTACCACAGGGCTCAGAATGTCTTGGTTGCCAACGGGTGTACAGAAGGGCAGATGCTTGTGGAGATGCCTGAGAAAGGACCATTCTGACAGATGTCTCAGGACATAACTAGATCTGCATGCCGGGCATGGGAACAAATGTTCCAGAATTATCTTCAACAAATACCTGGTATGGGTGAGGTCATGGGGTCGTCATGTGTACAGGATAAAGGAGACACTGGTATAAGAATTTGTATTTTTAAAATTTATTTTCCAGCTTTGTTAAGATATAGTTAACACATAACCTTGAGAGTTTCTGTGAAAGCAAAAAGAATTTATAGTATTTAGCGGCCACTAAATTATGTTTACAAGAGTTTTTTTTTTCAACAACGCAAAGAAACTCCTGTTATAATTTGAAGTAAAAATTTTAAACGCAAGCTGTAGAACTGCATATTGAGTTGAATCACAAACTCTATGGGAAAAATATGTATTTTTTTAAAGACTGGCAGGAAATGTAACAATGGCATTTCATTGTCTTCGGATGTTAATTATGAAATAATACTCAATATCTGTAAAATAGCAAGGACATATTAAGTTACAAGTTCTTTGTTTGGCTTTTTACTTTTATAGATTACCACATATCTTTGCATAACAATCCTGTAAGGGAATGGCTCCCACTTCACAGGTGTGAAACTAGAGGCTCCTGAGGCTAACTAGCTAAAATCAACACAGCTCAGAAGTCGCATAATTAGAAATGATTCTGGAAAGAGCATGTTTTTGTTTTTCTTCATTTTCCCAAATTTTGATAATGAACATACATTTTCTAACCTTTCACAACTTTCTACCCTTTCTTAATCTGCTCGCTCCTTCTTGGATTAGAAACAAAGAAAAGTATTCTTGCTCCTTAAAACGTGTGATCTATTTCCTAACAGAACAAGAGCTCCTGGTAGGGAGGGACTCAGTGCCTGTTCCTGAGCATAGAGAGCACACGATGATGCTGAAATGCTGAATAGTCGTTCGCGGAATAAAGGAGCTCAACGTAGGAATAAGTGAGTAACAGTCATGAAAAAGTTCATTGTGATGAAGTGAATGCCTGGTTTCTGTAAGGAGTGAAAGCCTGTTCACCAGCATGGTCAGAGGGAGCCAGTGGGTCTATAGCCTTCCGATGAAATTTGGGCCTCCTTGCCTTGAGCCCAGCCAGCTGTTTCTCAAAGTGGCATCCCTAACCTTGCGGACTCCATTTTCTGGGCCCCCTGCCACCCAAGCTTGGCGCTTCTAGGTGTCTTCCCCCACTGAAAAACCCAAGTGCTTGTCAGGCCCCATCTCCTAGCTGGCTTCAGGGGGAGGGGCTTAAGGTGGAAATGCTGGAATCTCAGAGCGCCCAGCTGGTAAGAGGGAATTGACTGTATTTTGCAAGCTAAAAAGGCTAAGAGATTAAGGAACAGGCATGATTAATATGCTAATGGAAAAGGCCAGGATGGTTATAGGACACCTGACATACTCATAGGGACCTGAATCCTAAATTTGGAATCCCTGCCCAGTGACTTCAATGATGAGGCCACAAGTGCAATGGGGGGGGGGGCGGTACAGGGTCTGGGCAAACTTGCGTCCCTGGTCCATATCCACTGGGTGGGTGGGTGGCCGCCTCCTATCCCGGCAGGGTAGGGTAGGGGAAGAGGGGAGGACAGGATACTGACTTCATTTCCTCCTGATCTGTGCTTCCCCAATGGCAAAAGCAAGCTAAGGAAAGTTTTCATTGAACTTACCGGTAGCACTTTGGAAAATTATAGCCAATACCCAGTAATTGGCACCAATAAGGGGCCATTAGTAGGGTCCACGATTAGCTTAAGAAAAATAGCAACATTTGCAAACCAATCTGTTTTAAAACAACAGATTCCCCTTTATATTTATGAACCTTTGTAGGTTCTTAGAAGGAGCTGGCCTGTGCTCCAGCCCTTCTGCTCAGTATGATCCCTATACCTGCACCTAAATCCCCCAGAACCAGAACTCTCCTCAAACCCTCACGTCCCAGTTCAAACCCCACTTCCTTCAAGAGGCCTTGAAGTTCCTCAGTCAATTCTTCTTCCTCCCGACTGCCTCTAGCACTGGGTGGAGTCCCAACACAGTCAGCTGTCTGTCTGTCTTTCTGTATTACTGACCACCTCTCCCTCCAGAGTACTCATGCTACAGTGGAAATGGAGGCCATCACAGTCTGCAGCTGCGTGGTCCATCACAGCAGCGCCCCCCGCCCACCTGGCACAGTGGACTTATTTGCTATTGTCCGATGGAATAGTCTGTCCAGGGCCCCGATTGCTAGTGGACTTGGGGGCGTGGGGGTAGCTCTAAGACCTGAGAAATTCCAGATTCCCAGGAAGCCCCATGTGGATAACAAGCAGTTGTCTGCATTTTACAAGTTATAAGGCCCAATTACAGTTGATTTTGTCTTTGCAAGAGTGGGAAGCTTTAACCCAGGTGCCTGGCAGAGTGTGCGATCTGGGAATAAAGGGGCGGGAGGACGGGAGCACCCCAAGAGGTTGAGACTGTGAGGATGGGTGTGGGTAGAAGGAAGGGGAAGGGGGAGGGCCGCTCCCCCTGCCCTCCCTCCCTCCCTCTCTGGGTCCGCGCCGGTCTCTTGCTTTTGGGCTCTTTGTCTGTTGTCTGTTGGTCGCTCTGTCTGTCGGTCTCTTCCTCTCCCGGTTGGTTTCTCTATGTTGGTCTCTCTCTCTCTCTGTCGGTCTCTCTCTTTCTGTCGGTCTCTCTCTCGCTGTCGGTCTCTTCTCGCTGTCGGTCTCTCGCTGTCGGTCTCTCGCTGTCGGTCTCTCTCTCTCTCTCTCTCTCTCTCTCTCTCTC
>NW_004567120.1:29392947-29412805 GCF_000260355.1 Condylura cristata
TGTTCTCAACGGCTCGGATCACCTCTTCCTGAGGCTGCACCTTTCGGTTAGTAAGAGGAGACACTCGGTGTTGGGGGCAGGACGGGTTTCCTTCCTCCGCTTTTCCTTCTCTGGCAGCTCCGGCTGCTCCTCTGCGCTCGGCCTCTGGCCCACCACCCCTCCAGCCTCTCCTTTCCCAGCCCCCATAGTGCTCGCTCGCTCTCTCTCCCCTCCCCTGCACCCCCATCCCTCCTCCCCCCTCTGCCAGCCCACTTTGGGAACCGGGAACGGACAAAAGGGTCTGGACAGACTCGGGGACACCCCTCCGTAGCTCCCTACCACGTGGCCCCTCCCTCCGCGGATTGCAGGCAGCTCCCCGCTTCCCTCCCCAGCCGAGAACTGGGGAGTTCGGGGCCCCGGAGGCATCCTCCTTTCCTAGCCCCTTTCGCGCCAATCGCTCCTTGCGGGTGCTGAGCCTCCCGGCGCCTCAAATGCCAGGAATTCACCGAGCGCGGGTGGGGGAGACTTGGAGGCAGCTCTTTGGGTTCCCAAGCTGGGGGATTGGCCACTCGAAGGTGGTGGGGGCAGGGAGACGTGCTCCTGACTGAAGGCTCCAGTTCCGGAGGGAGGGAGGTGACAAGGTTTCCAACCTCAGCGAGCTTGAGCCTGATGAGAGAGACTCAGTCTCCCTCCCCTGTGCAGTACGAACTCAATGGAATAAGGACGAATGCAAAAGTGTGATAAAAGTGCCCTGCAAAGGCTGAGCTGAACCTAACAGATTCGTGAATTTCTGGCAGAACCAGATTGTGTGGCCCTGGCCGTCTTGCGCCGGCACTTAGCGCGCTCCCTATCCTCCCAACTCCTCCCTCCCCGCCAAAGTTTGGAATTAAAAGTGAACTCTCTCATTCCATACCAGGGTAAAATTTAAAACAAAGGCCATTTAAGATGGAAGTCATCAAGCAAACCAGACAAAACAGTTCAAAGCGGCCTCACTGTAAAGGCACACTTAGTGGTACGAGCCTGGCCCTAGGTAGCATGCATTTTAGAGCCTATGGGAACTCTAAAATGGGGACCTGGAGCCCCACAGCTGACAACTAAAACCATTTTATCCATAAAGCAAAATGACTTCGTGGGATATTGCCTGTGACCAGCATCATGCTTACTGTACCTTCAGCCTATCCCAGGCCCACCCCATGACAAAAATTACCCAACTGCTGGGAGGAGAAGGGTGCCAGAAGGCACCCTATCTCTTCAGGTCTTGGGTAGGGATTCTAGGCTGACAAATATGGCAGGATTGACAGATATCAGGCAGAAAAGTGCTTGCAACAAAACCTGACAAGAATGGTCAGCGCAGTTACCATCTATCAGTATTTACACAGTGCCAAGTAGATCATTGTATTTAATCCCAAATTCAGTCTCCTGTGGTAGGTGCTGTTCTCTCACACACACCCTTTAAGAGTTAAGGAATCTGTGGCTCAGAGAAGGTAACTTGCAGAGGTCACACAGCTGGTTAGTGATGCAGCTTGATTGGGGGAATCCACTGAAAAAGCCACCTCTTTCCCACAGGGAGTGACTCTAAAACATTCTCAGAAAGGACAAGTACAATCATGGGCCAGGGCGCAATCTTGCTGGAAATGGGCTTTTTACCAAAATGTGGAGGGTGTTCACAGGGGCCCCAAGTCATCCTGCTGGTTTTGTAAATGCCACAGATTCCCAGAGAAAAACCCAAGCTCCTAGAATCCTAATGTAGACTCCAAAGGACTTGTTCTATCAGCTCATCCCCACAGAAATCATCCCACTTCCGGTTTGTCTTTCCTGGGTGGTGGTGAGCTTTACAGGATGCCAGGCCTTGAGTGCGCCCTTTGGAGGCAGTGTTATGGGGTGGGGGTGGGTTTGATAATGGACCCCCACTGCCCTACCCCCCAGTCCTCCCTAGAGGGAGGACAAATAGGCCCATTGATTCGAAATTCTCCCAGAGGGCATCAGAGTAATGACTTCGGACTGTGTGATGCCTACACCCCCTTTGACCTCCTGACTGACCCCTGCCCTGGGAGGTTCCAAAGGCCACAAATCTCAGTTGCTTGTGGGCCATGTGGTTTGTGGCTGTTTGTAGTTTTGGAAGGGAGGGGGTTTAGGGGACACTGCTTCTCACTGTGCCCAGGATCCAAGAGAACTCGCAAGGGGCTGGCAGGGCCCCTTCCAAACACTGCCGAAGCACACTGCAACTACTGATAGGACTCCACCACTGATTTTTGAAAGCAGCAGGACTCTTGGCTCATTTACATATATGTTTGTACTGCCTGCTATATTTTGGTTAAAGAGAAGGGCAGAAAGGCACAGAACATATATAACAGACTTCTAACTGGGTGGTTGAGCTTGTCCCTGCCTTAGGGAGCTAACTAGCCAAAGATGGCTCTTCACCCTCTGTGTTTATGTGTGAAAGCCCCTCTAAGTGCAGAGTCCTGCACAGGGGTTATGTGGCATCAAAAAGATCAAACCCCTAAATGGGTACTTTGAAGCCAGGTGTGTAGGTGGATGGGTAGATAAGGCAGCAGCCTTTAGGCTTGAAAAAGTTTGGGAATCTAGACCCCTGAGTTTTGTTGTTTGATAAAAACTTAGTGAGTTTCTTCTCTGTGTCAGGCACTCTACTAGGAGCTGAGGTAACATACTAAAGATCAGTCTCTGTCTCCATCTTTGAGGTACTCATAATCTAGCATAGCTCACAAAAACACAATAGGATAACTTTGGTTCTGTCAGCCATCCAAGAGAGGAGAGGAGAGGATTGCTAAGGGGTGTGTATGTTGGGGGGGGGGGGATCGGGTCATCTGGAGGGACTTGGTTGGGGACGTGATTGCTTAATCTGAGTCTCAAGCATCCTCCTCCTCCCCATCTCCAAACTGCTTTCAACCACTTACTAACTCCCTTTGTGAACTCAGCAAGTGATTAAGCTCTCTGTACAGCCTCAGTGAAGGGCCCCTGTGGGTCCTATGTGCCCTACCTCCTACCCTGCCTGGTTCTATATCCAACATCTCGCCCCAGAGTGAGAGCATAACGACCAGCCTCCTCAAGATGCCAGGCAAACGTGTGGCAGACTTGGGGAGCAGGGGTTCTTGAGAGGGAGTGGGAGTGGAAGGGAGATGCGGTGGCGTGCCGAAGGCGTGGCCCCAAGGGGAGGTGGGAGGAGGTGGGGTTAACCTTCTGCTCGTAGGTAACCATCTTCCCGTATTTAACTGTCCTGCCGCAGACCTTCCTCTTCCCACCGGCCTGAATTGGGAGCTGAGTAGCAACACTGCTGAAGGAGAGCGGGGCTGCCCGGGAGAAGGCACTTCAGGAAGAGCAGCCAAGTGTCCTCTGTCCCCCACCCCATCCCTGTAGTCCACCGGAGGGCCGAGACACTGCGGGAGTGGGTGGGAGAGGACGGCCTGTTCTTTCCCATCTCCGTTCCTCCGCGACTGGGATCGCCTGCGTTTCTCCAGGAGTAGAGCATTCGCCCGCAGTTCCCCCTCCCCCTGGCTTTAAGCCCCACTCGGGTACACTTTTGGGGAGAGGGTTACCAGTTCCGTTAAGTTTTCTCCTCGCGGTGTAAAGGACTTCCTTTACGCGTCCCCCTAACGCGCTTCAGGGGGCGCTTGAGCTCGGGGCCGGGCCCTAGTCCTACTAGAGCCGGCCCGGCTGCCCCTCCAGGATTTCCTGCGCGCCGGGCAGCGAGGTCGGCTCTCACTCCGGCCTCCGACGAGTACCGCTCGGCTTCCCGGGAAAATGCAGAAACTCCCCGTTCCCCGACTCCTCCACCCCGCCGGGCGGCCGGCTCCTCCCGCTTACCCTCCGCCCACGCCTGGCTCAGGCCCCTCCCCGAGCCCTCGGCGCGGGGGCCTCCCTGCCACCTGCCCGATGCCCAGCCCACATGCAAAGCGTGACCGCCGGGGAAGGAAGCCGAGCGCGCGCCCACACCGGCCCTACGCCCCGCGCGGCGACAGCCCCAGCGAGCAGCTCGCCTACTCCGGCCGTCTGCGCTTACCCAGCATGCACTTCCAGGCCCGGAGCTATCTCGGAGCAGCAGCCCCGGGGTCAGAGCGGCCAGAAGAAACAGGAAGTTTGGGACGGTCCTAGTAGTGGGGCCGGGAGTCCTAACCCGCAGGCCCTTAACTCGGTGCTGCCTCTCCCTTCCCCCGCTCCCTCCCTCTGGCATCGTTCCCTGGGGTCCGTTTTGGGGGCTGGCCCGAACTCCAAAAAGCCAGATGTGTTTGGGGGTCATTCAAGGCACACTCCCAGGGTTCTCTTCGCCTTAGCATCTCCCGGCTTTATGAATCGAAGGGTGGGAGGGAGAGAAAGTGCTCCCGCTGCGGTAGGGTGATAGGCCCCAGGGGGCTTGGACTTCTGGGCGCTGAGAGGTAGAAGTGAGAGGCTGGGTGAGGGGAGGGGCTGGAGGTTAGCCTCGCATAGCCATCTCTTGGGCAGGTAAGGCAGAGGATAGAACGTGGGGCTGAGTCCAGGATTATTGTCTTTCTGTCCTCCGCCATTTAAATGCTCAAAATTGCCCTCAGGGCTGACCAAAGCTGCCCCTGGAACCATCTCAGTAACTTGCTCCGCTGATCCCTTAGGAGCAGGAACAAGGGACAGGAGTGCCCAAAGCAGCCCCCTTCCCTGGACAGAAAAAAAACCGCCAAAGACACACCCAATGGAGATGATCTCGATTTCTGCACCCCTTTGCCCAGGCAGGAAGAACTGGAGTCTCAGTTCCCTTGACCTCTCTTTCAGTCTCCACCCCCACCCCAACACGACCTAAACCAGTGACACAGGTAACCTCAACTATGCCACTTGAGCCTCTCCAAGGCTTCTCACTGAAAGGAGTGTGAGTCAAGGTGGATCTCAGTGAACTGTGTTGATGCTACCATGCCATTTGGCCAATGATTTTTTGGGTTGTTCAGGCAGGGCTTTTCTGTGCCATGCGTGTTCTCTTCCCATAGCCTTACACTCCCAACCAGGGACTTCTCACGCCCAGCTCACTCAGCTCTCCTAGTTCCCTTGACTCACCGTGCATCTTCCTTGATTTTCTGAGAGAAGGAGGGTGGGGAGAACAAGAATGTGTATATATATATATATATATATACATAAGGATGAATATTTTGGAAGTAGGAAAGTGAAGGTAAACACTCATTGGCTGTAGAATGATTGTATGACTGTCCCGGACACCTCCAGGCAGAATTAATTGGTCTTTCCTCCGTGCTCCCATAGCATACGATTTATACCTCTATTATCACATTGTACTGTAATTATTTGTTTACATGTTTCTCTCTTCTACTAGAGGGTGAGCTCCTGGAGGGCAGAAACCCTGCCTTGTTTAAACTCTGTAGCTTCCTGCACAGATCCTAGCTCACAAAAGGGCCACTGAATAAAAGAAAACTGGAAATGTAAGGGATTCAATTAGATGACCTCCAGGATTTCAAGCAGCTCTAATACACTGTGATGCAATTTAAACATGCACCTGTAGACACACTCACATCCATGTAAACACACAAACAGAGCAAATGGACCAACACCATAATGCTTCTTGTAAAGTGAGCAGTTATTACACGATGTCAAACACCGACCTTTGGAAATGAATATCCAATCCCAAATATCTGAAGTGTAGACAGCCAACGTTACAAGTGGTTTGGCTTTTTTTTTTTTCACTGCCTTGACTTTTTTAGCAGTCAAAGCCCTACATGTAGAAAGTGTGAACCCTTGAGTCTAAAGGAACCTCTGAGATGCTGAGATGTTTGGGAACAAGTTTCTTCATTTTACAGATGAGAAGGTCTAAAGTCAAACAGAAGCTGAAATGTCAATCCACCATTCTCCAACGCTGGGAGCATGTATGACACATGTTTGTAGGCAGACACCTGCCTGGCCCTGTATACATGGGCTGCTGACAGGCAGAGACCCACAGGAGTGGGGATATCCCTAAAACTTGTGCCGCCACTCAGTGGGACACACTCTGCCCCCAAACCCCTACCTAGCAAATGAGGACAGCACCCCCCCCAACCCCCATGTAGCGGCTGCTGGTGAGGGCAGGGAGGACAGGGGTCAACCTGGCCTAGGAAGCACTTGCCAGAGTGCGAAGGGTACAGAGACGCCTACAGGTTTGCAGCTGTCATTTAACGTGCTCGGCTGGCCCAACTCCCCTAGGCTCTCCTCCGTCTGCAGAGGGCGAGGAGAGGAGACATTCCGGGCTCATTCCAGCGAGCCGTGTGCACGCTGCAGGCGTGGTATGTGAGTAAGCGGCAAGCTTCCAGCTGCTGCCTTACACTTCGAGGGCTGACAGGCAACCCCCTCCCCCCAAACAAAACTGGTTACCCACCGCTGGCCTCTCTTCACATGGGCATGATTAAGTCAGCCAAGACTGTTGCAAGCTCTCCTCAAAGGAAGAAATTATGACTTTTTCTCCACCTGGCTCACCCGCCTTTTCCTAGGGGATCTCCTCTTTCAGACCCACCTCTACCTAAAAGCCAACGGTGCAGCCTTAACCCAACACCCCACACACACACACCTGCCTCTGGTAGCCCCATTACACTGTGCTCCTTTTAGCACTCCTGTCAATAGTTTGCACCCTAATTTTTGCTGCCTGCTCACTATTTCCCATCAGGGTCCTCTCTCCCACCTCCACCCCACTTAACATGAGCATCCCTTCCTTGCTTTTGCTGAGAGCTTTATCACTTTCAAAGCGCTTTCCCACACGTGTCTCATTAAGCTTGACCATAACTTGTCAGACAAGGATCGCAGCTTCATTTTACAGACCAGGAGACTGACGCTCAGAGAGGATAAGCAAGCTGCCCAAGGTCACACAGCTAATATCTGAGGACGGGACAGGGCCACAACCTCCATCTTTGACTACAAAGTGCATGCTTTACCCACTCTGCTTCCCTAATGCCCAGCTGATGTCCAGTTCCCCCAAAGGAGGGAGCCGTCTTTCTGCTTCTTTTGTACCTCCAAGGTACCTGATGTAGGGCTGGCTCTGCACAATGGATATTCCAAGGCCAAGGGAGATCGACAGACCCATCATAAAGCCAGCCAGCCAATCCTGCAGGCTCCAGGAAGGGAGAGGTGCTTGCAGGCTAACGGTGCTGTGCACCACGCGAATCTTCCCAGCAGCCCCCACCGCTTCTGTCTCTTTTAGGTTTGAACTTGCTCACAGGGAGCAACTCTGAGACCGAGACCGAGACCGAGACCAGAGAGGAGAGCGTGTCTACCGTGTAGACCCCGACTCTCCCCTCCCCCTCTCCTACGGAGCTTCGGAGTGTTTAGAGCTCATGAATAAAGCTAATATTGGAACTAGTCGTATATTGGTCGGAGAGGGACTTTTGTCTGGATCCTTTGCAGGGAAGGATTGTGCCCTAGGAACGCCCCGAGGCCCCAGCCCTTTCGCGCCGGCTTGCTCGAGCCGAGGGGCACCCCCTTTTCGGAGCGCTGCTGATTTCCCTAGAGGGCGGCCTCACTTGGCAGCTCCCCCCACCCCCGCCGCCATCGGACTCCCTCACTGTACCTGCGCCCCGCCCCGCCCGTCCTCAGGGGCGGGGCCAGCCCCAGGGCAAGCTGGAGCAGGAAGTGGTTGCAATTACACACTCCCGCCCCGCACTGGCTGCCACTGCCGGGCGACGACGCTAACTCGGCCGGCCCCAAACGTCAGGGGAGAGGCTGGAAGGCTCGCCGGGGTCTCCTGAGCTGGAATGAAGCTCTTTAGAGTTTCGAAAGTTGGGCGAGGCTGGAAGCCCTAATTGACTGCTGACCACATTCAGGAATGAAGGGAGGGGTCGTAGGACTCTGTCCCCACTCCAGCGTGGCAGGCACTCGGCACCGTCTTCCCTCGTTTAGCTTGGCCACTAGCTAAAAGCAGCTTTTCCCCTGCTGTTAGGGTCCCCTGCTCGCGACTGCCCGGACAGGCGGCCCCAGCCCCTCCTAGCAGGAGGAGACAGGCTTTGATCCTTTCTTGCCGCCAGCCGGCAGAGTACAGTAGCTTTATACCCCCTATTCCTCCCTACTTTCTGGTCATCCCCCTCTAGGGTGGGCTTTGGGCGGGGTGGGGCGTGTACCCGGGCTAAGTAGCTTGTAGAGAGAGAAGGCATAGGGGGAGTTTGCGAATGTTTGGCCCTGATGGCTTCCGAATTCTCTTGGATGGGCTTTCACTAAAAGCACCTTCAGCTTAGAAAATTTGGGCTACATTAGAGGAGCAGCAGTAGAAAGGGGCTCAGTGGTGAGACACAGAATGAAATGCGGGGGTATGAGAGGGAAAGGGGAAGAATGAAGTAGTTAGGTTAAGCCCCAGTGGCTCCATTGGAGGCTCTTGGACCTTCACTGGCATCTTCTGAAAGCCCTAAGCTCCTTGGGTATGTCTGAAGCCTGCATTCAGCGGTTGCTTCTCCAAACTCACTGTCCTATCTCACATCAGTGCACCCTCCTTTCCTTGTTCTAGCCAAACCACCCTTTCTCCCAGGCTAGGCCTGCCCAATCTGCTGAGGTGGGCTGGGACTCATGTTGGGGCTGTCCAAAGAGGAAGAGCTTCCCTTCCCATCCACAGGCAAGAGCCAAAGGCTTTGCAGCCCGGTTTGGGGGGCTACTAATTAGCAGTCCTTTCCCTTGGGGTTGCAGGATCCCTGGAGATTAGGAAGCTGAGTCATAAGCAACTTCAGGCTCCAAGGAGGACAGCACAGTAAGAGAAAGAAGGAAGGAAAAAAAGGAGACATGTGCAAAGAGACAAACTAGCCACACTGGTGAGGTGACAGGAGGGACTCTCAGCCCTGCCTTAGTCTTGCTCTGCTCACAGACTGAGATCACAATCAGAAGATTGTCTCTGAATTTGAAAGATGATGACAGGACACAGAATCAAATAAAGGAATAGAAATGGACGTGTTTTGTAAACTATTTAGTTCTATACAGATATGAAGGATTACTATTATTGTTACTATGCATTACAAATTTTTATTTTGCACCCATGGATCTGGTTTATTCAACATTCTCCTTAATAGAGGAACATGACACAGTTAGGTTAGTCCTGGGGATTTTGAGGCCCTGAATGCAGCATGATGTGTGTGTATGTGTGTGTGTGTGTGTGTGTGTGTGTGTGTGTGTGAGAGAGAGAGAGAGAGACAGACAGACAGAGAGACAGACAGAGACAGGGACAGAGAGAAAGAGGTGGTAGCATGGGAGGGAGTGACAGAAAGGGATGGAACCCTTCCTGTCAACTATTCAACAGGAATTCAGAACACTGGCAAGATGAACAGAAAGGGGAGAGACTTTTGGTGAATCCTCTCAACCCGCCCCCCACCCCAACAGACACACATCTCTGGCCTATACCACAGATCTTGTACGCACAAATAAATCTTTGGATTTTTTTTTTAAGTAGAAACTTGAAGGGGAGAAGACCCCTTACAAATCATATGGGCAGACTTCTAAGAGACAAGCCTGTCCCCTCAATACCCAGAATATGCTACAGAAGGAACTCAATGTCGATTAAATGACTGATGGAAGGGAGTGAGGGTGGAATGTTCCAAACCTCCTGCGTCCTCTGCTGTTCCTGCACTGTTTTATGTACAATTGAGTCTCAGCTTCTTGGACCAGTAACAGCCACATACTACCAGCCTAGTCCCTCTCAGTCTGTGGCAGCAAGTCACTGCACCCTTAATGTCTCTGTCACCACAAGAAGCCTGATATCCAGAGCCCCAACACCCAGCCAATGCCACTAGCACCACATGTCATTGCTCTCAGATTCTTCAGCAGGCCTTCCAGGCTCTTGCAAAGTCCTGATACCATTGTGTACATCAGTCAAGGAACAAAAGGGGTCATGGGTGGTGGGCCTGTAAAGCGCCATACAAATATAAGGGATGCCTGCATTGTATTGCAAGAAAAAAGCAGTCCTGTTCTTTGAGGGTTGTGCTTATTTGAATTTTGGCAAAAGGAGTTTGTTGCATCATAAAATATATGTGCATATTCAGGGGTAAGGCCCATGGATAGAAACCTACTTGGTCAAATGATATGAATAAAGCCATCATTTAGACTGTGTGAAGGCAATATTGGTAAGTTAACAAGAATTCCCTGGCCCTCTATCTTTTTCAATATGCTTTTATATAGGTGCTCTCATCAGATTCGCCCCACAACACTGTGCTACTGTTAAGTACCTCTGACTTGAGCTCAGTAGAATAAAGCTCACAGTGAGCTTGGACGAATCTACTTTTGAGACTTGCAGACTCTGAGAACTTGGCCTGGGAGAAATTTTCAGGCAGAGAAAAACATGGTCTGTGTAGGTCCTGGCAGGGCACTCCAGACCCATGCCAACTTCCCTCCATTCTCTGTCCCCACAGAGCTGCTCTACAATACCTCCATAATGACCTCCAGCTCAAGAAGGCACTCTTTCAGTCAGTTATTCAATCAACAAACATGTTTTGAGTACTTTCCCATCGGTGCCAGACCTGCCTTCTGCTCGGCCCTGGGCTATGGACATAAAGAGCCTGTACTGTCACCATTCACTTCTCGCCTCTCCAGCAACATATTTGATGGCAACTTTTCCCCTTCAAGGTTCTCCCTGAAGTTCATTTTATTCTACTGAGCAAAGTCAAGTTAATGGTTTTGAGTTCAGCCTGGTTGTTGGGTCTCTCTAATGAGGTAATAAGGGATCCCTTTGAGAGATGGCATTCTGAGCAAATGCAGAATGAACAAGCGGGGCTCTCAGATGTGGGGTGCAGGCATCACAAACTTCTAAAGGAGGTGCAAGCCTGATTTTTTTTTTTGTCCAGACCCTTGAAAAGTCAGGAGAAAAATCATGTGATCACCATTGTGTTGGAATAGCATTCTCAACTTGAGTTCTGACAGAGCAGGGACCGTGGGTCTTCAAGGCTTCTCTGATAAGTTGAGCTTGGAGATTTGGGAGGCGGTTACAGGACTCTCATCTCAGCCCCAGTACACAGTCATGTCATCCTTGGTGGGAAAACACTAGTTAACTAGAATGTTCAAGCAGAATGACTTTCTGGATTCTGGAATTTTCTAATGGACTGAAGGTAACCTCCACCCCCTTTCTTTTCTAGCTGTTTGGTGTGGAAATGTTTGTAAGTTACATGAATCCATTTCATAGACTGTCAGTAGAGTCTACTGAAAAACTTGGTGAAACCTCTCTTTGTTGTCTGGGCTTCTGGCCGGGATTTGCAATCAATGGACTACAGACTCGAGTCCTTGAACCCATAAAAGTCTGGTAGGGAGTCTACGAATAACATCTATATTTCACAAAGTCTAGTGAAACATACCTGCAACAGGCCATAGAAGTTCATTAGAACATCAAGTGTTTGGGGCTTTGACTGGAATTCAATTACCTCAGTGTGCCTATCTCAGGCCGACCTAAAATTCTGGTGCCCAGAATTGATTTATGTGTATTAGATATATTTTCCAGTGGCAAATAAAACTTATTATTTGAAAATACATCCTGTTTAAGTAGATGAGTATTTTGAATGCAGAGAGTTAAGACCACAGACTGTGGAGCCAGATTGCCTGGATTCAGATTTGACTTCAAAAGTTATTAGCTGGGAATAGATAAAGGAATGTGGTACATCCATACAGTGGAATATTATTTGGTTGTGGAAAGGGAGGAAATGCTGATGCATGCTACAGTACAGATGAATCTCAAAAACATTATGTTAAGTGGAAGAAGCCAGAAACAAGAAATCACATATCACGTGATTTAACTTAAATTAAATATTCAGAATAGGTAAATTCATAGAAAGAGACCAGACAGGAGAACACCAGAGGCTGGGGTACTAAGAAAAGAGCAACTACTGCTTAATGAGTACAGTTTCATTTTGTGGTGATGAAAATGGTAGGTAGCTGTAGAATGTTGTGAATGTGTTAAATGCTACCAAAATGTTCACTTGAAAATGGTCAATTTTATGTTATGTGAATTTGATCTCAATTTCAAAAGCTTAATAGCGGGCAACTTTGGGCAAGTTACTAAACCAATCCAGACCTCAAATTCTTCATCTGTGAAAGTGGGGAGTAATAGTATCTATCTAATGGAGCTGCTATGAATATTATATTAAATGAGTTAATATTTATAAAATTCTTAAAATATGTCTGACAAATACTAAGTGACATCGAACCATGTAAATTGGGTTCATGAGGGGAAAGAAATAATACAACCCTTGGTAGTGAAACCTTTGAAGATCTTTGGTGAAGACAAAGAGGGAAAATGTGCTCCATGTCTTCCAAGCATCCTCTGGCTCAGAATTCCCAGTAAGATTATTAGAATTTGATTATGAGGCAAGACCTACCTCAAACCTATTCCACAAGATTCTGGGTGCTTGAATCTGAGTTTTAACAAGTTTCCCTCCCCCCCCACAGTGATTCAGATATATATTAAAGTTGAGAAAATTTGGTATGTGAATTAAGACCGAATGTGTACTGAAGGCAGAATACTGGCCCCCTTGATTTTTGAAAAATCTAAAACCAGGTCTCAATTTTTTTTTTAATTATCTTGTGACTTTCTTTCCACAGTTCTGCCCCTGGAATCTCTTGCAGTTTAATGAGCAAGAACAGACACACGAGAAGGCATATAAGCACATACACCCAGAATAAGAATGGTATCTTTACTGAGTTATCTATAGCAACAAAACTATGTGCTTACGCTAGCCTGTGAATGTTGGAAGCGCTGTGCTGGCCTGCCTGGAGGATTCAGTAAGACATGTTCCTTGTCCTGCAGATACAAGTTCTGAGAGACAAGATGGCTACTGAGGAAGCTGGGGCTTTGGTCATGTGAGTGGTTGATGTGAGAAGTGTGGGGTGGGGGTTGGGAAATGGCATGGTGGCAAGACTTGAGAGGCCCATTGCTCTCCATGAACACCTACTGTCAATCAATTTCAAAGTATTTATGGAGTGCTGTCTGCTCAAATGCTGCCATGCATGGTGGGGTGCTTCTGCTTTCTATGACAAGGTACCTGTGCTCAGAAGGGGAGGTAGAACTAAGGCGCAGAGCACAGAAAGTCTCTCTGTGCTAAGCTGGACAGTGCTTACCCATAGACTTGATTTTCTCGGCAGTGAGCAGAGTTCAGAGTAAAAGCATTAAGGGAAAGCTTGGTGGAGCTGAGGCTTGAAGGATTTGGCTAGGTGGAGGGGAGCTCAAGTGTAGGCAACAGATAGAAGGGAGAATGGTATGTTTGGTTCAGCAGGGTATCTCAGTTTCACGCTTATATCCCGAGCCTCCAGTGATCACCACCACATTCAAAAAAATGCATCCATCCTAGCACTTGGAATTGAGCAAGTCCCTCCTGAATGTGGACCACTGAACTGGTACTATCTCAATATTCTTTAGCTTTTGGGGGGAAGGGATAACAGTTTTACTAAAAGGACTCACTGGATTTTATTTCATTCCCTTTTGCCAGAAATACACCTTCTTCTTCTGTTTTTATGTTCAGGTTATGGCTTTTATTACCAGGGCTTGAATTAAGCAGGTGCTACCCAATTTTTAACTTAAAACGCCTCAAATTAAATACAATAACAAGCATCTACTTAAGTACCAAGCAAATGCTAAGTGCTTAATGGCAAACTTATTTGATCCTAGAAACATTTCCAGGAGGTGTTTCTTAACCCCCATTTTATACATGAGGTTCAGAGAGAAGTTCATTGTCCAAGAGATTATCACTGGAGACTGGCAGAGCCAGGATTTAAGCCATGTCTGACTTCAATAGTTGTGCCTGTAGCCATGAAATGGGAAGTGAAGGACTAAAAGAGACCCAAACTTTGAACTGTGTCTTTAGCTGAAGACAAAATCTTGGCCTGTTTCTCTACTGTAAAATGGTTGGGGCCCTTCCTGGTGGTGCAATGGGTTAGGATGCAGCACTGCAAGCTAGCTTCAGGGCAGCCACTTCAGTGCGTGTTCGATCCCTAGCCCCAGGAAGTGATCCACATGGCGTGGCAGACGTCTCCTGTGTCGCCGCCCGCTGCTCTCTCAGCAGTGTACTTCATCACTCTGCCTGTTGTGCTCCCCACTCTGTCTCTGGTGAATCCTCTCACCAATCCTGCACCTCTGGCCTGTACCCCAGTTCTGTATGCATAAATAAATAAATCTTTTTTTTTAAAGGGGAGGGGGGTTTGGATTAGCCCATTCGTTCATTTAATCACTCAACAAACACTTGTAGGGGGCCTACTCTGTGCTTGGTAGAGAGAGAGAAGGAGGCTGTGATCTGCTGCTGCTAAGAAACACTAGGCCCCTTCATCCAAGAGAGTGAGAATCTAGTTGGAGAGACAGCTAGGCAGAGTGTAGACGTGCTAGCTAGCTACAGTGACAAGCTCAGTACTGCAGGAATGCTCCCAGGGATAGTTCATTTGGGGTGGGGAGAGAAAAGGTTGGGGAGGTGGCAAGAAACTAATGGTCGAGAAGGATTTCAACAAGTGGATAAGGGCATACAGAAAGCTTAGGGGGCAGTCAGAAAGTGTTTTTCATGTCCAAGAAAGGATGAGAGGGCAGGTTTGGTGAGAGCAGAGGCTTGTGAGGGACAGGGAAGGAGAGGAGGCTGGAACCTAATCAGGGATGGTCCTGAAACCTTGCTGGAGGCTGTGGACTTGATGTTCTCAGCAGTGAACAGTCCCAAGCAGCTTTTTAGAAGTTTAGGAGGGCAGATGATTTCTCAGAGTCCCTTCCACCTCTAACACTGTTTGATTAAGAACCTTGTTAAGTGCCTAGCAGTATTAGGGAAGAGGGGAAGCTTGACCTCCAGAGGCCTCTGGGGTGATTTTAGCCCCCTTTCTACTCCCCCCCTTTAGCTATAAACTCCAGAAAGGTTGTTGGTTGTTTACAGAGCTAAGTTTAACCAGACACGCTGTCTCCCCTTCTAGACTGCCAGCTCTGAGAGGGCAGAGACCAGGCCTTCCTCATCCGGCAGTAGGCCCCTGGAATGCATCTCCAGCAGTAACCTGCTGCAGTAGGACATACACAGGAGAGAATTAGAAATAGCAAATAAGAGTGAGTGGGGGCAAGAATTTCCCCCCTCAGTGTCTCCCAGAAAACAGAGGGCAACACTGGGGAGCACAGAGAACTGTAACTCAGCCTGTCCAGCTGACCTAGCACCAGCCCACAATTTCCCCTGCTTTGCAAGGCTCTCGCTCTCTCTCCCCTTGTCCTCTTTCAACTTAAACCCAGCTCTTTGGCAGTCCTCGGTTCAAAATGTGACTTTACCTTCAACTGATTGGGGTACCAGGGGTGAAGAGCTGACCAGAAGCTTCAAGTTCATGTCATTTGGATACGCTAAAGATCTAAACCACTGGAATTTTGTTGTTGTTTTCATAAGGGCTAGGCTATTTTACCAGGAAGCAGAAAATCGAAGCAATTCTCATGAATTTAGTTGAAGGTTGGTTTGGGGCTTACATTACCCTAGAGCCCTGAATGCCCTGTTTTGTTTTGTAGGTTTCAGGAAAGCAGGACCCAGATTGGTGTTATCCCTCTGGATCTGTGTTCAACTGGGAAAGTCGGTGATGCTGATGTTGATAATAGCTCTTCTGCAAGTCCAATCATTTATGATGTTAGATTTTTTCCGCCCATCTATTATCTCCTTTGACATCAGGGGTACCCCTGCAAGAGAAGGAGGAGAGAGGCACTGATTTCCATATTTTCAAGCAGGGAGATGCTCATAATGTAGTATCTGGCATTAGACTGGCACTTCTCAAATATTAGGCCCCACTGCTAGCAACATAACAGGACTAGGACCTGGTTCCTAGAACTGCCCAAATGATCCTCCTTCCATTACATCAAGCTGCCCAGGCCCAGGCCTGTAGCTATGGATGGGAGAAATGGTTAGGGGAAAAAAATCTGCCCAAAAAGGCATATTTTGGCATTAAATTGAGGTGCCCTGCATTGAAAAGAACTCCAGATGTGGGGTTAGTACTGCTAGAGTTAAGCCCTGGCTTTGTGAGTCACAAGCCATGTAACCTTGAGCCAATCAGATGTCAGATGCTCATAGACTCAGTTTCCTCAATTACAAAATCCAGAGTTGTAGTGAGAAACAAATGAAATAACATGAGAGAAAGGGCTTTGTGGATACTCTAGGGTTGTACAAAGGCAAGAGATTTTTATGATGATTATGTCAAGTTCTAGCCTTAAATAAAATAATCATTAAATCTCCATTCTTTACAAGGTTTCCCATAGGCCTCCATCCCACCTTGGTTTCCCATCATCTCCTATGGGGCAGGAAGTATGGCCCCCAACAGGAAAGGGCTCAGAGAAGCTAGAACTTCAACCAGGAAATAACCATTTTGCCCCAACCTTCATTTCACCAAATAAATGATTCAGCCAAATGGTGAGACTCAGACCACGGGGATAAGGTGTCTAGAATCTACTTCAGCCTCAAACCAAGGGCCAAATTAGCCCTAAGCCCTAAATGTATTGGAGATTTAGTATTTATCAGATTAATTAAGATCAGTGAAGGTAGTCAACTGAAATCAAAGCAGAGTTTGTAGGCCTACAGAATTAGGTCCATTCTAGAGGTGATTTCCTCCCTTCTTAACAGAATGCATTTTGTGTTCATATGTTGATCAGCTTAAACAAATCACTCCCAAATCTTTACTTTCTCCTAGTGCAATTTAGGCCAAACACTTTTTAAGGTGTGTGTATATGTGGGGTATGTTGGTGGTGGTGGGGGGGTGGTGGTGGTGGGAGTGATCAAGTTAAACAGCTAGGGAAGTAGCTTCCAAATCAAAGTAAAATGGCAGGTTTAGGGCCACATTGCTAGCAAGAGATTTTGAGGTTCCCCAGGACAAGAGGGCACAGAAAACTCCAGGCCTCAGTCAACAGCAAAGCCACTGCAGCCTCTGTGGCTTGCCCTCCTCTCCCTGGCAATATTCCACACATCCGCAAACCAGGTGAGGGAGACATTCCAGGGAGTCTCAACTGCCATCTCTAAAGTCCTTTCAGAGGAGACAAGACAGCTCACAGATTAGAGATGGGATCTCTGGGCCTAGGACAAGGGGTGGGGGGCGAGAAGAAGGAGGAGGAAGACATTAGCCGGCAGGGCTCCCTTCTAGTCTCAATGACCCCAGCTTCCTTACTATAGATAAATGCATCATAAATAATATCAATATACTTGCACAGAAAGATTTTTCCCCAAATTCCTACTATTCATTTCACATTCCATTTATAAAACCCCCGAACCTCACATTCCACTTATAAAGCCCCGAACCTCACATTCCATTTTACAAAGCCGGAACCCTCCAGGAACTGCAGGGCACCTCCCTAATACCCTCTAGTCTTGAAGCAATGCCTTTGAAGTCCTTACCACAGGCTCAGGGTTGGAGCTGCTAGGAAACACCCTGAGACTAGAAAGCAAGTCCGCTGGCAGCTTCAGCTCCATCGCAAGCTGCTCCCCTCCTCAGAGTTAACAGTAAAGTCATCAGAGTTTCAGTGTGGACCGCAGGCTTGTCAGCCCTTCAATTCGGGGGTGGCCTGGGGTGTAAACACTGACGAGGATTTATTCCTTTGGCCAAGAGGGGAGTCGTTAGGGTAAAGGGTAAGGGTCAAGGGGCTCGGTTTGGTGACTGAGGAGCCCTGCCAGCGAGGGCAGAAGCCAAGTCCTCTTTGAGGCAGGTTTACAGCCCCAGCAGTTCAGGCTTCCCCCACTTTACAGACCTTTCGTCCCCCTCCTCCTCTTCCCTTCCTCCCTCAGGCTTTTACCCCCCCCCCATTGCTCCACGCCCAGGCAGGGAGCTGCCCTTTGAGGGCCGCCCAAGGGGTTTGCAGCTAGGGAGGTTGCCGCGAAGGGTGGGCCTCGCGGGAAACGCGAGGCGAGGCAGCAAGCCCCGGCATTTTCCCTTCCCCAGCACCTGTCCCACTTCGGCGCCGGGGCTGGGGCTGCGCCCGCGGGCGGCCTCGGTGCCCGAGCGCCAGAGCCCTGCAACGAGGTCGCTCAGGGTAGGGAAGTGGGGGACCGGGGGAGGGGCGGGGCGTCCGGCGGGGGTGCCCCCCCGCACGCAAGACCCTACGTCCCCCCACCCTATATACGGAGGCTAAACGCCTAGAGAGTCACACATAAAGCACGAGCGAAAACGCTCGCTCTCCGACCCCAAGCGGCGTTGCTCGCCCCCCCCCTTCCTGGAGCGGGGGGCTGGCTGGAGAAGGTGGCTCGGTTCTTCCCCCGTGGCCAGTGCGGGGTCTGCGGCTGCCGGGTGAGGTTCCGGCTTCCCCCAGGCTGGCAGGGGGAGCCCCGAGAACTGCAGGCCCGCCCCCCCCTTCCTCCTCCTCCTTCCCCTCCTCCCCCACGTGTCCTCCCGGAGCCCAGCGGCCTGATCCCAGCACCCCCCGCCACCTCCCTCCGCCTCTCGCTTCGCCCGCTTCCCCGGCGGCTTGGAGAAGAGCAAAGTTGCGACAGCGGCCGGGGGGCTCTGCCCAGGTGAAGGGGGCGCCATTGGGGGGGGGGATCGGCGCGGCCCTGCGTCGGGGGCGGAGGGAAGATAAAGAAACTTGCTCTCCGCGGCCCCCACCCCGCACGGGTTCGGATCTTGCGTGGACCGAGCCCTCGTGGCGAGACGCGGCAACGCCGGCGGGACCGAGGCCGGCACCGGGACCCGGACCGCGCGCCAGGGCCGGCTCAGCGGGCGCAGGCAGCGGGCCAGGCCGGCACCCAGGCAAGGGCGGGGTGGGTGACCGTACACCGGACCGAACCGTGGGCTCCGGTGGCCTGGGCGCGGGCCGAACCCGGACCGGGCCGAGTAGGGTGGCGGAGTAGGACGTGGATTCGGGGGCGGGGCGCCGCGGGAGGGGGAAACCAGGCCCTGCCGGACTGGCCTGGGCGTGGGGGCGGGGGGCGAGTTCGGGGCACTTGCTCGGCTCGGGACCGAGCCATAGGGCGGGGCGGCGCTAGGGGCTGGGCCGGACCCGCGGGGAGAGGGCGAGGGGAGGGGGAGCCGGGGGTGGAGCAGGGGCGTGGAGTTGCGAGCGGGGTCTGGCCTCGGCCGGGGGCGAAGGTAGATCGGCGGGGCCGCCAGCGAAAGGAGGGAGGCCCGCGGCAGCACGGCGGTGGCGAAGGCCAGCTTCCGCGGAGTTTGTGCCCGGGCTTCCCGGGCTCCAGCCGCTTCACGCGCACAAATGGGGCTAGGGGACTGACTGGTAAGCAACTACGAGTGTTAGACGGTGTTGAGCGGCGATTCCGGGAAAAGCGAGGAAAGACACCGTTTGCAGTTATGCCGCACCCCCACCCACCTTTTAGCATCTGGGTTCTGCTCACTGGGGGCCGGGGACCCTCCCCGTCACAACCCTTTCACTCTCCAGTACTCCCACAACCTTCCCCCCTTCTTTAGCCGTCTGACTCTCTTAGGGATGTGTGTTTAGGGGTGGACGACGGCTTGGGGGGGTATACTTTTCCTCCCGCGGAGGCAGCCTAGTTCGTATCTTATTCCTACATGTAGCGTCGCTTGGAGTCGCGTGGACCTTGGGGCTTAGGTAATCTACCTCCCACTTTCTTCCTCTCCCCACCCCTCCAAAGCGTTTTGATGGCTTTTAAGGAAAGGGACGAATCCCCGGCTTTACATGCCTGGGGTGAGGTTTGACGAATGGGATTCACCCCCAGCTCACTTCCACTGCCAAACCTTTTCCTGTGCGACATTTCCACGACGATTCGAACTTGGGGGGACAAGAGTATTAATGCACTTCTCTATCTCTACGCAGGGTCGGCGTGACCAAGGACGGCTAGTCTCTGAAAGAAAGTAGCAAACAGTCCAACTCAGGTCGCCCCCATTATTACTTCGGCGAGAGGGATACTGGTAGGTAGGAGCCCGTAAGGGGCGGAGGAGGGCTGGGTAGACTTCCCTGGAGGGACACCGATTCTTGGCGGGGAGGGAGACGCGAGCCCCTGCTTCAGGGGAGGGGTTCCGGGGGAGGGAGGTG
>NW_004567120.1:29412908-29415024 GCF_000260355.1 Condylura cristata
CCAGCAAAGGGAGCCTCTCTCAGGCCCCAGGGAGAAGGGGACCGAATGCGTTTGTTTTGTGTTACCCGACGGGGGCGATCTGGGGTCTTCGGATTTGCACACTAGATAGGGCACCAGTGGCCTGAGAAAGTCGGGTCCGAGCTTAAGGCGGACAGCATTGGAAGAAAGAGGTTTCCCCTGGCCACTATGTACTGATCTTTTCCTTTCCTCAACCTCCCTCTTCAAGGGGCATCGAGGTGGGGGCCGTGGGGCTCTTGCAGCCCCTCGGATTGAGCGCCTCCGCCTCTCCTGGGAGTCTAGCTTTTTGCCCGGCTTGCTGCAGCCACCACTGCCTCACTCTACAGAATCCGCTCGGTCCTCGTAGCGATCCCCTCCTCCTCCCCAACCCTCCCAGTGTCACCGGGGCTGCTTGGCTCTGCCCCCTTCGCCGCCGCTTGCTCCTTGCTTTCGTCCCTCCCTCCCTTGCTCGCTCCCTCCCTTCGCCTCCTCCTCCCCATTTCTCCCCCCCGGCAGAGGGCATTCTGGGAGTTGTAGTCTGGTGGAGTTGAGGTTGGCGCCGCCCGCGGTCCCGGCCGGACTCCACTTCCCGTCGAGCCCTGCGACCGGCACCCACTCTACCAGGCTTCGCTCGCACACACAGACACACACACACACCGCTCTCCCCCTCACTCTTTCGCTCGCCGCGGCTGCTGCCAGTGTGTGGCTCTGTCTCCTCCGCTTTGCTGAGCCCTCCCTTCTTCCTCTCAGTTCCTAGAGTCCGACCGCCGCCGCCGCGGAGAGAGGAGAAGGAGGTCGGTGGTGATAAGGGACGGAGGGGGGCGTCAGATCGGGGCAGTACTAGGCGGGTGGCGGTTCTGAGGGGATAAGAGAGAACCCGGGTGGCGGCCTGAGCCTCCCCGCGGAGCCGACCCGGGAACAGGTGCGTCTTTTTTCTCTCTCCCCCAACCCCTCCACCCCCTTTGACTCCCCGGCTTTCTCATATCCCCCCACCCGCTTCTTTCTATCTTAAGCCTTTCCTCAGCCCTGTCCCTTCTTCGCTCCGCGGCCGCTCGGCTTGCCCCCCGGGGGCGCCGTCCTCTTCGTGTCCCCGGACGTAGCGCTCCCTGGAGCTCGCTCTGTCCTCGCCCCTCCCTTCGGGACAGCTCCCCTCCACTTCCCACCTTCGTACCCCATTTCTGCCCTACCCTACCTTCTCCTAGCCCCCTTCTCCCTTAGCCAGGTGATACTTGTTCGCCACGATCTGAGAGAGTCTTCTCGGCTGGGCGGGGGTCTCCATGGAAACGGGGGTCGGGTTGATCCTGGGGGGAACCATTGGAATTACCCCAGTCCTCGAAAAGGGAGGTGAAGGCTACGATCTTGTTAACTACCTGGTCCCAATCTCCCCCCTCACCCAAGGATCCCACGATTCGAAGGGAGGCTTGGCCAGCAGGGCAGGGCGAGAAAGGGTTTGTTTTTTTTTGGGGGGGGGCTTGCTGTCTGTGAGGAAGTCTTGAAGAGACTAGGAGAAAATACCCTCCAATCTCAGAGGGGAGGTGCGACGGGTTCTCCTCAGGGATGATTTCTCCGCGGTGTTGGGGTGCAGGAGCCATAGGGTAAGGGGTACCCCTAGGTGGCGGCGGGGCCTGGGTTCTGGAGTGGGAGTGCTGTGATGGGGGCAGGGGCAATTATCCGAGTCCCTGGAAAAAAGGCGGGGGATGACTTCGGAGCGCCCTGGCTCCGCTGCCCTCGCTGTTAGGGGCGGGGGCTGCCGGGCCGCGCGCGGCGGGGAGGGGGCTTCAATTGAGGGAGGAAGATACGGGGGCAATTCGGACTAGCCCCGGCAAGCCGTGGGGAGAGCCAGCGTGCGAGCTCTCCGCCCGTTTCGCGCCAGGCCTGGAGGCAAGGGGTCTGAGAGCGAAGCCGAAGGCTGGAAGGAGGGAGGCTCCGGTTACGGGGCCGGGTTTCGGGCTCAGGGGCAATCCCCCAGCCCGGGGAGGAGGAGGGAAGAGGGATGGCCGCGAACCCCAGGGCTCCCACACCCCGGGTCCTGAGGGGCGTGAGGAACGGACAGCAGGCCCAGTGGAGAAGGCTTCAAGCGCGTCGCGGTAGGGGAGTGGGGGGGTTCGGTGGTGGGCTT
>NW_004567120.1:29415284-29418593 GCF_000260355.1 Condylura cristata
GGGGGCGGGGGCAGGCGGGGGGTGGAGCCCTCGACGGGGGGCGGTACAAGCCGGGACCGCGGAGACGAAGAGCCCCGGGGGCCGGGTGCGTGGAGGACGAGGTGCTGGGAGAAGGAGGGGTGGGGGGTTGGTCCCGCGACGGGCCTCGTGGGCTTGGCTCTTCGAGGTTCTGCTTCGGGACAGAGCCTTGCAGGGGCACCCGGAGGGCTGCGAAGGGACTGGGAGGTGAACTGGACGGTGGAGGGGGCCCTGCTCACCGGGGTCCCGCGGAGAAGAAGGCTGGGCCAGAGGGACGTCCGGGGCAGGGCTGGGAGGAGTCGGCGTCACCTCGACTGGGGATTTCATATTATAGAGGTACTGGAGATGGTTGAAGGAAGAGCTGTGGAGGTGAAAGGTGGGAGGCCAACAGTACAGGCTGGTGGGGTACCCTTCTTTTCTGCCGGCAGCCCCCCCCCCGTGGAAGTACTGTTTTTGTTTTATTGTTTTGAAATGTTCTATATCGGCTTTTGAAGCTGGCCATGTGGTAGCTGATACTCATTCTTGATGTCTCCTAGAGTGGACAGTAAGGATAGATGTCCCTTGGCGAGGACACCTCTATTCCAGGGTTTAGGGGCTCTTTACTTGAGTGTGGGAAGGGACCCCCGTAACTTTGCAACAGCGGAATACTCTCATGGCACAGAGGTGGAGTACAATTGCAAAAATCTTTGCTGAGACATCTGGGGGTGTGGTTGTAGGTTAGCATTACTCTGTTAGCCCCAAGGTTCTTTCAGTTTAGAAGACTATTTCTCTAAGTCACTGCTGCTGAAACGTTTTATGGGGAAATGAGTGGGGAAATGCATGTGGGGTTGGGAATGGATTAGGTTGATAATAAAATCCCAAGGTTGGAAGCGACTTTAAAGGCCATCTAAGTGTTCTGTTTACCTGTTATGTCTTTGAACCTTGGGATAGAGGGGGCTTTTTTGTTAGGGAACATAATGAGGCTGAGTTTAGGGGTATTCAGATTGGGTGGTGATGTCACTATGCGCTACTAAAGAGGACAGTCCATAGGAAATAAGTTTGGAAGATTCTACTGGGGATTAAACAGGTAGCCCAACCCCAAGAATCACCCAGGAGCTCTAAATAGAACAAACATAATGTTGAGGAGGAATCTGTACAATTTTGATGGAGAAGCAAATAGGAAAAGCTAGGGGACCTGAGAGAGCAGCAACTTGATGATACCAGAAGATCTGAAGGTTGATAGAGCTGAGGAGGGGCATGACTCTTCATAGGCAGACTCATCTTTTATCAGGGCAACTGAGGCAACTGCCCTTGAGGTGGATGTCCTGCACTAGAGGCACAGGCTGACTTTAATAGGACTGACCGACCTTGTTACCAGCTTTGCAGCCAGGGTAGGTAGGTTTCTTTCTGTTTTGGCACTTGAGAAGTCACTGATAGCAGAAGAGGAGGGGACTCTGATTTAAGGAGGACAAGTTCTTTAGAAGAGGCCAATTAGGAAAAGACCACAAATAGGACAGAAGGAAGCTAAGTTCCTGGCGATTTCTGTCACTGGTTCTGGATTAGGCAGAATGAGGGAGTTTTGGAAGAAATGGTGACTATGCCAAGGATATTCACATAGACCTAACTACTTTGACTTGCCAGGAAAGGCGTTCTCAGTAGTTTAGACTTACTTACAAAGCAGAGGGACTTCCTCAAGAAGTCTTTGCTTTATTCATCGTGCTATTCGCTGCATAAGGGAGAAGTTGTAGTACAGGTTGCAGAGGACTGCATGATGTTATTAATTTAGATTATGGATTTTAGACCTTGGCTTCTTTTAGGGGAACAATATTTTGGGAGAAACAAACTTGAATGCTAGAAAGAAGGAAGACAAAAATTAAAGCTGGAAATAGGGTTGGTTGATCAATGAAGGGGGAAGAAAGGCCATTGATTATCCCTGATTCATTTAGGGACAACTAAAGCAAAAGTGGAATCTTGAAATCACTAGAATAATGTTTTCCAAAGTAACATTTGAAGAACCTTTAAGGCTTTTTACACTTGCATGTTAGAATCACTAGAGCTGGGTTAAGAAAGAACGATCTTGGAATAATCTTGGGTTGGGGAGAAATATATATATTTAAGAAGAGATATATATTTACCTGTAAGGGAATAAAGAGTTTAAGAGATAGTACACAAGCTAAAAAATTCAGAATGTGGACAAAGAGAGTGGAATGATGACCAAAGGAGGAAGACATTTACTCAGATGTCATCTGGAGCTGGTATTGGGAAAGTCAAAACTTGTCTTTGATAACCCCTCCGCTGGGAGAGTCCAGGAAGCAGAGGTTAACTGGGATCCAGGCATTACAAATCTAAGCATTAATTAGAAAATATAGGCTGAAGTGAGGGATGGGGGAGGAATTCATAGTCCTAAACAGAATGGCCTTGAAAGGAGAAAGTAGGAACACACCAGTTTTTCCAGTCTACACATGGGAGGAATCTCTGTAGAAGGAGGTGAGTGGTGGAAATCCCAGAGTAAAGCAGGATAAAGAACAGTGACCTGAGAGCCTTGGGCCAGAATTGGGAGAGTGGAGCTGGGGGCATGGAGGAGTGGCTATAATCCAAGGTTGGCCATCTGGAGTGGTTCATTGGTTCTAGGCTGAGATAAACTGGACATGGAATAGAATGGCCCAGAGCTTTTTTCCAGTGCAACCAGCATCTGGAATTGAGAGAGGAGTTTGTGGTCAAGTTTGGTGGGAAATGAGCAGAGTAGAATTGTGTGCTGGGGAAAGTGGAAATTGATGGGATAAAACAGACAGGAAAGGGGAGAAGTCACTGTTGATTATGTAAAGGAGAAGGAAGACCCTGGACCTCTGAGCTTTCAAAAAGAAAGGAAATTTCTTAATGCTGGAGTTTCAATTAAGTATGAGTGTGTGCTTGCCAGAATGCTCAGCATCAGGATGGCCAAAGAGGGAGATAATAAGAGGTAATCTACCCTTCAGCCACTAGGGTGCTAGTACAGTATTTTATATAATCTTACATACAAAATAGGTTTTCTTAATGTCCATTTTTGAATGGTCACCCTTAAAATAATACCAAAACTGTTCTCTTTCTAAATCGTACCCTTTCATAACTTAAAAGCAGTCTCTTATGCTGAAAACTTTCTTTGGTGAGCTGAAGTTGAATTCTGGTCAAGAGTAAAATTTAACTTTGCTTCTATCCTCATAATTCAAGTATGCTGTTCTGGTTCTTTCTTTCTTTCTTTCTTTCTTTCTTTCTTTCTTTCTTTCTTTCTTTCTTTCTTTCTTTCTTTCTTTCTTTCTTTCTTTCTTTCTTTCT
>NW_004567120.1:29418693-29511973 GCF_000260355.1 Condylura cristata
TCTTTCTTTCTTTCTTTCTTTCTTTCTTTCTTTCTTTCTTTCTTTCTTTCTTTCTTTCTTTCTTTCTTTCTTTCTTTCTTTCTTTCTTTTTAAAGCAGAACCACCCTTTGCCCATAAAACATTAAAAATGAATGTTTAAAAAGTGACTGTAAGCTGCACGTCAAGGTCATATTTCCTCTGGTCAATGAATTGTGATGAATGTGAAGAGAAATGAGTTATTTGTAAAATGTGGTAATTTTCAGATTTACTCTTGAGAATATGTGAGATGGAATACATCTTTGTTTGGATTTTAAGTAGACCTTAAGCTCAGTAGTTGTGAAGAATTGAGAGTACTGACGGGCAGGCAAAGCTTTGTGTTTCAGGCATCTTTACTATCTGCTTAGAAACAAAATTTGGTTACTTCATTGTTAAGGTATGCCTAGAAATCTTAGTGTTAATGTCATTTAAGGGTACCATTGAGTTTTGTGATAATGCTGATGTCTGGAGACAAGAAGAACAAGTAGATTTTCACTTTCCCATGTATAAAGTACACATTATAGGGGATGCTCATCTTTAGGGTGAGTTTTACACTCTTTGCCTGGATCCATCAGGTGGTTAGATCAGGTGGTTATTATAATAAGGCTTTATTCAGTTTAACTTCATTGTACCACGCACGGGTTAATGGCAGGTGGTGATTCTTAAACTTCAGCACACTTCTAAATTAATTGGAACACTTTAGATAATACAGTCTTAAGTTATAGTCCTCTTCCTCCTACTTCCCAGGTGTGTGGCAGGAAGTCTGAACCTCAGTTTTCTTGTCTATAAATTGGAGATGATAATACCAGTTTCCACAGGGCTGTGAGGATTATAGGAGATGATGTATGTATTTATAGATGTATATGTATATCTCCAGGTCCAGAGTAGGTGTCTAATACATGGTATCTATTATGATAATATAATGTAGTTTTTTTTTCTTTGGTGTCCTGTGAGTTTATCTTATATATTATACTATGGTAAACATGATGGCAGAATGAAAACTAGCTTACATCTTGATTCTTCCCTCTCTTTCTCCATATTTCTGTTGTGTTAGTACATATTAAGCACTTACAATATGGTAGAAAGATTCGTTTCTGTATTATTGCATCCACCTTAGAGGTAGAAGTGGCATCTCCTTTAACAGCATGCTGTAAGATGGCTCAATATTTCAGGACAGGAACCTCTTGAGACATTTTGGGCCATGCTTTAAGAATGACCCAAGCCTAATTGACTAGGGTGACTTTAAAAGAAAGATTTATTTATTTATGCTTACAGAACTGGGGTACAGGCCAGAGGTGTGGCAGGTGCTGCAGTGGCTTCTGAGAGCTTCATAGAGTGGTGGGTTTTATTTTTATTTTATTTACTCATACAGAGCTGGCGAACAAGCTGGAGGTACAGGGGTGGTGAAAGGCTTCACCAGAAACAGAATGGGGAGCAGAAAAGGCAGATCTACAAAGTATACTGCTGAGGAGAGCAGCGGGCGGGTCAGGAGCGGTCTGCGGTGCCATGTGGATCACCTCCAGGGCCCAGGGATGGACTGGCACTGAAGTGGCTGTGGCTAGTTCCCAGTGCTGCGTCCTAACTTAGGTTGCACCATCAGGGAGGGCCCATAGCGCAGTGTTTTAACCCATTGTGCCACCAGGGAGAGCCTGACGAGGGTAACATTAAAAAAAACAAAAACAACAAAACAATGCTTTCTGAAAAGAACTGCTGTGTTTAGTTATGATTTGTTGGGCTTTCCAGCTGTCTCTGACACCGGGAAGTTCTTCAAAAGCCTGTAGATAGAGCCTGGTTCTGGTATGGCTCAACCATTGGATGGGAGAGAATAAGGTCTGAAATACCTTATGTACCCCAAACCAAACATCTTGGCAGAGAAAAAAGTGATGAACTCTAAAATAGAACCCTCTTTGGAGCCAGAGTGGACTTTGATGCCAACAGTCAGCTATGCCAGTATAGGGAGAGGGTGATATCTGGCCAACTTAAAAGAGTAGATCAGTTAACAAATTAATAACTTCTGTTTGACGTTGGAAATGCACTATTATTCTCTAACTGCCCACCTCCCCGTCATGTTTACCTTCCTGTTTATATTCTGCTTAGCAAATACTAAAATGAGTAGTTCCTTGAGCACACATCTACTGTTAATGGCAAAAGGCAGTCCATAAGTTAGCTGGGTTATGAATTAGCTGGTAATTGGAAGTTTTTTTTCCCACAACTCAATTTCAGTTTTATTTCTGTGATTGTTTTTATCATGGAAGTAAGTAAAAGAAAGAGGAGCAAGTTTATGAGAAAGCAATGGAAGTAAAAGAAATCCATAGACCCAATGCTTTTTACATGGATTCTTGGTTTCCATATGACATAGAGAAGATTTGAGGTTCCCCCAATCATTTAGCAGGTATTTATTGAGTGCATTTTGTGTGCTTTATGTCATGTTAGACATTACTAAAAGAAATGGGAAATTTTCTTTATAGCCTTGGGGAACCTATAGACTGGTGGGTATGTGTATACTCACATAAAATCTGAGTCTGGTCTAGGGTTAGAGAATAGAAAAATCACTGGTAATGGCTTCTATGAAGATTTATATAAGAGATATCAGAGACTTTTATTTTTTTAAATATTTATTTATTTATTTATGCATACAGAACTGGGGTACAAGCCAGAGGTGCAGGGGCAGTGAGAGGATTCACCAGAGACAGAGTGAGGAGCAGAACAGGCAGATCGACAAACTATACTGCTGAGGGGAGCAGCAGGTTATCCAGGAGAGGTCTGCCCTGCCATGTGGGTCATCTCCGGGGCTGGGGATCGAACTCACACTGAAGCCACTGTGCTAGCTTGCAGTGCTGTGTCCTAACCATTTGCGCCACCAGGGAGGGTCCCATAGGAGACTTTAAAGAGAAAAATGGTAAAAGTTAGCTGAGGAGAAATCTTCTTTAGATGAAAAAGCCCATATCACGAATGCAATGTGCTAAGATGGAGACATCCATTGGCCACTGTCGCAGTCCATGGCAGGGAGGACTCAGGAGCATCGCAGCAGGGATTTGAGTAGCGGATTATGATGATTATAATGATTCAACTTTAGAGTGTGAAAAACACACCAACTATTCATATGACCCTACTGAAGACTAAGACTGAGAAAGCCAACTCTTATTTATGATCTAGTAGCAATAAGAAGTGCTAAAAGAAAAAAGACCCTAGTTACCTGGGTTGATGTTTTGAAAAGGACTGATTACTTTCCTGATAACCACTTAGGTATTCTAGATATCTGTAACATCTACGAAGTTGTACAAAGTCTTGCAGCTAAAGCTGTGATGAGCTATGTTCCTTAAATAGAGTAAAATTACTTCCTTACAGCAGGAAGTGGAAGTGAGTTCTATTTGAATAATAGGGGGGAAAGTATGGCAGTGGGTAGGCAATCTAACATGATCTGGTGGTATGAAAATGTGAGAGATTAAAACTTTTGCTTTTGCCTACTTCATGGTATGAATGGACTGTTTGGTTCTTTCAATTGCTCTCTTGTTCTCAATTTTAAGTAGGGACTAGTTTATTCCTGTTTTGCATGTGACTTAGTAAATGGACATAGTGAGATGGTCTGAGATAGTTGAGAAGTGGGGGTGAAAATGCTCTTCCAGGTTTCCCCCCACAGTATAGGCTACGGATACTAGACTATATCACTTCTCTAGGGGACTATGCTGTTTGATTAGATGATTATGAGTAGAATTGGACAGTTTTAAAAAATCAAATTGACTTTGAAAGGAGGAGATTGAGAAAGGTGTGGTTTTGGTGGGAAAGATGACCATTTTATTGAGATCACTATCTAACCTCCAAAGGTGATCACTTTGGAGGTAACTACATTCATTTTAATGAGTAAGCTCTCATGCATTTAACAAATATTTAACATTCCGTTGTATCCAGTTTCATAAATGTTTATAGGCAAGGTTTTCAAATGTGGATGTACCCAAGGAGGTGTCCATGTTAGAACCTTGTGCAGGTAACTCTTTAGCCCTCTTGGTAAATATAGGTGTCAGTGTATCTGGGAACAGGATGTATTGTCCCTTCTAATAGTGATCCCTTGAGCTTGAATCAATGGAAATATTTGGATAGAGAAAAAAAAAAAAAGCCCTGAGAAACTAGAAAATGCTCGAAAAGATTTAGTCAAAGAGAAGGTTAGGATGAACAGCCCAAGGACCCTTTATTCTTTCATTTAACTGGCAGATTATTTCTATTTAAAAAATTTTAAAAGATTTATTTATTTATACATACAGAACTGGTACAGGCCAGAGGTACAGGGGCGGTGAGAGGATTCACCAGAGACAGAGTAGGGAGCAGAACAGGCAGATTGATGAAATACACTGCTAAAGGGAGCAGCGGGTGGGACAGGAGAGGTCTGCTGCACCATGTGGGTCACCTCGGGTCTAGGGATTAAACTGGCACTGAAGCAGCTGCCGCTAGCTTGCAGTGCTGTGCTTTAACCCATTGCACCACCAGGGAGGGCCGATTTTTTGTTTTAAGTGGTGGCAGAGGAACCTGTTTAGTATGGAGAAAAGCAAAGTAGTGATTAGGGCATGTATATGGGACTGTGATACTTGGTAGGGGAAAATAAGGGGCTGTAGTGTATATGTGTGTGGGAAAGCTGACAGAATATTAGAATGCCCTTCTATGGGAATTTGTTAAATTAGTTAGGGTAACTTAATTTTGGAGAAATAGAGTGGTAAGGGGTGCAGTGTGTAAGTAGGAAACGGGAATGTGACTCTACTGTTGAATGCACATGGAGGAAGACAGCATAAAGGAGTGTATGATCTGTGGTAGGGGTTCCATGTCTGAAGCATCGTTGTTGGGTATATATATACTTTCCTGTTGGAAACAGTGACTTTGAGACTGACTTCTCTAAAGGCACCCCAGTGGAAGTCATGGCCTTTTTACTTTACCCTGAGAACCTCAATCTCATTGGTCTTGGATCTCTGGGGGAGAGGAAAGCGTCTTCAGTGCTACTTTTCCCACAGTGGAACTTGCTTCTGTCAAGTTTGAATGTGTGTTAGGAGCTTTACGTAGACCTCAGGGTTTCTATTGGAGCAATAGCTCCAAAGTTGGTTTTCTTTACTCATTAGTCATCACAGATCTAACCCTCCTTAAACTGTCTACTGGCCACGCCTAACCTCTTGAGGATAGATTCAGGGCCAGGCTTCAAGATGAATATTTTCCGGCTCTTTCATTTTTTAAAGTCATAATTGCTTCCAGGTCACCAGGCAGTGTGAACTAAAAGAAACCTGGGCGAGTACTACCAGATTTAGTTTAACTGCGACTTTCTTAATCTCGAGTTTCTAATTTCTAATCTACTGACTTGGTGGCAGAGTACCATGATGCATAATGGCAGGTTTCTGGCTCTGTGTAGCGGGGCCTAGTGTGGCACATATGTTGCCAGCACTGATGGCTCTGTACGTAAGGGATGTTCAGCCACAAAGGGAGCTACCTGATCCTAATCCTGGGGAATTTATGCAGCAGACAGTCACTCCAGTTGTTTTCAAGGTTAGGACTTATACAGCACCTACTGTGGTAAAAACAAAAAACAAAAAACACATTTGTCTGATAGATGCTCTAGTACTTCTTTTATGTCCTTTTCTTCCTCATGTGTATGATTATAAATGTTGTGAAATCTGCTTGTTTTGGCACCTTCATTTCAACACAAAACAAAAAAATGCCTGCTTGATCTGTAATATCTCCTTTGAGATTTTAGAGCTGCCTGCCCCCTATTACCACCTTCTCCTAACCCTAACTCGGGCTAAAATTTGATCTCCTTCCCCATTTGATAACATAGTCTCTCTCTCTACACTTTTCTAAAATGTCTGTCTTCATTGCTTCCCCACAGTGTTTCAGTTTGGCCCATGATGGTGAAATAGCTCAGGTTCCCCTATTTCAGTTTTCGTCTTTTGGTTATTATATGCCATGAGCTGTTCTTTTACTCCTTCACACCTTTTCGTATTTTTATTTTTTGAAAAAGATCACTGCTTCACTATGGTTTCTCTTCTACCTGCTTACCCTCAGCATGGCCGCTATTTTTACGTTATTGCTTTCCTATTAGTCTATTTTCTTGTTGGCTTCCCCTGTTCCATGGGAGCGTGATTGTGCCTGGCTACCTGCACGCTGCTGCTTGCTTGCTGGATTCATTCCCTTAGATCTTGGTCAGTCCTTCTACTTTGATCCGTATGTGCTCCTTCAATTGAAAAGTTTTATTTTGTTTTTCAGCCATGCTTACCACTTTGGGTTGGAGTGTGTGGTGTTCTCCTTTGTTCTCACCACAAATTGGATGTATCTTTTGAGTGCCCCCTCCCCAAGTAGAGCTAGCTTATGGTGGTTGCCCTGCCTTCCTGGCAGTGACCAGCATTTGATTCTGGGGCTATGCAGCTGTTCGTTTCTTAACAATTACATGGTTGTGACTTCTGGGAAAGATCCTTTGAGGTATTTCATAGCCTTGTGCCTGTTTCCTGGGTCACATGGGATTACCAGGTTTCTTCTAAGTTCCTTTTAGAAACTGCCTTTTGCCTTTGATGTAATGGTTCTCATCAGAGAAGGGGCACGATGTATGTGTGTAGGCAGTGAGCGAAGGCAAGTGGGTACACAGGTGTGTGCACCTGTAGAACCTACCAAGGAAGGTGTGTCTATAAAGTTTGCCTTTTTTCTCACTGCTCCTGAAATGTAGTTCAATTTGATTGCACATGATAATGACAAAACAAAAAAACGAGGCCTAGTTGATCAGAATTGCCAAGACAGAACACATGAATCTGTATTTTGAATATGTTAGTACATGATTCTGGCTTGGAAACATTGGCATAAGTTGTCCATCTTGGTCTTTCTCCTCTTATGTGAGTGTTGGCGTCACTGCACCAACTCTTTGGAATGTCCCTTGGCTTAACTCTGTGGCTTGGGAGCACAGATTGCACTTCCCATGTAGTGTAAGTGGTCTCACTTAGCTACAAGCTCTCCTGCCTGTACTTCCTCCCTCTCCCCTCCCCTCCTCCATAAAGGCTACTGCTAATTAGTAGCAGTAGGTTTCACATAGGAAGGGGTGCTGCTTTGACATATTTGTAGTGTGGGGGGAAAAGATCTAAACAGATGCTGTATCTTCAGGATCAGGTGGAAATAGAGATGCCCGGTATCAATTTTTCTCGCTAGGTAATCCTAAAGTGTGTATCATGTGGTAATTGTTTTATTTTTTACTTGGTTTCCTTTTTGTTGTTATTTGGAGAGTCTAAAAGCTTTTTTATCTAAAAGGTGATATTTTATATGCCATTCTTTCTGCAGGATGCTTCCCTCTGATTTCTGTCCTAGGTCCAGAAATTACTAATTCCCTCTTAACCGAACAAAAATAAACCCCGAGTGAAAGCCACAGAGACTGGCTTATATCTGTTGCTTGCAAATATTCAGGTAACAATTAAAAAACTCATAGTTTTTGTTGAACGTCATCTTATGACAAAAGGCCCTCCTCTGCATGAATCTTCAGGTACTTCATAGAGAAAAAGGGTGCAAAAAAGTACCTGGTACATCACCCAGTAGGCTGTGCTATTGCTTCTTAAACTAGGGTATTCTAAGATGTTTTCAGAATCAAGATCTGACTAATCTGTATGTGCATAGAATGGGGTCTTGGTGAACTGTCATAGTATAGTCAAAAAGTAGTTTTCAGGAAAAGGTAAAATCATGACTCTCATAAAAATATAAAAATGAACACATGTTAACATTTTATTTTATTCATTAATCAACAGGGGAACCAGACAGATAATGTAGCTGGTTCCAAGAAAAAAATGAAAAGCACAAATTTATATAGAGTGAAAAAATTGAATTGGAAATGGAGACAAAACTAGTTTTTTCATAGTGGAGAGGGAAGTCAATCTAAATGCTAAGGGACGAGACAGAGTTGGTATATCCTTACCAGTTTCCTGCAAACTTACAGAGTAAAGTAGCTTAGAGACCATGTACTGGTCAGACCTCTCTGGTGGCACAAGGGGTTAAAGTGCAGCACGATGAGTTCAACACCCATCCAGGCAGGTGACCCACATGGTGCAGAAGACCTTTCCTCTCTCCCCGCTGCTTCCCTCAGCAATGCATTTCAGCAGATCTGCCTGTTCTGCTCCCCACTCTGTCTCTGGTGAATCCTCTCACCCCCTATACTTCTGGCCTATACCCCAGCTCTTGTATGCAAAAATAAATAAATTTCTAAAATTAAAAAAAAAAATCATGCTCTGGATTGGAGTGAGACAACACCAATGTGTGTTTGAAAAGTTTTTCATTCAAGTACCACATTTTTTTCTATTGTATGTAAGTGTGGTGAATACTTTGTTTTGTTGATTTTGCTTCTTGAAATTTCTCAAAGGTCATCATCTCCATTCTCCTCTAGATTTCAGTTCCATGTAACACCCATTTTCTGTGTACTCACTACACATAAGATATTGCTGAGGAACCTCAGATGAAAAGACAGTATTTCTTACCTTAAGTAGCTGATTATCTGGTGGAGGAGATAGACAAGCCACGCCTCTGACTAACTACACTGCAGTGGAGAATAAGAATCAGTGCTGTGGGAGAGGTGGGGATGAACTGTTTGAGAAGGTGAGTTAATTGCCTGGGGTTTGGGCTTGGGGAGATAATATAATGATATGTAGGCTTTGAGGGGTGACAAGAAAAGAGGGGACACCGGAAAGACCATCTGAAGCTAAGGAAACATCTAAGTCCCCAAACTGGATGGTCAGTTCATGGGAGGGTCAGGAGCGATGGCAAGGGTGGCAGAGTAATGGCAGAATGTGGCAGAAGAGGAGACCAGAGAGGTTTGAGGCCTGGTCATGGATGTCCCTGGATGCTATACTAACTGTGGGCTTGATTCTGAAGACCAAGGAAATCTATTGAAAGCTGTTGAAGAGGGAGAGGGGTGACATGATTGAGCTGGTGATTTAGAAGATGAATTGATAGTAGAATCAAGAGATTAGAGTCAGAGGGACCGATTAAGAGGCTATTGTAATGTTCTGGGTGAGAGATGATGAGGGTTCACACCAGAAGAATGGGAAGAGGGCATAAATAGCAAGAATAGAGATGGGATCATGAAAGCTTGACTCCTGATTGGATATTGGCAGTGGGGGGATAGGAGTTGAATATGTCAAAGCTGACATTTCCAGACTAGGGATTAGTAGTGCTATTAACTAAGATAGGAAGTCTGCTGGGGTTGGGGTGGGGTAGGGAGATGGAGAGCAGACTTATGAGTTCAGCTTGAGACACATGGAGTTGAAGGGGAACAGTGGACATGCAAATTAACGGCAAGATGCTGGCAGCTGGAAATTCTGGTCTGAAAAGAAAGGTCAGGGCTAGAGATACAAATTTGGGAGTTGTCAGTGTAGTAGTGGGTGAGTTCAAACAGTGGGAGCTCAGAGCTGATAGCGGGGGGGGGCAGGACTGATATCTACATGCAGGAGAGAGGTGGGGGTGAAGCAAGAGCCAGGCTGAGCTCGAGAGACAGAAGGATGAATGAGGGAAACTGAAGATTGAAGCATTAGGACAAAGTGTAGAGGGCAGAAGGAGGCAGGGGCTGGAGGAAAGGAAGGACAAGGAGAGAGTGGAGCCTGAGGCAGAATTGAAAGACAAACTAAAGAGAGGTGAGGATGAGGCAAGAGAAGTTGGTAAGGGGAGTACACTGGAGAGCAGGGACTTTGCAGAGGGAGACAGAGGTGAGGGTGGAGGAGAGGGCATGAGGGAGACAGGAGGGAAGAAAGTTAAGAGGAAGAATAAAGGGGAATAGGAAAGAGAGAAGGAAGGGGAGAAAGAGAAAGACAAAGGAGGAAGGGAGGGGACAACATGAGAGAAGGTGGCAGAGGTGTGGAGAGACTGAGCAAGATGAAGACCAGGTTTGTGGAGGGAGTAAAGGGTCCCCTAAGAAGTCAGTAGACCTCTGTTCAGGAAAGCCAGGAGAGGGGTGGGCACAGGGTACTAGTCAGTAGTACCTTGTGCTGTAGAGAAAGGGCGATAGGGTGAGAACCAAGGGATTGGGAGGGGTATGTCAGGTGTCAACGCTCTCCTTCTCCCTTGCTTGCTTTGCTGCACCACCCAGTGCCTGCCCTGGCTATTCTGTGACCCTAATAGGTAGCCTCCTGCCTTAGGACCTTTGCATAGGATGTTCTTTCTGCCTGGAATATGGCTCACCCTTTTGCTTCCTAAAGTTGCTTAGTTGTCTACTTCTCAGCTAGGCCTACTGCATTCACCCAATTTCAAATTGTAATCCATTCTCCCCACCCACACCCCAGTTCCTTCAGCCTGTATTATACTACCTTCTAACTACTCTAATAGAATTATTTAACATGTTTATTGTCTGTCTCATCTCTTTAGGATGCAAGCTCCATGAAGCAGGGATTTGGTATTTTGTTGTTGTTGTTGTTAATTGTTGAATTCCTAGCACCCAGAACAGTAGATATTTGTTGAATGAATAAGTGATTCTGCATTGAATATGGACAGTCTTTTCACATTATATAAAGAGTAAATGAAGCAATTCCCTGATGTGACTATATCTTACTGTGACTGACTTCTTTGGAAAATGGAGAACTGCATAACATTTTGATTACTGTAGGATCCATTCAGTTGAGCTTTGATGTTAACTAGTAAGTGAACCCAAGAATTTAAGGGTCTCAAGGCAGCACATTAAGCAGATTTCTTTTTCTTGATGCTTCATTTTCTCTAGAGGATCAATTGACTGTTCAGGGGTTTAACAACCCATTGAGAACTGGACTTTGGCTTGGAAAGGGAGTGTTAGGTCATGGGGATGACTGACTGATAGGAAGAGACAAGAACAGAAACTTAGTTCTTGATGAAACGTGGTTTTATGTTTGTTTGTTTATAGCCAGTGGTGTAAAGAGTATAGTGTCTGATTTGAAGGGAGCTTTTAACCAGGTTTGATAATATACATTATATCTCTGTAACACCCAACATGAAATCAGAATATTTCTGAAGGACTTATAAAAAAAGTGTGTCCTCTGGAGAACTTCAATTGGCTCCATCACTCAGATACTTCAGTACCCATGGATTAGAGACCTGATGAGAGAGTGATCTCCAGAAGTCCTTCAAAACACTGTTCACATATGGGAATGACCCTTTAATTGTAGTTGGTTGGGCTAAATGTGTATAGAAAAATATACTGTCATCTCATTTGTCTGAAATATATTGAATTTCCTCAAAAACTCAAGCATATCTGTCTTTAAGATAATTTAAAAACCACTCTAGGTGATTAACGGTGTCTTTCCCTCCATCCTGAAGCCTATGGGTTCCTGGAATACAGGTGCTCCTTCCCTCCATTGGGCCTTAATTTCTCTAGCAGGGTGGCTTGTGAGAGACCGCTTTTATATTTTGGTGTGCTAATTACCTTTATTTAAGTATTTCTGTGTAAAGGTGGTGAAAAGAGATGTCCCTGTTACAAGTTTTGACTTTGGGGGTTCTTTTTCCCCAGGGGGTGTGGCCACAGCAGGTCCTATCTGGTGGTGAGTGGCTGTCATGATCTCTACAGCACCACGCTACAGCGGCGTGCACGACTGGGCCAGTTCTGACCGGATTCGCATGTGTGGCATCAACGAGGAGAGGTGAGGAGCCAGGAAGTAGGGAATGGCAGACTTCCAGTGAGTGGGGCCTGCTCATCACAGGGCTGGTTGCAGCTTGGCCTGGGGCATGCCCCTGGGGAGGGAGGAGGCTCTTGGTTGTTTCTCATTTTCCTGAGTGGGATGGGGCTAGGAGCTGTGTGAATGGCCTGCTCTGCCAGGCTGTCCCTATTTAGATGAAAGTGAGGCCAACAGATGACCTTTTGCCAACTAGTTTTTATCCTCTTATTAAGATCTGTCAGATTATGGAGTAAGGGGCAATGGCAATTTTAATTTGCTGCATCCACATGTGCCGCTTAAGGATAAGTGTAAGGTATTTTTTGGTCCTTGATATAAGCCTGGAAGAAAGGCAGTTTTATCATTCAGTTTTATTGGGAACTGTTAGTGGGTATTCTGGTGATCAGCTCTTTCCTGCCTGATGAGACTAATGAAGATTCTCAGTGAGATTCTTAAGAACTATCAAAGGAAGATCAAATTGCTTAATGTTTTGATATAAAATGGAGAGTTGGTGATGCCTGCATGAAATGTGTGTTTTTAATTATCTGTTCACCAGATATTGGTTGACCAAGCTATGCCATTTCCTGGTCATGCCTCATATGAAGGACACTCAAAATGACCTTCAAATTTTATATTTGACTTTCATAACCCTTGGCTAAAGAGCTGTGTGTGATGGTTGCAATGCCTCTTTTTTAGAGTGGGCATGATGCCCCAGTGCTTGCTGGTGGTTAACTGTTGTTTCAGCCCATCAGATGCCTAGTTCCATATACGTTAGATCAGTCACCTAGAACACAGAGCACCATGGCTTTTCCTAGGACTCAAGATCTTGTATTTCTTGGATAAATCTTAGAAATGTGTTCCTGTGCGTGTGTGTGTGTGCACGTGCACACATGTGCATGCATGTGTTTGCATGTGAGGGAGAGTTGATAATTTTGAAGAGAAGAAAAATGAATGTCTTTATATTTACTTACTTTTTTTCTTTGTTCGTAATTTAAGAAGTGTGTGCTTATTGGAGCTTCAGGTTAGAATAGACCTTTTCTTTTTCTAAGCCATTAGCACCTGATAGCTTAATATTCTCTGTACTGAGCAATGGGTTAAAGATGGACTCAAAGGGAATTTAATTTTAGAAAAATAAGAAAAAATTTAGGAAAATAAGATAAAATTCTTCACAGAAGCTGCATAAAAATAAGACATTTTACATTGCATCTGAGGTATGTCTATAGATAATTAGTAAGAGACAATCTCGGGAAGGCAGTGTGGTGGTGCTGATTGGTGTAAGGATTCATTGGCAACTAGAAATATGGACTACTGACTTCAAAAAAAAGCAGTGGTCAAGTTACGTTAGTTCACTGTCTGTTGTAAATCCCCACTGAGAAAGGAACAGGAAGGAGGCCTGGAACCTGATTTTCCCTCTTTATGGACCTTCCTTGGGTCATTAAATTCCCAAATATGCCTAGCAGTCAAGATGACCTTTTAAGCACTGTCACTTCTGATCTCATCTACCCTTTCTTGTTGTCTTTCCGCTATAGCCCAGGCTGTGCGACTACTGATTTCCAAAATGTAATCTTACCTTATTTAAAAGTATCTTCCTCAGCCCTTTACAACTTCTAGAACTTAGAACTTTCGGGTATAAAACAATACCTGGGGGTTAATTCTTAAGGTTATATTTGAGCAGCTTGCCCCACTTCCTTAACTGCAGTTGGGAATTGAAGGAACAGGGAATTGCTGGCCCCAGGTGTCTGACTCTGATCTAACTTACAGCTAAATCTTTCTTCCTTGCTTCCCTTTCCTGTACCCATTCATTCCTTTACTCAGTACATATGTATTAAGCCCAAACCAGTAGTCATGGGACATTAGTGGTGTCACAGAATTACATGTATAGGTCCTTGAGAGTTTAGATGCAAGAATGACAAATTTCCTGGGGTAGGCTTCTCAGAGCTATGACATTTGAACTTGAAGGATTTATAGGAGTTTGAGGCTGTATATCCCACATGGTGTGTTTGGGGAAGGTGCTGGCTAGAACAAAAATAATCTTAGGATATGGTGGTGCTGGAAGCAGGGAAAGCAGGGAGGAAGACAGGGAGCCTGATGCCTGACATGTACTCAGGGTGTGACAGGAGCTGGCAGAGTCCAGTTTGACAGTGGTACTAATCCTTAATAATCAGGAAAACGGCCCTGAAAGGTTATGGCCATTTCTGGTTTAAGTTCAACAGAAGCTTGAGCATAATAGTCCAGGGTCATCTCTGTTGGGAAGAAACAGCAGGATTGATTTTTCAGTCCTGATTGAAGCCTGTTTTGACCCCTGTTCCATCCTCCCCACCATCCTATCCCCTCTTAACTTGCTGGGTTGACCCAGCTGTCCTAGTGCACCTCTCCTTTGCAAGCTATTTTTGTCCCAATCTCTTCCCTCAGTGGAGCAATTTAATGTCTGCATAGTTTTGCACACCCCTCTCCTCAGAGAATCTGAGGAAAATGGCTGCCTGGCCTTTCCCCGGCACTTCAGGGGCTGGCACTCAGGTGTGGGGATGACAGGAGTAGCCAGACTGCTGTGTTTCCACTACTGCTGCTGCCTGGAGTCTCTGGTCCAGTTGTTCTCTAAGTGGCTGTTTTCCAGGGCCGAGTTTCTGCTTACAAGGTGCTTGTTTGCGGGGTGGGAGCCCAGCAAGGGGGTCCAGTGTGCTGCTGACTCTTCGTATGCTCCGAAGGTAAAGTACGTAAATAAACAATGTCTGCCCTCTGTGGTTCACGTGGGGTTGGCAAAGGGGGATGCTGCTGCTTGCCTCCCCTCACCACCGTCCTCTGACTAAAACCATCCCTGGCCAGTCTAGTTAGAACACGCTACTCCCCTGGCCCAAGGCTGGGTGTAGGTCTTGCTTTTCTGGTCTCTCAGGAATTGATGTCAAAGTATGTTTTCCCTTTCCCTCAGGCCCTCCCTTCTGGCCCCCCGATTGCGTCTACAGCTCTTGTCTATCCCTACCATCATTTCTGTTTGTCACCAACAGTCATTTCTAACATTTCTCCTCCCACTTCTACCAGCCTAGATGCCTTTTAAAGGAAACGAGTCTTTCCCTCTCAGCCCCTTTTGGAACTCCGAAACGATGGGCAGGGGATTTTGCCTTTTTTGCTTCTCTTGCCCCAGGTACAATTTTGGAGTCCATTGAAGGAGCCCTATTTCAGTAGGAGGGAGTTAGCAAGGCCCTCCCCATTCTTGTGGGGGTTGTCTTTGGGTACACTAATTGCCGTTTCTCTAGAATGACTAGTGTGGGTAACTGACTTCTTCAGGGGCTGTTGCAGAGCTCAGAGAAAGGTTCCAGAGAAAGGTGGCAAACCCAAAGGGTGTCCCCACATGGACACAGAGCAGCCCTGTGCTTTGCCCCCTGGGAACTGCTGCCTGTCTACTGGAGTTTTAGTCTCTAGTCCAGAGCTTTCACTGGGCTACTCACACCATAGCTCGTGCCCCCTCAGTGTCGTCCCAGGGGCAGAGAGTGGCACCTTTTTTCTGCACTCAAAATAGAAAACTCCCAGTGGGTGTCTGTCCTCTCTTCAATGTCGCCCTTCCAATATGACCTGTTGCTTTTATCTTTTGTTTTGGGAGGGGGTGGGTATTGCTTTCTAAGGTTCTTACCCAAAATCTGGAGAATTTTTGAGCAGGTGGGCAAGACGACAGTTGACTTTTCCTCCTTTGGGATTCCGCTGTCTGGCCTTAAGCCCCTTTCTCTGTGATATGCCAACTTGAATTTGGGGTTTGTGACTTTGAGGGCTTCCCTTAAGGACAAAAGCGAACCTGGTGGTGCTGGTGAGGTCAAGGGGTGAGTTGGAGAGTTAGCAGGGGAAAGAAAGCTAGGGGAGAGGATGCTGACTGGAACCCAGTAGTACACTAGAAAAAGGTGAAAGGTCCCCTGGAGGGCAAGAAGTCAAGCCTGTGAAGTGCCCCTCTCTACCCAGGGACCTGATGGCCTGCAGTCATAAGGCCCTAATAAATGTGTTCTGTGTGCCTGCTCTGGGCCAGCCCATTGGATAAATAGGTGATGATTCAGGTCAAGAACAGTGGAGGTGTTTATATATTTTAGAACAGGATTGCCCTTATGGTACTGCAGTCAGCCTCCCTTAAAGTAAGATTGCATTTAAAGAAAAAACCCTTAGTGTGCCTTTTGAGGTCTTAGTGAGTCACTTCTCCCCTTTTGGCAACGCCTGATACCTCCTGGATGGTCACCTTGATGGATACACTATGGGGAACAGGGCAATGGTGCTGGGGTATCCTCCATACTCCTGGTGAGAACCCAAGCAGACAGGATACATGGCTCATAGAGAAGAATTGTATCAGCAACTTTCAAAGCTGGGCAGGGAGGTTCTAGTTTATGACTGGACTCTCTAGTTCCTTGTGATTTCTCTCAAACCACTGAAAGAAGGGAGACAAGAAGGTTTAGTGGGCACCAGGTAGACAGGGATTTTGGAGATGGTGGCAGTGGCCCAAAGACTAGGCTTAATGTCCCTTTTCTGGTTGTGTCTCCCATACTAGACGAGCACCTCTTTCTGATGAAGAGTCCACGACAGGTGACTGCCAGCACTTTGGATCTCAGGAGTTTTGTGTCAGCAGCAGTTTTTCCAAGGTAACATTTGTAGAGTCACATGTTGCCCACCAAAGGGTGGAAATCAGCTGCCTGGGCAGTGTACCCTGGCCTGGTACCCTAAGAATGGGGACTGAAAGGCACAGTATAGTGCTCAGGGGTTGCTGTAGGTGGGACTGAAATTGGCCAGCTGCTCTTTGCTTTGCCTAGACCTGCATGGTCGAGTTGCAAAGAGGACCCCCAGTTGCCTGTCTGCTGCCTTGGGACACTTGCACCTTCCACAGAGAGCTAGTAAAGATGGACATTCTGCTCTGTCGTTGCAGGTGGAGCTCACAGCAGTTGGGAGTGGCAGCAATGCCCGGGGGGCAGACCCAGATGGCAGTGCAACAGACAAACTTGGGCACAAATCAGAAGACAAGCCTGACGACCCCCAGTCACAAATGGACTATGCTGGGAATGGGGCAGAGGCAGAGGGCATCTTGGTGCCACTGAGCAGCCCAGGAGACGGGCTCCAGGTTCCTGCTCCTGACAGCACTGAGGCCAGCAACAGCAGGGCTGACGGCTCCTGGACTCCCCTCGGCACTCAAATGAGCAAACAGGTGGACTGCTCTGCAGCTGGGGTAAAGGCTTTGGACTCTCGACACAGTGTTGGGGAAAAGAATACTTTCATTTTGGCAACTCTGGGAACTGGAGTCCCCGTGGAGGGAAGCCTGCCTCTGGTTACCACCAACTTCAGTCCGCTGCAGGCTCCCATCTGTCCCCCTGCTCCTGGTTCGGCCTCAGTTCCCCCATCTGTTCCGGATCCATTCCAGGTTCCCCTGTCTGTCCCAGCCCCAGTGTCCCATTCCGGGTTAGTTCCTGTCCAGGTGGCCACTTCCGTTCCAGCTCCATCTCCTCCCTTAGCACCGGTCCCGGCTCTGGCCCAGGCGCCACCCTCAGTGCCCACACTCATCTCTGACTCGACCCCCCTTTCAGTGTCAGCTTCGGTCCTGGTACCCGTGCCAGCTTCTGCTCCGCCCTCAGGCACTGTTTCCCTGTCAGCTCCAGCCCCTGCCCCACTGTCAGTCCCTGTTTCAGCTCCCCCCTTGGCTCTGATTCAGGCTCCTGTACCCCCTTCAGCTCCAACCCTGGTTCTTGCACCTGTTCCTACTCCAGTTCTGGCTCCCATGCCAGCATCCACACCTCCAGCAGCTCCTGCCCCCCCAGCGGTGCCAATGCCCACCCCAACCCCATCCTCTGGCCCGCCTTCTACCCCCACTCTCATCCCAGCCTTTGCTCCTACGCCGGTGCCTGCACCTACCCCCGCCCCCATCTTCACACCAGCCCCCACGCCCATGCCGGCTGCCACGCCAACTGCCATCCCCACCTCTGCACCCATCCCAGCCTCCTTTAGTTTGAGTCGAGTGTGTTTTCCTGCAGCTCAGGCACCAGCTATGCAAAAAGTCCCCTTGTCTTTTCAGCCAGGGACAGTACTAACCCCGAGCCAGCCGCTGGTTTATATCCCACCTCCGAGCTGTGGACAGCCACTCAGTGTGGCCACACTGCCAACTACCCTAGGGGTCTCCTCCACTCTTACTCTCCCTGTCCTGCCATCCTACCTACAGGACAGGTGTCTTCCTGGAGTTCTGGCCTCCCCAGAGCTACGGTCTTACCCATATGCGTTTTCTGTGGCCCGGCCTCTGACTTCAGATTCTAAGTTGGTTTCCCTAGAAGTGAACAGGCTCCCATGTGCATCCCCATCTGGCAGCACCAGCACCCAGTCTGCCCCTGATGGGGCCTCCGGGCCTTTGACAGATACTTCCATCTCCACTGCTTCTGCCAAGGCACTTCCAACTCCACAGCCTTTGCTGCCAGCGCCTAGTGTCAGCTCAGCCCCACCACACCCCGCCAAGATGCCAGGCAATGCCGAGCAGCAAACGGAAGGGACTTCCGTTACCTTCTCTCCTCTTAAGTCTCCTCCACAGCTGGAGCGAGAGATGGCCTCTCCCCCTGAGTGCAGTGAGATGCCCCTCGACCTCTCCTCCAAGTCCAATCGTCAGAAGCTTCCATTGCCAAACCAGCGCAAGACACCCCCGATGCCTGTGTTGACCCCTGTGCACACCAGCAGCAAGGCCCTCCTTTCCACAGTCCTATCCAGGTCTCAGCGCACAACCCAGGCAGCTGGCAGTAATGTCACTTCTTGTCTGGGCTCTACTTCCTCACCCTTCGTCATCTTTCCAGAGATTGTGAGGAACGGGGACCCGAGCACCTGGGTAAAGAACTCAACTGCACTGATCAGCACCATTCCTGGAACCTATGTGGGGGTGGCCAACCCAGTGCCTGCATCCCTGCTGCTGAATAAAGACCCCAACCTGGGGCTCAACCGAGACCCCCGCCATCTTCCTAAGCAGGAGCCTATTTCCATCATTGATCAAGGAGAGCCTAAGAGCACTGGGGCCCCCTGTGGCAAGAAGGGTAGTCAGGCTGGGACTGAGGGGCAGCCAAGCACAGTCAAACGTTACACCCCGGCCCGCATTGCCCCTGGGTTGCCAGGGTGCCAAACCAAGGAGCTCTCTCTGTGGAAGCCTGCTGGACCTGCAAACATTTACCCACGGTGTTCAGTTAACGGAAAACCCACCAGCACCCAGGTCCTGCCTGTTGGCTGGTCACCGTACCACCAAGCATCTTTGCTTTCCATTGGCATTTCCAGTGCCGGCCAGCTCACCCCCAGTCAGGGGGTACCCATCAGGCCTACCAGCGTTGTTTCTGAGTTTTCTGGTGTGCCAACACTTGGCCCCAGTGAAGCTATGCATGGACTTCCCGAGGGGCAGCCACGACCTGGGGCCCCTTTTGCTCCAGAGCAGGACACTGGTACAAAGAACAAAACTTGTCGAATCGCTGCCAAGCCTTATGAAGAACAAGTCAATCCTGTCCTCCTGACTCTCAGCCCTCAGACAGGGACCTTGGCGCTGTCTGTTCAGCCCAGTGGTGGGGACCTAAGAGTAAATCAGGGGCCTGAGGAATCCGAGAGCCACCTCTGTCCTGACAGCAGTCCTAAGATGGAATCTTCCCAGGGGGCCTGTGGCCTGAAGCTGGCAGGAGACACAAAGCCTAAGAATCAAGTGTTGGCCACCTACATGTCCCATGAGCTGGTCCTGGCCACCCCCCAAAACCTGCGCAAGATTCCTGAGCTGCCTTTGCTACCTCATGACAGCCGCCCCAAGGAACTCATCTTGGATGTGGTCCCGAGCAGCAAGAGGGGTTCCAGCACAGACCTTTCACAGCTTGGAAACCAGGTGGACCTGGGGCGGGTGAAAATGGAGAAGGTAGATGGTGATGTGGTCTTCAATTTAGCCACCTGCTTCCGGGCCGATGGTCTCCCAGGCACTCCCCAGAGGGGCCTAGGTGAAGTTCGGAATAAGACTGGGCAGGCTCGAGTGAAACAGGAAAGTGTAGGTGTCTTTGCTTGCAAGAACAAGTGGCAGCCAGACTCGGTTGTGACTGATGGGGTGACTGAATCTCTGCCACCCAAGAAAATGAAGTGTGGCAAAGAGAAGGATGGTGAGGAGCAGCAGCCACAAGCCAAGATCATAGCCCGGAGTTCCCATGGACCCAAGGTGAGTTCTGGACTGAGACCGAGGGCAGGGCCAAGATCTGGTGGGCTGCTCTGTCCTGCAGATAGCAACCTCGTCTTTGCCTGTGGTAGTATTCTAAGTAGCTCTGTGAACAGAAGGGTTGGAAGGCCTGTGTATAGTGAACAATGACCTGCCTTCCCCTTGCTGGGTCTCATTCTCCGTAAATGTTATTTTAGCATTGAGTGTGGGGGGGGGGGCTGGCTTGTATTTTGTAGTGTGTGGGAACTGATTTGTCCCTGAGGTTAGGGAAGACATTGTCCCAGAAGAGGTTGGAAAGAAGGATGTATTGGTGAAGGAAATCAATGAACAGATCCTTCCTTACATAACCATTTTCCCTTTCCTTTATGAGGTGACCTTTGGCCTTGAGACTTTGGGACCCAGGGACAAAAGAGGCCTTTGACAGGGCCATTCTCTGTGTCACTAGGGGTGTCTACTCAGGGTTTGTTTGGACTTTTATGGTGCTAGAGCCAATTTGACTTCTGGGCTCATCTGCCATTTCTTACTCTCTAATTCTTAGGGTTTTGGGCTTTGGCCCACTGGGAGTTTGCTGTGCAAGGTAGATACACATTTTATTCTGGGTATCATAGGCTCGGGATGGTAGCAGTGTTCCAGGCAAAAACAGTGGGCCTCAAGGGGGCTTGACTTGAATCCAGAGGGAATCTGGAAGCCACTGGGGATCCAAGTGGATCTTGAAGCAGTCGAGGGCTAGAATTTATCCAAAATATGAAGCAATTTGAAGTTTAATAGCCTTCAGATTAGATGGTGATCTATACTAATGAACAGATTGCTTGTGAGAGCACCATGAATTTGTGGCAGAATCTTAGTCTTTTTGGATCCTATAGTTCTTTGAGAAGCTATTGATAACTATAGATCTTGTCCCCAGAAATGTGACCTCAGAATTTTGTGAATAGTTTTAAGAATTCATTGGTTTACCCCTTCCCAGAGCTCACCCATGGACTCCAGATTCAGAACCCCAGGGATAGAGTTCAAGTGGGTTTTTTCAGTGATATCACAACTTCCTCTGCATAGCAGAGACATGCCAAATCGAAAAATAAGTTATGGTAGAGAATATATATACTACATTTGCTCAAGTGTTATTAAGAATAATAATGTAATGGACCAGGCGAGAAAATAACAAAAATAATGAACAACCATATACCAGAGACATTTTGTGGGGGTGGAGTGGGAATGGGATCAAAAACGGGGGGGGGGGGAAATGCACGGGATTATGGTGATGGCACACGGGTGATTTGGTGATGGGAAACCCGCGGGGATTACAATTGAGATGGAAAAAAAATGTACAAATGATGTAAGAATAAACTTTTGTAATAATAATAAAAAAAAGAATAATAATGTTGGGGCTTCCCTGGTGGCCCAAGGATTAAAGTCTCAGTGATGTCAAGCTCAGTGATTACCAGCTACTACAGCATAAGTCCAATCCTCAGAGAAGAAGCTGACCCACATGGCACAGCAGACCTCTTCTGTATCACCCACTGCTCCCCTCAGCAGTGTATCTCAATAGATCTGTCTGTTCTGCTCCCTACTCTGTCTCTAGTGAATCCCTCCACCCCCATCCCCTGTACCTCTGGCCTAGACCCCAGTTCTTGTATGCATAATTAAATAACTTTAAAAAAAAAGATTTATTTACTTATGCATACAGAACTGGGGTACAGTCCAGAGGTGCAGGGGTAGTGAGGGGATTCACCAGAGACAGAGCAGGGTACAGAATAGGCCGACCAATGAAGTACACTGCTGAGGGGAATAATAGGCAGGCCAGGAAAGGTCTGCCGCGCCATGTGGGTCACCTCCGGGTTGGGGATTGAACTAGTGCTGAAGTGGCTTTAGCTTCTTAGTGCTGTGCTTTAACCTGCTGCACCACCAAGGAGGGCCCAAAATAACTCTTTTTTTTTTTTTAAAGAATAATGATGAGAGTTCATGTCTTTATAGCTGTTACCATTTGTTGGACTCCTACCAAGTATTTTCTACACACCTTATCTAATTTAATACTTAGTAATCCTGTGAGGTGACTGTTACACCCAATTCACAAATTTAAAAATGAAGGACACAGAGACTAAGTGGGTAACTTGCTCAGAGTTACTCAACTACTAAATAAGAGCTAGGACTCCAACCCCAGTCATTGACTCCAAAGTCCATGTTCTTCAGCTGTGTCACACTATCTTGCACACTCATTATGTATAGCTGTTTCACTGAACATTTAGCAAATGTTTTTTGAGTAGCTACTGTGTGCCTGTCCCTAACAGGCAGCGATACAGGTACAGGTTTCTGCTGAGGAGTGTGTTCTCTGCAGCTAGGCAGTTTCTGAGTTTGAATTTTAACCTTATTTCTTCCTAACTGTGTGATATCTGTCAAGTTACTTAATCTCTCTGGTCCTTAGTTTCCTCATCTAGAGTGAGACAGTAATTGTACCTGCTCATAGGGCTTGTTGTAAAGAATAAATGAGGTAATGATGGCAAATGTCCAGAGCAGGGAGATTGATAGAGACAGAAAATAGAATAATGTTTGCTGAAGGCTGTAGGGGGTGGGGAGTTGGGAGGTGATAGCTTTACTCTGGGTTTTCTACTGGTACATGGTTACCATTTAAGATGAAAAAGTTCTGGAATCTGACAGTGGTGACAGTCACACAATTCTGACTACTATGACTATACTAAAAACAATTCAGTTGTACATGTAAATAAGTGAATTGTATGGTATATATAAGTATTAGTGTCTGCTGTTTTCATTAGTATTAACCAACAAAATAGACATGGTCTCTGCTGTCACGGAGCTTATTTCTTAGAGATGACTTGATGCCAGGCAGGCACTGTCTCTTCCTCTATCAGATGAACAGTTCACTGGGTCCAGAGAACCCAGATGTGGAGGACAGAGAATAAATACACAGCGTCAGGTATCTTGCAGCAGTCTGTAATGATTTAGTAAATGTCCATTTTCCAGGAGAGCAAATAACTCAGGCTTTTCTTTCCTCATGTCCCATTTTCTTGAGAAACAAACCATTGATAAACAAACTAAGATCAGGCATCAATTCAAAACAGCCCCAAGGTTTATTCTGGGTTTTCTACTGGTGAGGTTGGGTAAGCTCTACCAACAGGAACAGCCCCAGTAATGCCAATTTCACAAATGAACTTCAACGCCAGTCCGTTCTGCCACTCTCACTGTGTGCTCTTGAGCTCCGAGGTGGCTTAAAGAAAATGCACCAAGCAAAAAACTGCAAACTCAGTCAGTCAGGGCATGACTGAGATTCAGAATAGTCTCCTGTCTCTGCTACCACCTGCCCCAAAGCCTCATGGAATCCTGAATCATCAGCAAAGAGAGAGTTCTGCTTCATTTGGTACTGGGTGTATTTTATTTTTTTTTCACCTTTTGGAAAATTCTTTGGAAAACCTTTCAAAACTGTTAACTGGAATACTCATCTAACGTGGTCCCCCAGTCCTCTCAACTTTTTGCCTAAGTTGGAGTATACAATATATTTTGACTCCCAGTGCTGCTCTTGGAAAAGATACAGACAGAAATTCCTTCTAGATGTTTAGTTTTACTTGTTTTGTCTACCTTAGGAAGTAAAAGTTAGTGGTCTATGCTTGAAAGAGCCTGCTAAAATGATATTCAGAAATAAATAGCATATATCAAATTTATGTGAGTTTAACTTTATTCCCCTGATTTAAAATAGTTTTCCTATGTTGAAGGTCAGATTTTAAGCAGCTATTCCTCGTCTTCATCTTTCCTCCCTACTTCACTCTCCTAACACTTTGGTTTGCAGGAACTGGCAACAATCAGAAGGAGCAGAACTTGAACTTTCAGCTCAGCCCTCTGCTGGGTAAGATGCAGAAGGAGCTCATCAGAGATAGTAGGAACCTCTGGTATTGGATGGGAAGTGGTAACTTCCCAGCCCTAGAGAACTGAGAGAAATCCCCCACCTCCTGAAAATGTTCTATCAATAGCTGTTATCCCCTGAGCTGGAGCTAGACAGTGATAGCCTAGAAGGTGGTATGTGGGTCTTCTTAGGGGCAAAACAACTCTTTCTTTCTTCCTGGGGCTTGCTTTCATTGTTAAAACATTTTGATTGTTCTGTACTCCCAGGATACTACCTTGTCCTATTTCTTGTTTAGTAGCTTAGAGAGACCTTGGAATTTGTGAGAATGTGACTGTTAGGCTTAAGGTATCCTTGCCTTGTGTAAACAAAACCATTGTACCTGTCCATCTGAGGTGCCAAACAGCAGGTGTGAACGAGGCGGAGCCACAAAACAGTGGAGGACACAAGTAGGGAAGGAGAGGTGTGGGAGCTGGTGTAAAGAGTGCCGCGAGGAGCCAGGAGCCCTGTGTCTTAGTCCCAACTTGGCCATTTTCTCCCTGCAGGTACAAATGACTAACGTGCAGGTTTGCCTGGCAAGTAGCAACCGCTGAGCCACTGGAAGTATAGCTACATTTGTACATTGACTTGGAAAAAGCAGGGTCTAGGCTCTTGTCTTGGAGCCTCAGTTTCCACATCTGTTCATTGTGGATGACGTTGGCTACACCTCAGGGTTGTTGGAAGATAAAATGAAATCACAGGGAGAAGAGCATTTTGAAAAGTTAAAACTATTCCTACAGTATAAAGTCACATTTTACTGATGTCTTTCTTTTTTTATTTTACAAAAGTTTATTTTTACATCATTTTGTACATTTTTTTTCCATCTCAATTGTAATCCCCGCGGGTTTCCCATCACCAAGTCACCCGTGTGCCATCACCATAATCCTGTGCATTTCCCTCCCCACCTCCCTACCCCCGTTTTTGATCCCATTCCCCACTCCACCCCCGCAAAATGTCTCTGGTTGTTCATTATTTTTGTTATTTTCTCGCCTGCTCCATTATACTCCTGCTATGAGTGAAACCATCCGGTATTTTTCTTTCTCTTTCTGGCTTATCTCACTAAGCATGATCTTTTCCAGCTCCATCCAAGTTGCTGCAAAAGACATGTGTTTCTCTTTTTTGGTTGCTGAGTAATATTCCATTGTATATATGTACCACATCTTTTTAATCCAGTCATCTACTTGTGGGCATTTGGGCTGCTTCCATGTTTTTCCAATTGTAAATAAAGCAGCAATAAACATGGAGGTACAGGTATCTTTTTCAGTCTTACTGATGCCTTTCTTAAGTATAGGGAGTTTGAATTGTTCCTTCAAGCTTTTCTTGCCTTAGTTGAGTATTTTCTGGTATTAATTTATACATGAAAATAGACCATTTTTCTTGAATTGGCCCACTTTGAGAATTATTTCAGTTGTTGGTGTCAGTACCATTCACAGAAAAGTTATTAGAACAATGTAGTCTCCCAACTTATAGAAGAGGCATTTTGTTTTCTGCTCATCTTTCTACTAGTGTTTGAGTGTGGAGTATGGGCCCTGATTTTGCACCTTTTAAAATGACTTTGGGTGTTTACTTGTGAATGCACTTTGTAAACCTGTTTAAAATGATGGGGTGTAAACACCTATGGGGATTAGCTAGGGCACTGGATTCATTTGGGGAAGAAAAACCTGTGTAACCCACTGTGAAAGGCAGCACGCAGCCCCTTTTCTCTGGCCCCCCACTCTGGGCAGCTCAGTCCATGTGGGAGAATGGGGGCCCATGTCTCTACATTAGGAGACCTTTCTCAGGAAGCAAAAGAGACTTCAGATCTGACTCTTTCTACCTCTCCACAGTTCCGGAAGTTGCCTAGTGACCCCAAGGAACCCACCAAGAAAAGCCCCAGGGGGGCTTCAGATTCAGGAAAAGAGCACAATGGAGTCAGGGTAAAGCACAAGCACCGGAAGCCAACAAAGCCAGAGACCCAGTCTCCAGGAAAACGAGCCGATGGCCACGAGGAAGGTAGGCTCCAGAGATCCTGGCCCTCTGGGTTGGGCCTCCCAGGGATCCTTGTGGCAACTCACGGGGCAGGAGCTCTGCAACTGAGCAGAAAAGTGAGATTCCCACACTGTGGAAAGAAGAGAGAATTGACACTTCTGAAAAAGGCAAGGGAGATGGTAGTAGAGGCTTCTTCTGCTCACTCTGGTGGCCAGAATAAGGCCAGTTCTGAAGGCAGAAGGAGGTGGTTTTTCACAGGACAAAAGTCAGTCCTGTAAGAGTAGCCTATCTGGTACCCTGCAATGGGTCTAGACTCAGAAAAGAAGCAAGTTTAATGAGCACTGAGACAAAAACAGCAGAATGGCAGTCCATTACACTGTTTTCTCTTCCTTTGGGTATATTTAAAAACTGCATTATGAAAAGTTAAAAATAAAAAGCTAGCTTGCTGACTGGAAAGGTTTAGAGAAATCCTAAACCCTTATTTTTATTTAGGGATATACAGGATGTTTGGGGTGGGGCAGTGTGTCCTCAACCTGTATGCTCTGCCACTAATAGTTCTCAGCATCCCCATCAGTGAGAAAAATTCCAGTCTTCCTGCCCACAGTTGTCTTTTTTCATGGCCTTGCCTGTCCAGCATGACCTGCCTCTGAAGTCCTTTCTTATGTTGCAGTTTCCCTCATTCTCTCCTCCCTGCTCCCATCTTCCCGCCTCGCTCAGTGTTCTAAGACTCATTGAGGTTGCCCTTCTCTGGCAACTTGCCTTGCTCCTGTTCACTTATAACTTTGTGGAGGTACAGCCAGCCTTCTATTTTCTGGCACATTGGTAAATTGATTCTGTGCACTACCGTTTTTAGAGTCAGCAAAAATGGCCCACAACCTAGTGTTTGACACCCTCCCACCCCCTTGCTCCATACGAAGACACAGGTGATTGCAACACAGGGGCACTAATGAAGGTAACCCAGGAAAGCCTTGAGCCTGCCTTGATTTTCCTGCCTGAGCCTCATGGGTGGACTTTCTGGGCTTAGACTCTGACTGTGATGTTTCTCCCTTCTGCATGAAACCACACATCATTCCAGGCTCCTTGGAAAAGAAAGCAAAGAGCAGTTTCCGGGACTTCATCCCTGTGGTTCTGAGCACCCGGACACGCAGCCAGTCTGGTGAGTGAGTCTGAGGCCGTGGCCCAGCTTGGCACTTCTCTGCAAAGAGAGGTAGAAAGCTGCTTGAGCGATTTTGCCTTTGGTGCAGTGAAGATTTGGGAATTTGATTCACTGTGTCAAGATGCTCAGCTCCTTGCAAACACAAGAGAGCCCAGGCAGGGTGGAGGGGCCAGTGCCCAGGATTTTAGAACTATTTGCTGAACTTTTCAGAGCAGAGATTAGATGATTCTTGTTGGGGAAGGTGGGAAGAGGAAAGGGCTGTGCCACTTAGGAAAACTAGTTCTACTTAAATCTGTGATATTTCGTGACTATGGGGTCCAATTGCAGGCATGGACCATTAACCTCTGGGCCTCAGTCTTGTTGCACTATGTGTCATGTGTCATCAAAGTTAGGCAGAATCACACTTGATCCCCTGAATATGTATTGGTCAGCCTCCAATTTCTGAAGGCGCATAGCCCTTTCCAACCCCACCGCTGTCGGTAACTTCCATGCTGTATGTGGTGCTAGAGCTGGCTACCCCAGTTCTCCCAGAATACCATGTAGAAGGACTAGAAGGAGCAAGCAGGGCACAGTGTAAATTCAGTTATCTGACATCCTATTAACTGGCCCATCAGCACATGGAATATACAGTGGTAATTGGGGCTTATAATGATGGCCTACAGGCCTTGAAAAATTCTGTAGTGTCCTTTGAATCATCAAAGAGTGATTCCATTATGGCCAGTCTCATTTTAGTGTTAAACACATTGTATTGTGTTTGATTCTTTGGAAATTGATGATCCCTGTGTGATCTCAATGATGATTCCGTGTTAACCACACTATTAGATTAACCAGAACACTTTGTTCCCTGCCTGGTCTGTATAATGGAAAGTGTACTGGCTATTTTGCTTTCTTTAAGAGGTCCTAATGACTCGAAGCTTTGGTCAAGGGCCACTCTGCCTCGAACCATTTCTTTATTCTTCTGACCTTGCTTGGGTTTGGGGATTATCAAATTAATAGCCAGGCCTTGGGGGAAAGATGGTGGCACCTCAAAGCTCTTTCCAAGGAAGATGTCAACTCTCCTCTAATGCTAAACTGACCAATTTAGGCTTGGGCTTCTATCGTTAACAGAGCTGAATGAAGCAGTGATGATGAGGAAAATGGCTTCTTGGTAGGGTGGCCGAGGAGGGCAGGCAAGGTGCCATCTGTCATCCTGGGGTGGTGGGGAAAGGAAGTGGGAGAGCCTGCCCAGCAGTTAAGAACAGCTGCAATGGGGTGGGACAGGTGCCAGGGGGAAAGCTCCACCCCTGGACTCTTGGCCACTCAATAGGAGGTGGGGCAGTAGAAAGGAAGGGGCCCTGCTGCGGTGCCTGGGGCCTGACTACCCAGCAGTGTCACTGGAAAGGGATTTCTTCTTGCTTTTCTTTTCCTGAGACTTCTGCTGTGATGATTCGGCTTTTGCAGGGTGGCTGTCAGCACGTTTGTTTTGCCATACAGCGAGTGATTAGGGGTGGGGGTGCAGCGTGTCAACCTGCCCTCCCTTGCCTTCTGCTGAACCCTGACTTTCTAAAGGGCAAGGGCCTGTGGTCTTCTCCTTCCCCTCACACAATTCTTAACACCTTGTAAGCACTAAGTAAGTCTGTGGAATGAATTAAATTAGCACAACATGGATGAGGAAGGGTGTGAGGTTCTGATACATGATAGTTGTGTGGTATGTTGGACTCTGTAAGTGCTCATGGGCAAATTACCTCATTCGAGCCTCGAACAAGTTCTGTGAGGTCAGTAAGGCAGACAACAGTATCACAGTTTTATAGATGAGGAAACAGAAATGAAGGAACTTTCCCAGAGTATACAGCACAGCCTGAACTTGAACCCAGACCTTCAAACTCCTAATCCAGGGCACTTGCTTCGACACCCTACGTTTTGTCCTTTGAAGAGGTACCTGACCGACCTCTGTACATCCCATCCACAGGAAGCATCTGTAGCTCCTTTGCTGGTATGGCAGACAGTGACATGGGAAGCCAGGAAGTCTTCCCTACAGAGGAGGAAGAGGAGGTGACTCCCACCCCAACTAAGCGTCGAAAGATGAGAAAGACCCAACGGGACACCCAATATCGCAGTCACCATGCCCAGGACAAGACTCTGCTGAGCCAGGGCCGCAGGCACTTGTGGCGAGCCCGAGAAATGCCCTGGAGAACAGAGGCTGCCCGGCAAATGTGGGACACCAACGAGGAGGAGGAGGAAGATGAGGAGGAAGGCCTGATGAAGCGGAAGAAACGGAAACGGCAGAAGAATCGAAAATATCAGACTGGAGAGTACTTGACGGAGCAAGAAGAAGAGCAGCGGCGGAAAGGGAGATCAGGTAAGGCCGGCCAGGGGCTGCTGCCCCAGTGAGCTGCTGTCACCTGTCCCCAAACCACAGTGACGTTGGCTTCTGGGGACCCTCGGGCATCTTGCCTTCTCCACGCCAGCCTCTGCACCCATAGAAACCTTGTGCTATGAGCTCCAGCTGCCAGAGGGGGTCACTCAACTCTGGTCCCAAGGTTTTGGCTTGGGGTTGAGATTGAATGAGTTTGGACTGGCCAACAGGTGAGCTGAGGACATGAAGGCCTGAACCCTCCAATTTCCTATGTAAAAGTCTGAACTTGTGGGCAAGGCCACAGTGACATCCTTGGCTTGGGACCACTCAATTCCAGAAAGTTTTCTGGTTGGCTTGAGGGAGTCGGGCCTTTCGGGAGGTTGGGTTCTTTCTCCTAGAATCCTGGGTTCAAGAAGAAAGAGAGCATTGGCTGCCTTTCCTGGGACGCCTCCAGCCCCTAAACTAAAAAGAAGTACAATGGTTTCCTCAGCCCAACAGAAGAACTTGGAATAGAAGCGGGCACAACTTTGCTTTCTTGGTTAAAGCCACAGAGGTTCTAAGCGGTGGAGTGAAGCTTGAGGTGACCTAAGGTGGCATCGTTTTTTATTGGACCTGAGTTGGAAAAACAGGCAGCCCAAAGGAAAAACCAGGCTTTCTTTGGCTACATCAGATGCTATAAAATATAATCATGGAGGCACAGACTGTTACAGAGGCAAATAGCAGTATGTTCTGCTAAGTATCGTTCAGCCTCATTCCTAGAGTGGATTTCTAGATGAGCAAAAAACACATCTCTGGGTTCCATAAGAACACCTCTGTTCCTCGATTCTTTCTCTGACCTCTGCCCTTGAAGCAATAATTAATTTTCTCCTATGATGGATTCATCTTGAACTGCCAATAACTATCTGCAGTGTCACTAGTGAGAACTGAATTAGTTCTGAGTGGGTTATAGTTTCTGGGTCTGCTAGAATGCAAAGAAGGCTAAACCTCATTTCTGTTTTAAGTAGAGATATCTATGAAAACTACCCCATACACTGCAGAGAGTAAGTGAGCTAATTTTCATCAACTATGTGAGAGTGGGAAAATTTTCCCTTTTTTTCTGCCAGAGCCATAATGGATTGGTCAGGAATGAGCTGTCAAGATTTTGGCTTCATCCACTTTGTGTTAGGACAAGGAGGGGCTTTTGTATCATCCAGTCTTCTCCAGAGAGAGGTGGTTTCCTCAAAGCTTGGAAACTTCTTAATGGAACTTAACACCTTTGGGAACCAGAAAGACCTTCGAGGTTGCTATGGTCCAACTTTCTACCTTCTGCAGAAATTTCAAAAGCACTCTTGACAAGTAGCTAGCTAGCCTTTGCTTAGACCTCTCCAGGAACATGGAGAACACCACTTAACAAGACATCCTATATGAGTTCCAGTCATTGAAAAGTAGGTCATTCTCCTTCCATGCTGTGTGTAAGGGAATTGGCTTTGCACATGGTCTGGTCATCTTCCTCCAGATTTGCTGGTAATTCTCATGCAGGAATTTGCCTGGAAAACATCTCTCTTCTCAGAAAGCTCCAACCCCCTTCAGCTATTCCAGTCCACTGGTGGGTTGGGGCTAGCTGAGAGGAAGGGGCGGCAAGACAGTTGGCCTTCTGAAGAGCTGTGCCTTAACCTACTGTCAGTTCCTCATACTGCCTTTCAGGTCAATATCAGAAAATCAGGAAAAGGCCAGACTAGACAGGTCACCTTACTCCTGTCTGAACCTCATGACATCTCCTTTTCTCCCAGACTTGGGAGCCTCCCTTCTCGACCTGCAGAGGAGACAGGAAGAACACTACTACTCTCGCCTGGCTGCCTCCACTCTCTGTTCCTTTCGTGTTACTGTGGCACTCTTGTTTCTCCACAGTCAAATACACTGCCTTGAGTAAACTGGGCAGGGGCTGCTGCATTTCCTGTGACATCGGATGCTGTAATACAGCTTCCCCCATGTTTCCTGAGGTTCTTTCAGGCACAGTTCTGCCCCTTCCTCTTCTGGCTCAGCCCAAACTTGTTATAGCAAAATTCCTGGTTTAGAAAGTTTGGGCCTGGAAGTACTACTAGCAGCCACTTATCACAGCAGTTCTTTGACATGGAGACCCACTAGTGAGCGGGAGCTAGTTGGAAAAAAGGAGTGGTAAGGCAGTAGACCTTGTAAGAACTGTGCCTCACCTACGGCCTGTTCTTGGTACTGTGATGATGGTTCCCAATTTGACCTGCCTCCAGCGGTGTCACACACGGGTGCACATGTCAAGGTCACGGGGAGCAAAGTGAGAATGGCTGGCTCTTGCCCAGCCCCTCATTTCACAAACTGGAGACGGAGGCCACATTTACTCACTGCACAGATACACTGGTGTTTTGCTACATGCCGTACATAACCTGTGGGGAATGGCAGTCCGTCCTGTGGGGGAGATAAAGAAAACATGGGCATGGTCCCACCTAAATAGTTTATACCTAACTAGGCAAAAGTTGTCTGTTTACTGCATTTAATTCTCTGACCAGTCCTGTGATTTAGATTATATTTGACAGAGATGGAGGTTGAGACTCGGGGATTCTCACTCACCTCAGTCATCCAGCAGTGGTCATGTAACTCTGCATTCCGAGATATGGGTCCACACAGTCTTTCTCCCTCTACACGTGGGGGTAAGGACTGGCCCTGTGGCATAAGGTTCTTATTAATGGAGTTCCCAGCAAACCTTTTTGAAATTAGAATGCATTTTGTTCAGTGAGCTGTGTCTAGAATCAGAGATGTTGCCGAATGTGTTCCAGTGACACCAGTGACTTGGACTCTGCCATGGGCTACCAGCTAAGTAGGATTCAGGTATCTTTTGGCTTCAGGAGTCTCTGTGGCTTCGAACTTGGTGTGCTCGGAGAGTGACCAACAGGGCAGTTAGATGGGTAGGGCTCAGGCTATGAGTGATGCCTTCCACCATTCACTCCCCACCCCAGTACACTTCATGCTTCACTTCCACAGAGCTACTACATCTTCATATTGGTATGAAGAAAGAGACAAAGATGTGGGGCGGGGGTAGGTGGTAAGGGGGCGGTCATAGGGATAGGTCAGGGGAGGAAGCTGAAAATTCTGATTTGCTCTGGTGTGTGGGGAAAATTACCCTCATCTAGATGAAAAAATGCATAACATGAAGAATGATGTAAAAATATAAAATATATAATAAAAAAATTACCCTCATCTAGGGACAACTAGCTGAGCTGCCTCCTGCTGGTAGGGCTGGGAGTTGCCTCCTGCTTTTATAGGAGGGACTTTGCTGTTGAAGTACAGAGTCCATTCCAGAAGCATTTGGTGGAAGAGTCAGCACCACACTAGATACTGGTAGCTGGTGGTTCATAGCTTTGTACTGAGATTGAAGCCCCAGAGTCCTCTGATTCATCTTAGAGGAAGGCATTGCTTTCTTGTGTTCCATTTTCCTGACACCCATCCTTTTCTGTTTTCTGTTTTGTTTTGTTTTGTTTTGTTTTGTTGCCTTCAGATTTAAAGGCCCGTAAGCAGAAGGCTTCCTCCCAAAGTTCAGAGCACCGCCTCAGGAACAGGAACCTTCCTTTGCCCAACAAAACCCAGGGGATCTCAGATTCACCAAATGGTTTCCTCCCAAATAACTTGGAGGAGCCAGCCTGCCTTGAAAATTCAGAAAAGCCATCAGGAAAACGAAAATGCAAGACCAAGCACATGAGCACCATCTCTGAAGAGACAAAGGTATGCTGTGTGTTGTCAGGGAGGGAAGCTATGGAGCAGGGAGTGCGGTGGGTGGCAGGGCTTGAATGTGAGGGGTAGAGAGTATCAAATGAATCCATATTTATTAAAAGTATTTTAAACTAGTTCTAGAAGGGTTGGGACTCAATTTAAGAAATGGGAATAAAAGTCAGAGCTAACAATAAGGATTTACAAACTATAGGGTTTGGCCTTCAGTAACTTTTCCTTGACATCTCTTCAATCTCTTGAGTTAAGGAAGAGTTAAAAAGTATGGCAAGATATTAGGCTGAATAGCTTGTTAACACCCAATCAAGAAGCCTTTGTCCCAATCAGGGAGCTTTCTGAGTCAATCAAGGTGGAAAACAACTTGTTGAAGCAAGGATATTGATGTCCAGACAAAGGATGCTCTCGAGGGTGGGTCTGAAGGAATTCCACTGGGGCCTAGTTATGGCCACTCTTCCCATGCCCCACTCCCCAACTCTTTTTCTTCTCACAGAAGCAGAAGAGCAGGTGACATTCACTAATTGGTAGCCAGGCAAGTGTTCTAGAACCCCAGTTCAAAACTGACATTGAGTTTTGGGGCTGACGTGCATAATGTTGGTGCTGGGTTCCCCACTGATTTGAAAACTGACACTATCCTCTTCCTGGGTGAGCTTTAAGCTTTACTGACAAGTGAATGCTAGCTTCAAGTGTATATCCATGTGTGCATTTGTCTTTGAAAACAAACAATGAGAAAAGAAGTCACATTGGGCTTGCTTTGCTCCTTGTGATTCTTATGACTTTCAAGCTCCAGAACAGGGATCCCTGAATGGCACCAGCAGAGGGGGAGCCCAGGTGCTATTGCTGTTCCTTGCCTTTCCTCCTCCGCAGTCTGGATCTAGCTCAAACAGGGTACTCAAACCTATTTCCTCATCTTTAAAAACAGAGATAGTGCTCCATGTCCTTCCTATCTCCCAAGAGTGCTTGGGGGAACAAAGATGGCAAGGAACATCAAAGGCTTTGAGAATCATCAAGTGCTCTCTGAGATTGGTGTGCACCCTCAAGCTTTTGGCTGAGTCGAGAATGAGAGGACAGAGGCATTGTGTGGCAAGGTTCTAGTAAGTGAGCCCTCCCTTAATTCCCACAGTCACTGTTGGGAGGAGGCACCATTGTCCTCATTTCTTGGTGAGAAAACTGAGGTTTGAGGAGGTTAAGGGACCTGTGTGCAGTCACTCAGGGGTCACAAGTAACAGAGCTGGGAAGTAAAACAGGCTTGGCTGCCCCTGGGGCCCTGGCCCTTGCCCTTTGCCTCCACTCTGAATGGGTGGCTTCTGTCTGTATCCAGGAGACACTGGGGGAGCGGGTGGCCAGACAGGGAAGCAGGCAACTGAGTAGTTTTGGGTAAGGGAGGCTGTCCCCTCTGCTTCTCCTGAGATGGCCCTATCCCACACAGAGGTGACCAGCCGCCTCACATTCAGCAGCCCACACCAATGCTTCTGTCTGATTTTTCTGCCTGGCAGTGTCCACTGAAATGTTCCTCCCGGAGAGGTTTTGTCCCTTCCAGGCCTCCTCTTCTCCCTCTAGCCTTTCTTTTTCTCCCAGTTACCACCACCTTCTCTGGTTACCCTGTGGCACTGTAGTTTGTAGTGGGAAGCAAGATGGGGGGAAGGGCACTGTCCTCTCATTCTCAACTCAGCCAAAATCTGCCTACAATATGAAAGCCTGGGGCATTTTCTTCCCACAGGGACTCTGAGCCAGAGAGGACTGGGGGAGAAGAGGGGGTTCGATTTGCTCTTGTTCCTCCCCCTATTAGGCAACCTCCCTTGCTTCTGCCCTGGTCCCCTGAGGGAGAGTCACCCTTTGGCTCCTGGCTTGACCAGCCAAAACCTGGACACTTTACCCAGCATCCTCTAGTGTTGCCATTATACACCTGTACCTTCCTTGCAACAAAGCAGCATTCTACACTCATAGCTGTGCTTTCCTGCTAGCAATTGTACCTCATTGTCCTTTCAAGATGGAGATGGAAAGCAGCTCTCCTTGTCTTGGGACTTGCCAGAGGAAACAAATGCCCTGGCAATTTCTTCTCTGCTGCCACTCCTTTCCTGGCTTCATGTCCTTCTAGACTACTTTTCTGCCTGCCCAATGCTCTGCACATGTCAACAAATGTCTTAACTCAAGCTTGAATTAAATGCTAAAAGGAGCAAAAGAGAAGAAGACACTATGAACCCTGCTCCTAAGGAGCTTAAATGCTTAGCAGAAGAAATGAGACTGGCCTATGAGACAATGAAAAGAATTAAGACAGTGAGGTATCAGGGATTAGATCGTGTGATTCAGATGAGGTATTCTAGAAGTACAGAGAGAGAGAAGGCAGCGGGGACCAGAAAGTTGTAGAATGTTATAGAAGGCTTAGGATTTCAGCAAGACCTTGATGTTCTTGGGAATTTGAATAAATAGATGTATTAGTTATCTCTTGTGGTGTAAACGGGCTGCCCTAATATTTAGCAGCCCTAGATAACACTGATAAAACACGTGTTGACTACAGATTCTGGAGGTCAGCAAATCAGGAACAATTTAGATGGGTCTGGCTTGGGCGTCTTCCATGAGGTTATGGCCAGGGCTACATTCATGTGAAGGCTTGACTGGGGTTGGAGGATCTGCTTTAAGGGTAGCTCCTTCATAGGCTGGTGAGTTGATAATTGTTGCAGGCAGCAGGCACCCTGTCCTTGCCTCATGGACCTCTCCAGGGGCTGGAGTGTCTCATGACATGGCATCTGGCTTCCCCTAGAAAAAGTGGTCCAACAGCAAGCAAGGCCAAACCGCACTGTCTTGTTTTAGGTAGGACCTAGCCTCAGAAGTCACACGCATCATCTTTACAGTGTCTTATTGGCTACACAGGTCAGCCTTATCCAGTGCAAGAGCATGACTGTCAGGTAGTGGGCTTCATCAGGGGCCAATGTGGCATCTAATGAGGGCACAGCTGGCCCTCTAGGCTCCCAGTGATATGCACCTCTCCCAGCAGCAAGGTACACTCATCCTTCCCAAGGCTTTCCAAAGTCTCATCCAATTATGACTTCAGCTGCAAGTTGTGAATCTCATCATCTACCTTAAGTCCAGATGAAGTTCCTTGGTTCTAGATCCTTGAGTGCAGCCCCCCTCCTGATCAGAAGACCCCTGAACTAATGAGATGAGTTACCCATCCTCATAGAGTCAGTATACCATAGTGGCACAGGCACTTGCTCTCAACATTCTGCTTCAGTGAGACCCACTGTGCTTATTCAGGAGGCAAGGGGCCTAGTGTTGTAGAGCACCCACCATTGTTCTGTGGCTTTTCCAGTTCATTATCTCAAAGACTCTGCAAGGGACAAGGTGAGGCTCAAAGAAGCGGGGTCTTTCCCCAGGTCTTGTGGGTAGCACTGTCCACTGCACCAGGTGGGCAGGGTGTGATCTGGGGACATGGGATGTTGGGAGGTAAGAAAGGTCTCTGGAGGGTTAGATGCAGGGGAAGGTTTTGCAACAAGAGTGAAGGCTTCAGCGGCTGTGTTTCTGCAGTCTACTTCATTTTACTCTCAGAATTTGCTTCTGCTTGTTTATAGAAATGCCTTGTAAAAAACCTCAGTAAGTGGGAGTCGAGGCAGGTGAAGAAGGCATGCAGAGTGCTTGAGAAAAGCTGGGATGTCCCCTCAATCTCAGATTTCCAACCCCTTTGTCACCCCTTGATGGGGTTGAAGATTTGAGCCTGTCAGCATCTGCCCATGTGGGAACTTATGCTGATCTAGTTCTGCATCTCTGTGTTTCAGGGCAAAGGGCGTTGGAACCAGCAGAAGACACGATCTCCCAAATCTCTCACTCCAATGAAACCTACGGAACAGTGCACACCTTCTAAGTCCAAAAATGCTGGCCTAGAGGAAGCCTCGGAGTCACCTACAACTCGGCAGATTCCCCCAGAGGCTCGTCGGCTCATAGTGAACAAAAATGCTGGTGAGACCCTGCTGCAACGGGCTGCACGTCTTGGCTACAAGGTACGTACTTTGCTCCCCGGCTCTGGATGCCATTGCCTGGGCATCTGTGGGGCATCATCTCACCATTGGCTCTCTGTAGCCTAGGGAGGGCTGCATTTGGGGCTTGAACCCAGGCTGGCCTCCTTCTGCTGTCCAGATAGCCCCTGGGGCCACCTTGGCATGGTGGGTGGGAATGCAGACTCACTGGAATGGTAATTTGGGATGAGCATAATTGAAAATCCAGTACCCTCCAGGGTAATTATGTTTTATCTGGGGCCAACCCAGCACACAGGAAACCATAGGCGAACCCACCAGGACCAGGGCAGGGGTGGGGGTGATGAACATGTGCCTTGGTGAGGAAGGTAGAGGCAGGTCCTATATTCAGGGGCAGCACCCCCAGTGCAGGCTCAGGCGTGCATGCACACACAGGCATACACACACTCTCATTCTTGCTTGCTTGCTCACTTACTTGTCTCTTCTTGCCAGCCACCAGCGAGCTAGCTGTCAGTCAGGGCAGTCAAGTTACCCATCTCACCAGGGCCCAGGAGAAGGCCAGGTGTCTGCTGCTGGCCTCTTTCCCTGTCTGAGAGTCTGCCTCCCCACTCCCTCTGGGCTTATTCCTCAGCTTCACCCCAGGCTAGCTAGGATGCTTTCTGGCCCAGAGTCCCACCTCTGGTCCTGTCCTTTCAATTCAGGGACACTGATTACTACTGTGGGGGTAGGTGGCCACCCTGGCTTATACTCGGAACAATCCTGATTCGAGAGGAGGACTGCAACTGACTGCCTGAGAGAAACATCCGGGGATGGAACTTAAAACAATTAAAACCAGCCAGGGATAGTATTTAACAAGTACCATCAGGGCCAGTGCTTGCTCCACATGCCTCATTTCCCTTGCAAACTCCAGACGAGGTCCCTGGTGTTCAGGGAGTTGAGAACCTGAAAGTATGTGCTCTGGGTAGGTGAGCCTCTTTGAAGACTCATCCCAACAACTCACATCCAGATGACTATTCCTGCTCTTCCTCAGTGCTGAGACTTTGGTGATGGAAGCTCAGGACTGACTTCTTTGACAAAAGTTTTGACCCTTGCCTGTCAGTCTCTGGAATTACAGGCAGGCTCTGAGGCTCTTTGGACATTTGAAGAGCCTCAGACCAAACTAGGAAGCTTTCCAGAGTTGGGCCTGTCTTTGCTCATGGGGCTGTCTGTGTCCCCACAGGATGTTGTTCTCTACTGTCTCCAGAAAGACAGTGAAGACGTGAATCACCGTGACAACGCAGGCTACACGGCCCTGCACGAGGCCTGTTCCCGGGGCTGGACCGACATCCTGAACATCCTGCTGGAGCACGGGGCCAACGTGAACTGCAGCGCGCAGGATGGCACAAGGCAAGAAGGCTGCTTCTCCCCAGCTGAGAACCCCAATTCAAGACAACCTGTCCCAGTCTGACCTTTGCCACATGCCAGGCTGAGCGTTGTAGAGGGGCCTTTTCAGGAGGCATTTCAGTTACTGACTACAGATAGAACTGGTTTGGGTGGAGACAGATGGGTTCCTGGCTTGTCAGTCCATGCTGGTTAGCAAGGGGAGGCTGAGGTTGTCTGGGAACACCCCATAAGACACAGCTTTACCAGGAAGACTGCTTAGACCCTGCTAAGATCATGCTGGTGGGGTACCTGTCTCAGGCAGAATCGTGACTTTGGGAGCTGGGAGGCTGACGTTAGGGTCACATCCTAGATATGATTCTTGATTTGCTCTCCAGTCACTTTTTATGGCCACCTGCCATGTCTTAAAGAAGTTGCACCATCTTCTTCTATCAAAAGGCCCACGTCTTGGGCAAAATAGAGATAAGCTGCACACAGGGAACTTGAGTCAGAGGATGCAGGCCCTGCTTGGCTCCCACCTGCTGCATGAAGCTGCTCTGCTCACCCCGCTCTGGGGCAGCCATCTGGGTTTTCCGTTCTCATGCCCAGCCTTTGCATGTATCCTCCGGCGGATTTTCTCCCCATTTTTGCCCAACCTCTGGAGCAGTGGGGTTCTACTGTGCCCTAGGGGCTGTCCCAAGTTTGAGAGGAACATAGAGAGATAAATGGGAGTGCAGAGAAAGAGGAGCAGAGAGAGGAGGAGAAGGCAGGGCAAGGCAGGGTGGGGTACAGCTCAAAGGTGGCTGGCCTGCCCTGTTACGTGGGGTCACCTCATTTTACTTTTCCCTGATGGGGTAACCTGAAGACTAGATAGCAGGTATTGTCCTCACTCTCTGTCCCCTCTGCAGGCCTGTTCATGATGCGGTGGTCAATGACAACCTAGAGACCATGTGGCTCTTGCTGTCCTACGGGGCTGACCCTACGCTAGCCACCTACTCAGGACAGACAGCTATGAAGCTGGCCAGCAGCGACACCATGAAGCGCTTCCTCAGTGGTAAGCATGACTCAGACCTGCCTAAAGCCATCATCCTTGGGGCTCTGATTCCCAAGCTCCTGAGCTCTTGAGGAGCCACTTTTCCTCTCTGTCTCCATCTCCAACAGCTCATTTGGAGCCTTGGTCAGCCCTCCTCATAGGTTTTCCTTCCTAGCTGAGTATGTACAGTGGGCCCCCTCATGAGACAGCTGCTCCGCTGATAGATTTGGTTGGGCGTAAGACACATTGACCTGTGCTTTGAGTAGGATGTCAGTTTCAAAGACTTGACACTTAGCATTTTGCTTTTGTTTCTTTTTGCATACTTTCCCTCTTGGTTATAAAAGTGGAACCCTTGGGGCCCATCCCTACACTGTATTTCTCACAGTCCTTGCCTGTGGTAACTATGATGTTCCCTCTCATCCCAACGTCCCTCCTCTTTCCATCCCCTTCTCTTCCTCCCTCACCTGCCCGCTCTGGAAAAGTGTCTGGTGTTCCGTCCATGGCAAGGACCATTCACCAGCATGCATTTCTGTTCTCATTAGAGGACAGTAGCTTTTGATCTGCAGTTGGATAGTGCTGCTAAGGGCAGAAGGGAGGAGGAAGGAGGGAAGTCTAATGTAGGCATGCTCAGTAGGACTCTCCTCAGTGACATCACAATGTGGCCCTTGCTTTGGCAGTTACTTCTTCAGACTGCCTGAGTGAGGGGTGGAGCAGTTGAGAGTCATATCACTGATCCTCAGAGACTTCAAAGACTGAGGATTTGCCCAAGGCCACACCCCCTCACCCAGGGTTTGGCCCCCATGCAGTCTCTGAACTACCCCCCACCCCCATGTAGTTCTGGACTCCCAACCACAGGCTCATTTGTTATACTACAAAGTTAACACAATAGTGATGATGGAGGAAAAAAAACAGAACCCGAATTAAAGAGTCCAGTGGCAGGAGGGCTGGCTGGAGTACAGCCCTCATGCTAGTAAAAGCTGGAGGGGGAGTGAGTGAAGCCTGGAATAAGTCAGCCTACCTCCAGCTGGTCTCAAGTCAAGTCCCCAACGCCCTACATCACTGTCACCATGAGTAGGTCTCACAGCTCATAGCCAGACCCAAGTTCTCCCTGGGTAGGGACAGGAGGGCTGCCTGTTCCTCCCCCAGCTCTGGGGTCCCAGGCCCCCATCCTTGAGAAGCAAAGCAGCTTTGGGATTTTCATTCAGTCATTTGTCCTGGATCGATGATGGCTCTTGTTCCCCTTAGTGCTGACCCATCACTGGGGGTGCAGGGTTCAGGGCAAGCCACCCTTTGTGTCATCCTCCCACATGCCATGTGCTGCTTATACTCTCTCTTACACACGCACACACACATACACACACGCACCATGTTGCTGTCTACACTTCACTTGATTTACAGAAGTAGCTGGCATAGACGAACATCCAGTGCATTGCAACAAGATAAAAAGTACCATATGAAACTGTCTCTGACTCACAGTTCTAATCCAGGGCCTTTTTGAGCTAGACACTGCCCTGCTGAGGGACTTGCAGCCCTCTGGCCCAAACAGTGCTGTCTCACAATAGTGGTGGTTAGCATAGCTGCATCCCCAACAATGCAGTCTCTAACCACGTTGGTAAGCAGACAGACTCTGTTTACCTGAATCCTAAACAATCCAAGAGGAATTTGAATGTTGAAACCATTTTAAGTAGTTACAAGATTAGAAATAAACCCTTTTTCTGTCTTCCTAGTTCTCAACTCATCCCAACTCCTAGCCAGCCTTTTGATGCCTCCTTTCAACTAATTCAAATGCCAGTTTCTGATGCAGAATTCTAGCACTTTCTAGCGTGTCCAGGCTGAACACTTTCTTTCAAGTCTTGATACTGTTTTTCGACTTTATGCGCATAGAGCTATAGTTTCACAATGGGGGTCAAAAGTTGAAAGAAGTGCTAGTTAAAATGGGGCCACCTCTGCCAAGCAAAATCAAGTGACAATTAAATGCAGAACTGCCTGGCTGTTAGGGAATATGCTAACTAGCTGGGCGGAGCTAGGGCCTTGACCACCAGACATCCCGGGGAGGCCAGCACTGACGGGCTTTTCCAGTGCCTTTAGCCCAGTATTTCCTTTTTTAACCTTCTTCCCACGCTGCAAGTCTGTCCCCTGGCATAGTGATGGAGGAAGCGCTGTAAGGTTGGCAGTTGGAGATGCTCTGCTGTCCCAACTCTGAAACCTGACCACATTTGCATGGCCTTCTGGTTTTTCTTTTTTTACCTTTCCTGACTGGCTAAAATATTAAAAAGCATTTTGCTTTTCACCCTAGAACATTTGTCTGACCCGACTCACTATATGTAGATTGTGCTCTTCCGCCCTTAGTGGAAATCTCACTGGGCAGAAAGTGAGATGAAACCCTACAGGATGCAGCAGACCCCATTTTCTGTAGGGTTGCACCTCCTGTGGAGCTCCCCTCGCTTTGTGCTAGGCCCTTGTTGCTGGCAAAGTCTGGGAATCAAATGTTCTTTTAAATGCATGAAGGAATGTCACTGTTTGCAGGTACCCTGCAGTGAGTCCTTTTGTGAAGCAGAAGGTACTAGTCACTCATTTGGGTTATAAAGGTAGATTTGCCTGTGATTGGGTTGACTTAGAAGGATGCCCAATTTCCTGAGGTCTTGAAGGATGTAGCTGTCCTTCTTGATTTGTTCACTCATCTGTGCAATTATTGTACCCCTCTTAGGTTTTAGGCTCAATGCTGGGTGCTGGAGGCCAGATAGGGAACCCTTTTTACTCCAGACTCGGAACACAAGCTGTCTGAACACTTACAGAGTGTTCCTTCCAGGCCACCTCCTGGGTCCTCCTGGAAGGACCAAGTTGTAAGCGGGCATGTGGCTGATTTACCTTTTGACCCTTTGAAGAAAAGAGCTATATCTAGGCTAGCCAAGGGAAAACAGATTGGGTTTTCCGCCATTAGAAAGAATGTGGGGGCTGGGATGTGGGGAGTTGTTGCAGTTTGGTTTGGAGCACTGGAGTACGTATCAGGACTGCTTTTCCTTCCACTGATGAAAGGGTTAGCAATTTACCACTTGAGGTCACTGAATCACAGGTTTTTGTTTTTCCTGCCAGAAACCCCTGCCATTTGACCCCATGTCGAAGACTGCTTGTTTTTTGTTTTTCTCTCCTTTCATGTCCCTCAGCTGGTAACTTGGTTGGAGAAGATGGGGAGGGGTATGCTGGGACCCTGGGAAATGGAGTCTGATTGCCAGGGTAACTACTCACATTGAATACTTAAAAAAATTACGAAGGCAAAACTCACAGAACAGAAAATGAGCCAGACTGTTCGGTGGTATCCAGTGCCTTCACCAAGTGGTGCAGCACCGGTTCAGTCTAGTCCCCAAACATTCTCATCACCCCAGAACGGAACCTCACATCCATTAAAGGGCCTTTGTGTCTGGTTCCTTTCACCCTGCCTCATTTTCTCAGGGTAGTACCCTGTCTTAGTGCTTCCTTCCTTTTTATTTTTTCAAAGATTTATTTATTTATGCATTCAGAGCTGGGGTACAGGCCAGAGGTGCAGGGATGGTGAGAGGATTCACCAGAGACAGAGTGGGGAGCGGAACAGGCAGATTGATGAAGTACATTGCTGAGGGGAGGGCAGGTCAGGAGAGGTCTGCCGCTCCATGTGGATAGCCTCCAGGATGGGGATCGAACTCATGCTGAAGTGGCTTTAGTTTCTCAGTGCTGTGCTTTAACCTCCTGCACCACCAGGGAGGGCCCGCTTCCTTCCTTTTTAAGGCTAAGTCCAGGTTTCCCTGCTTTCCAAAAGTAGATTGTTCCTATGAAAGCTTTCTGGAATGGTGCAGAAGCAACCACCATAAATTTATATGGAAATATTTTCAGCACCCCCAGACCCAAACATTATGCTACCAAACCATACAAATAATACAAAGCCCTAACATAATGCTAACATGCAGTAGAAGCAGGATATGAACATGGCCTGTATCGCACCATTCCGGGGGCAGGAGACTTGCAAGGCCACTGGCTTCTTGGGGTGCTGCCGCCCCTAGGGCAGCTGCTGTAAAACCACTGTTTTGCTGCTATTTTCACTTCATACATTTTGTCATAAAAGTGGAAATCCTCTTTAGATTCCTTTCGACTAACTGCAAAATCTAGCTACCTCTTGGTATCTGCAGGGTGTTGTTTCCGAGATCTCCCCAATAGATACTAAAATCCTCCAGTGCTCAAAGGCCCTTATATAAAGTGGTGTGATGCTTGTATGTAACCTGTACACGTCCACTAATGTACTTTAAAGATTTTAAAATTTATTTATGCATACAAGAACTGGGGTGTAGGCCAGAGGTGCAGGGGGTGAGAAGATTCATCAGTGGGGAACAAAACAGGTGGCTCTACTGAGCTACACTGCTGAGGGGAGCAGTGGGTGAGACAGGAGAGGTCTGCTGCCCCATGTGGGTCATCTCCCTGGCCCAGGATCAAACTCATGCCTCAGTGGCTGTGGATAGCTTGATACCCTGCACCACCAAGGAGGCCTATCCTCTCATATACTTTAAATTATCTCAGGTGACTTATAAAATCTGATACAGTGTAAATGCTATCTAAATAGCTATACTAAATTGTTTCGGTTATGTTGACTAAGAAAAAAATGCACGTTTAGTACAGATACAACCCTCTAGGCCTAACTGTGTAGCACCTGTTTTTTAATCCATGTTTGGCTGAACCCTTGGATGTGGATGGGGGCTGCCTGCGTTAAGGTAAGGCTTTCATAAAGGCAGAGTGGTGTGACACTACGTTGCAAAGAGCAGTGTGGCTCTTTGCAATATCCCCATGTAGGAATATACTACCTTTTCTTTTTCTTGTTAGTGGGCAGACATCTGGGTTATATTCTCCTTTTGGCAATTGTGACTAGTGTCGGCTGCTATGACCCTGAGCAGGCATTTCTTTTGAGTACCAATTTTCAATTGTTTTAGCTATGTACCAAGTAGTGGGGCTATTGCGCGGAGCATACATTTTGAAGGGAAGGACAAGAAAGTTGTGGGAAAGAGGCCAGGAAATGAAAGACACTCCTCATCCTCACACCCTCATTGTCTGTGAAGACTTAAGAACAAACATGAATCAAAGCTGCTCATAAAGTCTAGCCCAGACTTTCTTGCATGCTACTCAGGAGCTTGTTCTGACTTCTGCATCTTTGCTCATGCCAGATAACTTTTGACTGTCTCAAAAAGCAAATTCACCTACAAGTGACAAAGATTTGCTGTCAGTCAGAATTAGAGAAATGTACCCAGGGGCTCTGAAGGCAGTTCCTAGAGAGGAGCCCCAGGAATGTAGTGAGTTCAGGGCTGCTCTGATGGGATCCTTGTGTGACCTCTGGGAGGGGCAGAAGTGTGTGGAAGCATATGTTAAGCAAGCTCATGACTTTATAATCTCACCTCGTAGTAATTCCCCTCCCACTTTTCCTGTTGTGTCCATCTATCTGTTAGGCTCTTACTGTGTGTCAGGCACCTGGGCTGAGGTATTGGGGTGACAGAGGTAAACAAGACATGTGGCCCCTGCCATTTGGCATTCCTTTATCCCATTCCTTTATCTTCTAGGACACTTAGCACAGGACTAGGCTCAGACGTAACTGAGAGAAGCTTTTGGAAGAATCTACTCCCAACCCTCACAGGTGACACAGGGTACAGAAGAGCACATACGATGGCAGCCATGACCCGAGTTTTTTCATGGAATGCACAGAAAATCTAATGTATGGGTTTTCCACTGTGGCTACTCATCCCTTACTTCTAAACCTTTTCTTGGGCTGTCTTTTCCTACAGTAAGAAACCCTTCACCTCCTAGAAAGTTGCTAAAAAATTACTTCGTTTAGTAGTTTACAACATCTAACAGGCATTGTTGTTTGTAGGGTGTGCGACCCAAAGGGTATGGCGGTGTGCTCCATTGGGGGAAGCTGGCCCCCCCTCCTTTAAGGGTGTCTGCCAACTTTCTCTGGGTATTTGGTTTTAGGGGACACCTTCACCCTCACCTGTGGCCTTTGGATTCTCTTCTGTCCTGTTGCCCAGCTGTCAGGTTGGTGGCAATCATACAAAGCTAAATTAACTTGCCAGCTGTGCTAGGTAGCATATTGGCCACTGTTGGGCCAGGTGCCCACAGATGGCACAATTGACTGTCTTGAAAGTCTTTTTTTTTTTTTAATCCATGTGGGGCTGAGACATAAATCAAGTCTACTAGATAATGCTTAGTGAGGAAACAAGAAGGCAAGGGCAAGCTGATGTCTCAGATCAAGTGAGCAAATGGTGCTTTTGTGTGTTAAATACACATAACACAAAATTTACTTTTAATCATTTTATAGTGTGAAGATTAGTGACATTAATTATTCAAAATTTATACCATGATCACTACTGGTGAGTTTCAGAACTTTCTTATTAGGCCAAAAGGAAATGCTATAGCCATGAGGCAGTCACTTCCCATTGCTGCTTCCCCCAATCCTGGCAACATCGCATCTGCATTTTGCCTCCAGAATTGACTGTTCTGTATATTTCATATACATGAATCATACTCTCTGTGGGCTTTTGCATCTGACTTCTAACTACAATATTTTCAGGGTTCATCCATGTATTACAGTCAGTACTTGATTCCTTTTTATGGTTGAATAATATTCCAGTGTAGAGAGATACTATTTTTTGTTTATCCCTTTATCAGTTGAACAATATTTTGGTTGTTTCCACTTGGTGGCCATTGTGAATAGAGCTGCTATGAACATTGAAGTCTCTAAGTTAATGTTGAATACCTGTTTTAAGTTCTTCAAGGTATATGGCAGGAAAAGATTTTTGTGAGGATAAATTTGACTACCTCTCCCATGTTTTCCAAAGATGAAACAGAAGGAATTATGCTTCCTTATCTTTGAATGGGAGAGATCGTGATTGGAATGTGAATGGTGTAACCATTGAGGAGCTAGCCCAGGATTCTGCTTGCAGAGTAATTCCCAGTACCACTGAAAGGGGTGGGGGTGTCCCAGACCCAAATACCTTCAGGCTGATCATGTCAGAGCAATAGCAGCCTGGCTGGGGATTGCTGATTTGGGGAACACTCATGCTGCCTCTCCTCCAGCCAGCTGTTGACAAGCCAGATGTCTCTAACCTTGGGAGAAGCTGAAGCAGAAGGTTGGGGTGAAATGCAGGCCATGCGCAACACAAAACTGGAGCAGTGGCCACTTGCACTTTAAATTTTTAGTATAAATCACTTTATTTCGATGACACCCACTTCCTGATCAGTCAGAATCACTTACAATATCACTGTGTGTAACAGTTTAAAATGTTGAAAGTCAATGAAATGTTTTTGGTTTAAAGCACTGAGCCAGACTCTAGGTGCTCAGGTGAGCTAGGTGTGGCTCCCGGCTGCTGGTTTGCAGCTTCTCATTGGCCACAGGAAGCATATCTCTGGCCATTCCTGGCCCCTTATATGATCCTTTCTTCCCTTCTCCCGCTTGTAGCCCCACATGGATATCTTTTGCTTCTGGATTCCTCCTTCAGCCAATCCTCCTTGACTCACTGCCTTGTCTCCTTTTATCAGATCACCTCTCGGATCTTCAGGGAAGGGCAGAGGGTGACCCTGGTGTATCCTGGGACTTTTACAGCAGTTCCGTGTTGGGTAAGCTTTAAATGGGATTCTTTCCACCCTTGCCTATGGCTCAGAGATTTGGGAATTATTTTGGGTTTTACTGATTTTTCTCAAAGATGGGAGTTACCCTGTGGAGGTAGCCTTTCTTCACCTGTTAGTAGCTCATAAACTGTTTTGGGCCACACCTAGCCCATGCTTCCCCTAAACACAACTCATTTTCTGAAACAAGGAAACCAGTGTTTGGGACAAAGTCACCCCTTACTCTTCCACTCCCCAACCTGGCTACCTTTTTTATGCTGACTCTTTCAAGGTCCCTTACTTTGTCCTAACACTACCAGAAGCCTCAATGTATACGTTGTCATCTCTTCTGGCATTGCTCATACTCAGAAAGGACCCAGCCCCTCATCTGGCAGCCCCCATTTCCTCCTACCCTGACCCCATTATGCGCACAGTTTTAGACAGTACTGCTCTCTTCTAAACCCATAGTCTTCTGGCTCAAGCTTTCTTCTCTTGGAAGTGCATCCTTATCTGTGGCTGTCATCTGGGGGCTGCAGATGGGGAAAGACACCCACCTCTAACCTTGGGAGAAGCTGCAGCAGGCCACACCCAACACAAAGATGGAGCAATGGTCACTTTCACTTTAAATTTTTATTTCAATGACACCCACTTTCTGATCAGTCAGGATCACTTACAATATCACTACTTGTAACAGTCAGAGCACCATGTGCTCCACCTGCCCAGGCTGTTGGGGACCCCTGAAAGGCAGTTGGAGCAGACTTGGGAAGTCATCTGGCTTTCATCTGAAACAGCGGAGCAGTCCTCGTTCACATCGCCCAGCCTGTTCCCACTGGGAACCTGGAGGAGCACGATGAATTTCTGGCCACAAAAGTACTCTGCCAACCTGTGAGCCATAGATCAGTGAACCTTGACTCTGAGCAGGGGTCTGTAGGCTTCCTGTTGACCTCCTAACCAACTAGCCTCACCCCTTTCTCTTGTTGGGGTGTTTCATTTCTTCATTTTTGTGCATGTTGCTAAGTCTAAACTCCTTACAGAGTTTGTGCTCTCCTTACAGAGGAAAAAGATGGGTTTGCCTGTGACCTTCTACATAATCCTCCAGGGAACTCTGATCAAGAAGGAGATGATGGGGAAGAGGATGATTTTATGTTTGAGTTCTCAGACAAGCCTCTTCTCCCTTGCTACAACCTCCAAGTGTCAGTGTCCCGCGGGTAAGTGTCTGCAGAGATCTATGGGGACTGAGCACCAGCATCCTGGCAACCCCCGGTCCTGCCTCCCTGGGAAAGGTGGAGCTCTCTAGGAGGAGGCAGAGGCTTGGAGAAGGAGCACTGTTGCACACAAAGATAATACATGACCACGTTCAGCCTGACATTCTCACCTAGATTCGTAGTAAGGGTACACTGGCTGCATATGTTCCTTCAACTCCCAAAGTCTCCATTCAGTCTCTGAAGGACTTTTGTACCGTTCCTGGGTGTGAAGGAAGATCTGGGAGATATTTGGGCTGATGAACTACTAGAAGCTCCGGAACATTTTTGTGGTTTCTGGGGACAACCAGACCGAATATTTGAAATTGAGATTCTTAGGAAAGCTGGGACATATGGTTGCCATAGCTATGGGGCCACTGGGGGTCTTTAAAGTAATCCACAGGCTGGTTTCTCAGGACCTGAATGTTGGTGAGAGGATGGCATCAATGCTGTGGGCTCAGATTACCTTGTACACTATCCTGGGCATCACCCATCTTCAGAAACTAGACAATACCTTACATTTAACATCAGGTTCCACCAAGTTCATTCCTCACTTGGAGACCCCGAGGGTTGCTGAGCTGCGTGCAGGGCCTGTCTGCAGTCGGGCCTCACCGAGCTGTGCGGGGTGTGCTGCTTCGGAGGAGGCAGGGTGACTCAGCCTTTGTTCTTAGCCTCTGTCGTTGTTTCCTTCTTCTTGGTATCTGCACATAGCTCAAATACCTCTGCATCTGACTGTAAGGAGTCTTCTTCTTTGATATATATTTTGAAAATAGCAGACCCTAGCTTTTCTCTTTAAGTGAAAGTGCATGAAGTACACTTGACAGAGGAGTGGGTGGTTGATCAGGAGCTCTAAGACTGAGACCCTCAGTTGGCACATCTGACCACTAGACCATAGTTTCTTTACACCCTGTCCCCGATGGCCTGATAAGAACAAAAATAGCCTATATGATGATACCAGTCAGGATCAAGTTTCAGGGGCTTTGGGGCTTTATTCTGCTGGGCATAAGCTGATCCCTGAGGGGTGGGGGCGGGCCTCTGGGATATAGTATTGCACAGTTAATTAATTCCTTCAAAGTATTCAGCACCTCCTCTGAAACAGGATCTTGGGCCCCTGGCAGTCAAGGACTAGGGTAGTGTGCTATAGGTGCTGACAGAACTCAGGAACCCAGGCCATGAGCTGAGTTTCTGCTGTGAGCTTGGTCCCAGCAAAGCTGGTTTTCCTGACTTTACATTCTCTGGCACCTCTTCTCAATCAGCCTTTCCCCACAGTTGTAGTACAATAGGAACATTTATGTTCTTCAAGAAGTAGAAGGGTGTAGAATGATGACTCCAGGCCCTGTGGGGTTCACAAGTGCCTTCAGAATCATCAAAGCAAGACTGAATTCTTATCACCAGTTAATGCTCTGGGGTCACCCCCCCATACACTCTTTGAAAGGAATGATCCGAGTATATGGTATCTCCTTTCTCTTAACTGAGAACACTCACTCACTCTGTGAGATGATAGAGTTTGCTGCCATTTGAAAGAAAGGTTGAATTTTGAGTATCTGAGACTTAGGTAGACATTTTTGGTGCTACTCAATTCCATGAAGTTGGCTTATGGTTCGTATTGAGTCAAACCCTGAGAGCCAGAATATAGCTCTGGCTGCAGAGACTCTCCAATTTAGTAAAAGAGAAAGACACGTATACAATGTACTTGAATAAGAGACTTATTATTTTTAAAAAAAGGTACAAAATTATGTAAAAATAAACTATTATATTATTTAAAAAAAAGAAAGAAACCCAAAGTAACCCAAGCCATTCAAAAAGGTGTCAAGCAAATAATAAAAGTTCAAGCCCATTGGGAACCCTCTTCCTGTGCCACAGAGAATGTTTATTGCTTTTATATCCTTTCCCAGTAGGCTGTGTTATAAATATTTTAATAGGGTTCTGAGACAAGGTCCATGAGACCCTAGCAGATAGGGTGAGCAGTCAGCAGAGGAAGGTTTCGCTGGTGGGCCAGAGAGGAGAAAGAGATAAAGGGTATGGCATGAGCAAGATGCTGAGACACACAAATTCAGGAGGCTGGGGTAAACTTTCAGCAAGTAGTTCACACGTGGACCCAAGGCAGACATGGTCTATGTGTGTGTGCGTGTGTGTGTGGTGTTGGGCGGAGATGGGCCTGAGGAAGTTGAACGGGGTCATGTGTGGGAGATCTTCAGTGATATTCAGCTAAAGAATTTGGAGGGTTATTTTTACTGGAGATACTGGGGAGCCATCAAAAGCTCTTTAGGGAAGGAGAATAAAGGTGAGATTTTCTTTTTCAGAAAACTAATAGTAAAAGAGGGTGCAACGAGGATGGTGGTAGTGTAGGAGCGTGACTTTTGGCAGAGGGAAATCTGTTAGAGGGCTGACGCAATGCAGTCCCGGCAGAAGTGGTGAAACTAGCGATTGCAGAGTAGAATGGCGAGGCGGGGAAGCCCTGGAGACAGGGTCACTAGCAGGGGCTGCAGCCCTTCTCCCTGCTGTCGTCAAAGTGAGTGTTTGGCCCACGCAAGAGGCCCATGACTGGCCTCTCCAGCACCCTCCCAGCTGTCCCCAGGCTGCCGCCCAGTTGGGTGTGCTCAGCAAAGTCTGACTGGCTGTAACGTGAGCTCTGGCCCTGCAGAAACGATGGTGCTGCTGCTGGAGGAAAAAAATTGTCTAATGCATTCCAGAGCCAAAGAGAAATGCCTTTTGGATTACCCACAGTTTAGGCCTTTCTCCACGGCTCCCCCTCTGCTGGGGATGATCTTGGAGAATAAGGAATCAAGGGAAGCAAGAGTGAGACAAGAAAAGGGAAACACGACCTGGTGGGCTGAGGCTGGTCAGGGAAAGAACTGGTCCCAGCAGAGGGTGAACTCCGGGTCATAGGGTGCGTGCTTAGGCCTGCGGAGGCCTTTTAAGGGTTTTTAGGTTCTGGAAGGCCCATGTTCCTCCTGTTCCCACTTTTTGGAAGAGGGCAGCCATGGGTTGAAGCCTTTCCATTTAGCAGCTAGCTGGCCCAGCCATGTAGGGGACAGGAGAACGTGTTCTCCTCAGCTGCACCCAAGGTGCCTACGACCCAGTGGGCTACTGCTACATCTGCACCTTCTTTGACCTTCCCACCAGATCCCTGCCCGCCCACCACTTTCCCCTCACCCGTCCTAACTCCCATTCTTGCCTTTTCTAGGCCCTGCAACTGGTTTCTCTTTACCGATGTCCTGAAGAGGCTGAAGCTTTCCTCGAGGATCTTTCAGGCTCGCTTCCCGCACTTTGAAATTGCCACCTTGCCCAAGGCGGAGTTCCACAGGCAGGTGGCCTCCAGTCAGCTGCTGACCCCTGCCGAGAGGCCCGGAGGCTTGGACACCACTTCTGCCCTGGGCTCCTCTGAGACTGTGGAGCTGGTGCAGTATGAGCCTGAGCTAATCCGGCTCCTAGGGTCTGAGGTGGAGTTCCAGTCCTGGAATAGTTGACTGGGAAAACAGCCCCTCCCTTTTCTTCTTTCTCCTCCCAAGTTCACCCTCCTCCCCCACCTCCCAAGTCTTTTCCCCCACCCAGCACCAGACTGCAGAATGAGGCAATAATTCGGACCAACAAGAAGCCGCCTTATCAATGCCAGCATTAATTAATGACTGGATTTTTTTTTTTTTTTGGTTACAGTTAGTTCTCATCTCCTTGTCATCGTCATTGTTCTTGTGGTTGGTGATGGGGTTGAAAAGTTGAAACTCCACGTCTGAGGACAAGAGGTCCCAGGGGTGGTGGGAGGTGGTGCCAGGGTCCCTTGAACTGGCCTCCGTATGTATGACCAAGACCAAACTTGGGCCCTGGGTGGCTGCAGCCTGTCCAGAGGAGAAGTGAGAAAAGCCCAGATCTCTGAGTGCCCCCTCTGTTCCCCTGTGTTCTTCTGTCTTCCATAGTATTTATTTTATTAGTATTTAATTTGTATTGTTTCATTGGTTTCTGATAAGTCTGTATCACTGTGACAATTTGAGACTTGTTGTATTGAGGGACTTTCTTCACCTCTTTTCTGTTTCTTCCTTGATAAGCTCTAAAGCTGCCTGCCCCCCTCCCCCCACACAAAGTTACTCCCAGGTTTTTTCTTCTACCAGGGAGGAGGTTGGAGGGATGGGGACTATCAACTTGTGACTCCTGAAGCTGGCTGGTGCTGGCCCAGGGCTGGGGGGCTGGGGGTAAATCCCGAGATTCTGGTGCTCCCCCACCCCCAGATTTTCTTGTTACACCCCCTGCCCTTTGAAGCAGCCGTGCTAGCTAGAGATGAAGTAGGAGCTGGGTCAGTGGGTCACTCTGACAGGAGAGTGGAGCCTGACCTGAAGGAGACAGGTCGCCCTCCTCACATCTGCCTGCTGCTTCCCTCAGAGTGCACAGTATAGGCCTGTTCCCCCAGCCACCGGCCCCTGTTCTGGCCTCACCCTCTCTGGATACTGAGCCTTTCAGCTCTAGCCCTCCCCTCGTCACTCTCCCCACTGCCCCACTCGCAGCAACCCTCGCTTCTCTTCTGTTCTCCCTCTGCGCCCCCCCCCCCATTCTCTTCGGAATCTTCACAGGGCTCTGGAGTTGACTGCCAGATGTGAAGTCCAGGCCTCAGCTGTTTCCGAGGCCGGCGAGGGCAGGAGATTGGTCTCTGGGCTCCACTCCTGCCTAGGGGTGGGGGCTGAGCTTAGCGCAGGGCTCCAGGCCACCTCCTGGCCTCTGGCCAGCAGTGCTCGGTTAGTTCAGGGAGAGAGGGAGGAGCCCAGGCTGCTTCCCGCCCCGCCCCTCAGTGGTGTGCGTGCGTGCGTGCGTGGTCTTCCCCGCTCTTGTTCTTATTTTTCTACCAATTGCTATTTTTCCGAACAATCCTTGTAGAGAGTATGTGCCATCCAAAGGCAGGAGGGCCTCTCTGTGGCCGGCTCTGATTGGAGATGGTACAGTTTTATTGTACAGGTGCTAAAACAACAACAACAAAAGAAGAAAATGGAAAAAAAAAAAGACAAAAAAAAAAGGCAAAAAAAAAAAAAAGCCAGTTTGAGGATGGGACAATCTGTTCTCTGGAGACTCCCAACCCATGTGGGAGCATTGGTGGCTATTTTCTTTGTATTGTGTTTGTTCTTTGTTCCCAGGGGGAGTTCTCAACCCCCTTCTGTAGGACTGCTCCCCACCCCCACCATACTGCCCAGTTGGTTTTGAACTGTTGTTCTCCCTTTTTAAGAAAAAAAAATATATATATATACATATATATATAAAGATGAGGGGTTTTGGGTTTTAATTTTTTGGTTTTGTTGGGCTCCTGGTATTACGTGGTTTATGTTTGCCTTTCTTTTTTGCACTTGGGTGTGATTTCTAGCTGCCTTCTGTGTTTCATTTTAAGCAACTGGCTGCCGGAGTCAAAAACACTTGCATACTGAAACCCACGTCAGGGCTTCTGTCTCCTGTCTCTCTTTACTCTGCTCCCGACTGAGTTTTACGTGGCCAAAGAATACAGGCATCCATGTGAAGGTGACATGGGAGCCCCTGATCCTGCTTGACAGTTGGGGCCCCAAGAGAGGCAGTGAATGAGGATGCTGTGTAGGGGCCACTGCACATGGGGTTCACTGGGACAGGATCAGGGGCGGAGAGGAAGGGGAGAGAAGGCAGGGTGGTGGTGAGGGTGGAGTGGCTGCGCTCATCAGGGTGTGTGCGTGTGAGTGGGGGGGTCTGTAGTCGGTGGTCAGCAGAGTAGCTGGGTCGGGGCAGTTATCTTCGAGCTGGCTCAGATGAACACCACCCTTCACTTGAGGACATGGCCAGTCTGCTGGCTCTTTCCTGGCCTGGGCTGCCCAGGTGGCATCTGACTGCTGTCACAGCACTCCACTGCGTGCCAGTCATGCCAGCCCACCGACACAGTGCAGGCTTCACAGTTTGGGTCTCCCAGACCCAGCTACAATGGAGGCGAGATGCTCACCCCAAATTTTACAATTTCTCCTCCTGTTTGCCGAAAACATAGAAACTGATTCCTTCTGACTGTCTTTAGAATGTACCTGTAACTCTCAGGGTAAAGGCCTACGACGAGGCCGTTTGAGGCTCTATACCTAGGGCCTGTCACCAGCTTATGTTGCTGGGGATCCCTGCTCAGAATATAAGTTAAGGATTCCATGTGTCTCCCCTGCTGGAGCCCAGCCATCCCCAAGAGTGAGCTGTGAGCTGCTCAATCCCCGGCCTGGGCGTGTGCTTGCGCTTGATTGTGGGCTTCTGCCCCGAGGATGAGGACGCATCAGCCCATCAGCAGCAGCAAAACCCTGGCCTTTGCTTCCTCATTCTGATCCTCAGGCCCTCTAGGGTCGTTGCTTTCTTGGGTTCCCAAACAACCCTACAATAGGGATTTCAGGTACATTCAGTTTGGAACTGGCAGCTGGGAAGTCAAACACGTCAGTAGGTCAGGAAACCCATGTGGTGAGCGCAGGACTTTAGCCAAACCCAGGATGCCACCGGAGCCAAGGAATGGCGAGGGCCATTGAGTTGGTGAGACTTCTTGAGAAAGGGGGTGCCTTGCTGACCAAGAAGTAGAAGGTAGGGATTTGGGGCACCAAGGACAGATGTCCAAACCATCTAAGCAAAGGCTCAGAGACAAGAAACTATGACCCATTTCAATAGCGCTTCTGTGGAGGGGGCAAGCGGGAGGTGGGGGTGAGAGCCCTGCGGAACCAAGGGAAAGCTTCAGTGGGGTATGCCAGGCGTTTTGCTGTTGGAGGTGCCACAGAAAGGTAAGGGAAGAAAGGTAATTGCTTGAAGTTCAAAAGAAAGGATGAAGGGACAGTGGTGGAGGTTACTATAAATATTTGCAGTTAGGGAGGAGGGATTGTGAAGCTGGCAGGGGCAAATCCTGGAGCCAGGGCTGCTAGAGGGAAGAGTGTGGCATTGGTTTGGTTGTGGAACTATGTCTGTGTTTGAGACGCTCAAAGGAATGGGCGCTGGCCCTCCTGGAAGCTGTGAATGGCTTTTGGGATTGTGTGTACACCCCTTCATTCCCCTGGAGAAAGGCTGGAATGGGGAAGTTAAAAGTAGATCCAAAGAGTAAGCTCCGTGTTTTCTTGCCTTGGGGTTCCTTTCCCCATGCCCTTCTGGGAGTCCTGCCACTGCCCTTCTGCTAGATTGGTGAGATGAAGGCAGGTGGCAAGACTATGATGGGCAATCTGCAGCCTTGGGCTCAGTGAGGGCAGCTGGCCTCTTAAGTGCTCTCCTGACCCTTGGAGCGTGGGAGGGGCCAGCCCCACCACTTACCACCTGGGCTGACCTTGGGTGGGAACCTAATCTTTTGAGTCTTCATTGCTCCATCTGCCAAATGCGGCTCAATTTACCAGCCACCAAGGAGAACCCCACGGACAATATGACACTCTTTGGGAAAGTTAGTTCCTCACCCTGCTGAGGTCACAAGTTGATCTTACCAGAATATTCCTTTCTGGAGTGCAACGTTCAAAGGGAAGCTGCTCCCACAAAAAGGACCATCTGCTCTCTTATCCCTTCTAGGTTAGGGTTTGGGAACAAACTGATCAGGAAAGTCCCGCTCTTTCCATATTCTAACATAGCACAGGGAAGCTGCCTGGGGAAGAAGCGCTGTTGTGCCCCGCCGCCGCTAGGACAAGCCCCTCCCCTGGGGCAGGTTTAGCAGCCGACCCCGAAGCGGGGCGGGCCAGGCTCCACGTGTTCCCCAAGGCCACCAGCTTCTCGGCTTCCCAAGAGGAAGGCTGGCTAGCGCTGCTTCGGCCGCCAGGGGCCGTCCCTCCGGGAGCCCGCGTTCAGGCCGCTAGCCGTGTGGCCCTCCGCAGGCAAACAGTCGTCGTGGGCGCCTGACTCGCTCTGGGATTTCCCGGGAGTACGCGGCGGCGGAGCGCAGCTACAGACAGGCCGCGGCTGGAGGCGGGCGGGCCGCGTGTTCACCTGCAGGTGGGGCGGGGGCGGCGCCAGGCGCGACTGGCCAATGGGGAGGAGGCCTGGGCCGACTGCTCAGCCCCGTGGAAAGTGGAGGGGCGAGGGCCGGCGTGGGGGAAAGTTCGACGCTCCGGTACAGTAGAGGCCGTTGGAGAGGACCGGAACCACCCGGAACAGTTAGAGGCGCAGAGTCCACACAGAGAGGCGGAAGATGCGGGCCGTGGCCGCCTGCGCAGGAAGCGCCAGGCCCCGCCCGGCCGCCCCTCCCTTCCACAGCTCCGCTGAGCTGCCTGCCCGCAGCTGGCGGCTCGACAGTGCCACCTGCCGGGCGCCTTCCCCCCCACGTCTGGCGTGCCAGCGCCGAGGCTCCTGAGCCTGCGACCCCTTTGCTCCACCTTTGCCTCCCAGCCCAGGAAGTGCCCAGGACCGTGGCCTCAGTCACCTCAGGTCCAGGGGCTTTGGAGCCAGTGGCAAGCGGGTTTTGTTTTTTTTTAAACCCGTGATGAAATTCAGAAAGACCTGGGGACGGGAGATTGACTTCTTGGGCCGCCCGTCCCATGGGCCTGCCAGTTCTACCCCTCAGTCCCGCCTACAGAAGAGGCAGTAGTCCCGAGGCTGTCCCAGGAAGGGGCGGCATTCTGGAGTCGTCTGGGGCACCTGATTACAACAAAGCACAACGGGAAACACCCCGGGCACCTTCTGGATAGTGCTATCTGGAGGTGGCCTAGACATGGGGAACAGAAGCAGCAGCCTGCAGTGTTCTGTGAGGTGTCCAAAAGCTGCGGGAGGCCCTGGACCTGGATGGTCGTCCCTCCTCTCTTGCCTGCCTCCTCATAGGGCTGAAACCCCCATTAGAAACAGGACTCAATAATTCTTTCAACAAACATTTATTGAGCACCTACTGTGTGCCAGGCACTGTGCTAGGAGCTGGGTGGGGATACATCAGTGACTAACACACAGTCCCTGTCCTTGAGGAGCTCACAGTCTACTGGAGGAGAACACAGATAAATACATAGCTAAGCCGCTACCGTGTGCTAAGTGCTAAGGGAAGAGGTATGTACAAGGTGCGCACGGGCCAGAGGAGGGAGCCATACATCAGCTGCTGGGGGCTTAGGTGCGAGTTCACTGCAAAGGCAGGATGTTGTTGCCAGGTGACCCTGCTCAAACAGAGCCTGTCTCCTGAGGGTCTCCTCTAGCCCTCACCCATACTTGTATCAGCACAGGTTAGTTTACCAGAGAAGCCAGTTTAACACTTTGAGTATGAACAAAACTGAACAGGGAAGTTTCTTTAGAGGCAGAGGATGTTCAAAGTAGTAATAACTCTTAGGGGTGAGAAGTGGGAGTAGGAGTTGCATGAGGACCCTGAACCAGGGAGGATGGGCCCCTGGCAGTGGAGCACCTGGGGTGAGTGCCTGTGCAGAGGGAAGGTCAGAGGTCATCTTCCTCCAAGTCTGGTCCCCGTGTCCCACCAGCTCAGTCACCGTTCAGTGACATACTACATGCTCTGCGGTGTGACCTGTTCTAAGGGTGCCACAGCTCCAGATGGTAACCACTTGGGGAGACAACTAGGTCCTGGGCATTGAGGCTTTAAGTAACAGTTTGTGATTGTAATAGAGGAGATGTCACAGGCTGTTCAAGACCAGTGGCCAAAAGAGTGACGATTGCTGCTGTTTAGAATAAAGGACTCCCTGAAAGGCAGGCTGGCCTGGAGAAGGGCAGTGGCCATGCACCGGGTCTTGAAGGATGGATGCCATGTAGTTGGCACTGATAGGGTGGGTTGAGCAGTCTGGGCGAGCAGAACCAAGAAGCGCAAACACGCAGGGGTGGGGCACGTGGAAGACAGCCCTGCAGGTGTGACTGCAGCACTGCCTCAGTGAGAAGCGGCTAGCTGAGTCAGGGGGAACCTGAGGGAGGAGGGCCTCGCCGGCAGGCAAGCTTGGGTAAGTTTGAGCTAAAAACATGGACGTGCCAGGTTTGAGATACATTGCAGAGCTTGCTGGACTTCAGGAGATAGGGGGCGGACAAGGACAGGGACAGGTGAAGCTGCCCTGGGATGGCTGTGCAACATCCAGCTTAGCTCAGGAAAAGGGGCGTCATTCACAGAGACAGCGAGTCACTACAGCTTTTCCTTTGTTTGCCGGGGAAAGGTCGTGTGTGTGGAAAGGCGCAGCAAATCCATGTTCGATAGAGGGGCTCCCTTTGAGGGCTGTCAGGCACGCAGGGCAAAATGAGCAGCAGAGGGCAAGAAACGTAAGCCAAGAGCTGAGGAGGAGCCAGGAGGATGGATGAGATTCTTGGGGTCACCCACATTTAAATGGGCAGATGTGGAGCCTGCGGGCATGGGGGAGCAGAAGAGCCAACAGTGTGGGAGGCTGGGAGCGGCAGCAGACCATGGGCCTGTGGAGGCGGTGGCCCTCACCACCAGAGCGGCGCGTGCAGAGGGTGAGTGCTAGCGAGAGGGGCCAGGAGGGCCGGCCCTGAGCCATGAATGTCTTGGTGCAATTTTCTTAAAGGTGACCTTTTCTCAAGTTACTTTACTTTCCACCATCAGGAATTTGTCATAATAAACCAATTTTATTAAAAAAAAAAAAAAGCACTTTCCTGCTAAGTGCTGGAGACATGTAATAAATACACCTGCACAACCACAAATGGCTCCCTCTGGGGTGGAGGGAGAACAAGAGAGTGGGCGAAGATGACAGTAGGCTTGGCAGTGGCCAACCAGAAAGAGACAGAAGAGCAACGTGGGGAGGTAGTTAGGCCAAATAGATGGTTTTGTGCCAAGGATGTAGCAAAGGTCCTGTGGCACTGATTCACATTAACCCAACACAGCGGGCGGTGGGTGTTCAAGGCTGATGGGGCAAGCTAGTTGAAAGCAGGGGAAGGGGAGGAGCCCAGGCTCTTGGTCAAGGGGCTGACCCTTCCTCAGAAAGAGGAGAGAGGGAAGCAAGGCGCCGTGTGGAGACGAAAGTGCTAAGAGAGCTCACAGCTGCTGGCTCCTGTCTTCTGGGCGAAGGAGGAATCAGGGCCAGGTGCGAGAGTTGGAGATGAGGGGCAACGGTCCACTGGAGGAGGTCTGCGGTAGCCGTCGTGGGGGTGGGTGGGCTGGCAAACCTACAAAGTGAGTAGAAGCAGGGCTGAGCGGCAGGTACGAATGAGCAGGAACAGAGGCGGCCCCAAGGCCAGTGCGCCACGGCTCCCGTCACACCCGGCAGCAGCACAGCAGGGCCAGATGAACTAAGGGAGCCCAGCGCCAGGCTGTGGGCCGGTGCCAGCAGAGGCCGTCATGAGCACTCGGCCAGCCTCGCGAACCAAGCCCTGCCGCTGACATCCAACCCACCGAGCGCCTGCCACGCCTGCGCGGCTGGGTCTGAGCCTGGCAGGGAAGGGGCCTCTGAGGTGGCCAAGGTGCTAGGCACATGGCTGGTGGCCAGTGGGGCCAGCTCCAGCAGGAGGACCTCAGTGCAGACTGGGGCCGCTCCCCACGGCTGAGTTCCCATTCTGCTCCTGGCGCTCTGCTCCCCCTCAAACTTGCCTTGTTCTTTCCAACCGCATCTTCCCCCAGACACGCCAGCGAAGCTCTCCTACCCTGGATCTACTCCAGCTCTGTGACATCTCTCCAGATGTGGGGGACCCCAAATGTACTCCAGTCTGAGCCAACTGAATTCTGATTTGTACAAAGGGAACTAGAATACTTTTCCTTCTAAAATAGATTCCCCATCTCTGTGGCTGACCCAAAGACACACGCCCTTGAAAACCTGGCAGCTACGCCCTGTCCTCCTCAAGAAAGAGAGCTAGAGCCCACGAGGACACACAGTACACACAGACACATTCACAGAGGGGACAGCCTCCCTGGGGTGTGGCTAGACATGGGGAAACACAGCCAGGCCAAAGGACTCTGCCCGCCAGGCCCTGGCACTGGCGCAGCCTGCAAACTCCTCCGGAGGTTTCCCCGATCACCTAGTCAGCCCGTGACCCTAGAGAAGCACATCCCCATGTGCTCATGAAGGCCATGGTCTGGCGCCAGGAATGCTCAAATCAGGTCTAGCTTGGCTGTGGTTGCGCCAGGCAGGGGTGCAGGGCGCGGGTCCCACTGCAATGTAAGGGCAGGTGTACTGCTGAAGTCAGTCTCCCCTCAAGGAGGGCTGCGTCAAATGCTGCTCATGTTGGCCTGCTGGCTCACGCTCCGCCCGGCCCCCCTTTCAGTGTCAGGGCTCCATCTTAATGAGGGACGTGGGGTTGAATGGGGAGAAGGGGGCAGGGGTAGGGGATTTGGCCGGCAGGCCCCCAGATGTGGTCTCACTGGGCTCAGCAATCAACGTGGACCCTGAGCCCGAGGAGAGCTCAAGTTCAGCCACTGGGGTCAGCCCAACAGTGGGGCAGCTGGGAGGAGAGCAAGTCTGGTTCCCCGGAAGGTTTGAACTGTGGGGACCCCTGGAGCCCAGCTGGGTTGGAAGTGGCTGAAGGTGAGTCTGCTCCCTCAGGAGTTCCCTCAGGGTCTCCTCGGGAACCAGCAGTCCCTCCACAGGGGCCCCCGTAACCACGCCTTGCACATATGAGGGAGCCCTCAGCGGCCCCTCCTTGACCCTCGGGGCTGCAGTGGCACTAGAAGTCCTGATGAAGGCCGCAATGACAGTCCCTGGGGGCTGAGAGCTGGGCCCTGCGGGTGCAGCCCCTGTGACTGAGGGCGGGGCTGCATTGCTCGGATGGTTGGCCCCTGCCAGAAACTGGGGGAGGCCGCTGAGGATCAGCGGAGCCCCTGGTGTTGCCACCTGACTCTCTTGGAAACTGGTGTTCAGGGGAAAGGACGCCTGCAAAGTGAAGGTGTCCTTGAAGGTCGAAGCAGGTGGAACGCTCTGGAGAACGAGCTGGGTCGAAGCAGTAGTACTGGCAGGAGGCCCGCTGGTCAGCACCGTGGTCAGTGGGATTGTCTGCAGGGTCAAGGCTGAGCCCGAGCCCACAGGGGCCACCCCCAGGTGGATGTTGCTGGGCACATGAGTACTGAGAAGAAAGAGAGAACAGATTTGGTTAAGGCCGGAGGCCTGTCCCAGCTGAATGGCGAGGAGGGGCCGGGAGGAAGGGAGCTGAGAGTATCCTGCTTCTTTGTTACAGCTGGTGAGGGATCCTTTAGATTGTGGCCTGCTGCGTTTCACTCAACCTTCCCATCAGGCCATTAGTCACATAAGACTGATAGAGGAATGCCTGAGACCATGCAGCTAACAGGGACTCATATCTGGGCTTGCTACGCCCCAGCCGTGTTCTTCCCCCTCCGCACCACTGCCTCCTCCCTCCTCCTGAGAGCAGCTCAGTAGCCCAGGCTTGAGCAGTCAGAGGCACGCACACATAACCCAGACAAAGCCCAAACTTTCCTGGGAAGACTGGAGGCACCTTAGAGGGGACAAGAAGCCGTGAGAAAGTTTTCCAGGAGGGCCTGAAGGGCTGAGAAAGGTAGAGCCAGTGTCTCAGCAGTATTTTCTGGAGTAGAGACTTGAGGGTGCTGGGGTGGAAGGGCGGGGTGTGAGCGGATGTGGAGGCCCCTGCTGGCCACTGCGCTGCGGCGGGGAGTCTTCTTGGATAACAAGACACTTGGCGCAGCTCCAGAAGCTTCCCCAAGTCAAGCACTGACTTCACCATTACTTTGGTGTGAGACCCGGGGCAAGTCACTTTTCTGTCTTGACCAACAAGTGTCCACTGGCTACCTGGGGTCCTGTTAGGGCCTCTTGAGGCCAGAAACACAGCAGAGCTTTGCAATGCAATGCGAAATGACCCCCAACACGAGGCGATACGGTTCAGACTGGCGATGACCAGGTGGAACTCTTACCTCACAGCTTTGGTGAGTTTGGCCTGGCTCTGTGGCGGCGAGACCAGCACAGTGGAGGTAGTGGGGAGCTCCTCATCGAGAGGCAATCCCGACTCCAGACTCGCAGACGGCTGGAGGCCAACCTGCTGACCCCTGGGCTTTTCCCAGGAGGGGCTGCCCTTGGCGTGGGTGGTGGCTCTGGAGGAGACTCGGGAGCTGTTTCGCCGGGTGGTGCTACCAGAGGAGGTGGAGGGAGTGGCGGCCTGAGGAGATGCTGCTGAGGCTTCGCTCCCCTCGTCCTCATCTTCGATCACCACCAGATCCTTGGGCATCTCCTTAAACTGGTACACCAGCCTCTGCCCTTCCACTTTGGCAAGGATGCCTCTCTGGTAGTAATATCTGGGGGACAAGGGGAAAAGAGTTAGCCAGGGTCACACTGGCCTCTGTCTGGGGCCAGCGTGAGGCCAACGGGGCAGCAAGGGAAGGAGTAAGGCAAGGACAGTCTTCAAGGAATCTCAGCGCTCTGAGCATCAAAGGGTCCACGGAAGGGTTTTCAGGTGCCAGCCCCCACCCCGCTTTGGGGCACAGGAGCGACAGGGAGGGAGGAGGGGAAGAAGGCAGGGAACTGAGCGGTCCTACCGCCTTGGATCAACTCTGAATCACGCAGGGCCTGTCCCAGGGTGTCCAGCTTGTAGAACCTGAAGGAAGGCCTACTGGGGGAGGTGAGGCCCTAAAAGGCTCTTCCATCCTAGGGGGCCTACCTGGTGGCACAAGCAGTTAAAGCGCAGCACTATCAAGCTATCTGCAGCACGAGTTCGATCCCCGGCCAGGGCGCTGACCCACATGGCGCAGCACACCTCTCTGGTCCTGGCGCTGCTCCCCTCAGCGGTGTGTTTCAGCAGATCTGCCTGCTCTGCTCCCCACTCTGTCTCTGGTGAATCTGTTCACCCCCCACACCTCTGGCCTGTGCCCCAGCTCTTGGTACACATAAATAAATAAAAAGAAATCTTTAAAGAAAAGCTCTTCCACTCTAAAAACGACAAAAAAGACTAGGACAGAAATGCAAGAGGGAGGGGCTGTCCTTCTAAGCGCAAGCAAGGACAAGTCAGGTGGGACAGGGACATCTTGGCCTCGGGCAGGAGCGTGGCAGCGCCCAAGACAAGGGCTCGGCGGCCCAGCAGCCCTACCTCAGTGCCCGGCCCATTGTCTCATAGTTCATGTCAGGCTTGTTCTTCTGCTTCCCCCACAGCTTGGACACCGCTTTGGAGTCCACGAGCTTGAAAATGCCCTTCTCACGCTGGGTCCACTTGATGTACTTGGGGCAGGTGTTCCTGTCTTGCAGCAGCGCCAGGAGGAACTCCCACAGGTAAATGGTGCTGCCTGCCAGAGGGTGAGGGCAGAGTAGGTGACTGCCCGCCGCCTGCACCCTGCTGGGCCCTGCTCCACCCAGTTCCACCATACCTTTGCCATCCTTGGATTTCTTCCGGATGGGAATGCTAGGGTCAGTGACAGGTGAGGAGCTGCGGCTGTCCTTTGTCTTCCGGACTGTGAGGGGCCGGGGAGAGTAGTGTGAGGCTGAGACCCAAGAGGGGAGCCCCAGGGCTGGTCGAGTTGGGCCCCACAAGGCAGACAAGGGGGAGCCAGGTCACCTGGGCTGGAGGCCCAGGGTTGCTCTCCTCAGCTGCCACCCTCGGCCGCCAGCCTCACCTGCCCAACGGGCCATGTTCAACCTCAGGCCCCAGAGGAGGGGAGGTGGGGTAACATAGTAGCCAGTGGGTCCCCTTTATACAACCATAATCTGCTCAGCAGAAGTTTGGAGGTGAAGTAGCAGCCTAAAGGCATGACAGGTGCATAGCGCAGCACCGGCCAGCGGGTTCAGCGGCCGCACTGATAAGGCAGGCCCAGCCTCTCTGCCCTGAGGAAATCAGTACCACCGTGGCTGGCGGAAACCCAAAGTCCTCTTCCATAGATGGCCTGGGCTCCCCAAGTTCTACAGGCAGGAGATAAACCAGCCTGGCTAGGCACGATCAGGGGCCCCAGGCCTGGAGCCGGAACCCTTTGGGACCACTGGCATTCTGGCAGAACTCATGGCTGCTGGGTGGAAGGCTCAACCCGCCAGGCCTGCTGCCTTGGAAGGGAGGCCTTCTGTCTGCCTGACACACCAGGGCTGTCCTCTCGAGTGTCTGAGCCCCATCCGCTCACTCCCAGGGTCTCCCTGACTCCCCACTCCTATTGCCCGCCTCCTGGAAGACACTCGCACACTCAGACACACACACAAACACCCATCCTCCCCCTCTGTCTCTCTTACTTCTCTTCTTTGATTTTCCAGTCCTCTTGGCATTTTCCTCTCCGAGAGCCTTCTCCTCCAGAGATGGCCCCTCGGGGCCACCAGTGTCACCTGCCTCGTTCAGAGCACTGGGCTCAGAGACAGGAAATGAGTAGCTGGGCAGAGTGCCGGCTAGAGCAGGGTCTGAGTCTGGAAGCATCTCAGAGGTGCTAACTGCAAGAAGAAAGGCCTGAAGTGACTGGGGCCCCAGAGCAGCATGGGACTGGGTTCCGGATGCTCAGGGAGGGAGACGCCAGTCCCCACAGCACAGACACAGGCTACCCTTGGAAAGGCAGCACGTGTCCTGCACCATGAGGAGAGGAAACATCTGCAGTGCTGTGGGCACGCGCAGGCCCCGATCACAGCTGCCGCACTTGGAGCCCACAGCCGGAGTTGGGGGGGCTCCAGGCATCACACAAAGTAAAGGACCACCCTGATTTAGTTATCAGCTCTTTTTACAACTAGCCGAGGCCTTGGCATCGTTTAGCCCAATCTCTGCTTTCCTGATGGGTAAACGGGGGCCCAGAGATAGTAAGACCCAAGGTTGCGCAGCAAGCTTGTGCCTGGTACCTGTAAGCCTTTAGGAAAAATGTGTTGACTGGGCCCTCCCCAGTGGCACAACGGGTTAAAGCACAGCACTAGGAAGTTAAGCCACTTCTGCATGAGTTCGATCCCTGCCTTCCCTGGAGGAGATCCACATGGCGCGGCAGACCTCTCCTGACCCGCCCTCTGCTCCCTCAGCAGTGTACTTCATCGATCTGCCTGTTCTGCTCCCCACTTTATCTCTGGTGAATCCTCTCAGCCCTGCACCTCTGGCCTGTACTCCAGTTCTGTATGCATAAATAAATAAATCTTTTTAAAAAATGTGTCAGATCCTGGATGCATATTCTTATCAGTCAGGATTAGAAATGCTAGGACTCTTATCTTGCAGCTTCCCTTTGCATCCCCAGAACCTTGGGCAGGGATATCAGGGGGCCAGGAATCATCCTGTGGTGCCAGAGGGGAGGAGCCAGTGGGGGTTGGGGTGGTTCGTGGGGAAGTAGGAACGAGCCTTCAAGAACAGGGGAGGGACGAGGATGCTCCAAGCCTGGCACATTTCCCAGTAAGTCACGCCCCGCGGCCTTCCTGGGGGCCAAGCGCGAGAGCAGAGGGGCCAGAAGAGTCACCCTGGCCCATGGCATTCAGGCACAACCCCCAACGGGGACGGGCCGTGAGGACACGCAAGGGAAATAAGCCAGGCCCCAGAAGACAGCAGCTATCGAAGCCCACTTCTATGAGGGACCAGGCCGAAAGCACAAGGACGGCCATCAAGGGCCGGGAGCATTTCCGGGGACAGAGTCTTGTCTTGCAAGATGAAGAGTTCTGGAGTGTGCCGCGACGGTTGCACAATACTTAACACCCCTGAGCTGCACACTGACAAGTGGGTAAGAGGGTTCTGTCAGCTACACACCGGGGGCAGAGTCCCCTTGGCCATCTTGTCCTCGTCTGTGGCGCTCTCCTGACCCCTCCCAGCCCAGGCACAGCTAAAAGGAAGAATACCCAGGTCTGCATCTACCTCCAGCAGTCGACACACAGGAGTGGTCCTATAAATGGCGTTTCCTGGCACCTTGACTTAGGCGCCAGGTCTAAACTTACAGATTTGCTTCTCATCCAGCATGTTGTTGGGAGACTCGACGTTGAGCAACACTTCGGTGCTTGACATGGCTTGTGGGGCTGCCTCATTGTCATCTGGTTCCAGCGTCCATGGTGGGGGGAGAAGACAAGTTGCCTCAGGGCACAGCCCAGAAGGGAACAGTGTAGCCCACCCTACTTCACCTTTCCTCTGCACCCTGGTACCAAGATCCCGGTGTCCACGCCTCGTTGTCCTGCCCCATTCGAGCCCCCCTGCATGGTCCCCTCGCTACGGGGGGGTGCTACCTTTCTGGCTGGTCTGACTTCCAAGGATTGGGGACCTGGCGCAGGCTGCATGGGCCACTGGAAGCCACCGTGACCTGCGCCCCTTTCTCTACTGGCTTCCTGGCCGGAGGGGAACAGACCTGCCAGCAGGAAGCTGCCCTCCAGGATCTGATCCTGCGTCATGCACACGGTGCCGTCCGCTACGATGCCGCTGTGGCCGTCGTCCAGCTCCAGGCCCGAGTACAGGTGCAGCAGCTCAGGGTAGGGCACTTGCTCCACGATCACGGCCGGGAACACCGAGGGGTCCTCCAGCTGGGGAACACGGGGGCGGCTTCAAGCCTCCCGCCCCAGCGCGTCCTCCCCACCAGAACCCGCCCTCCTGGCCTCCCGGGCGGCCCTTAGTGGGCTGATGACTTGCTCGGAGCCTCGCCTCATGGAGCTCTTGCTCGCACAGCGCGCTGGCTCTGCACCACCCGCACTCGCGCAGGGCGGCAGCCCTAGTTGGTGGCCGTCCTGGCGACCCGAAGCCTGTGCCCGCGGGCCCACCGACACCAGTGGGAAGTGGTGAGGTGGCCGCAAGGGCTAAGAGCTCCGTGAGCAGCTGCAGCCGGGGTTGGGTGCCCAGGCTAAGGGGCCGCGACCGTGGGCACCGTAGGGCTCGGCCTATGCCAGGAAAGGCAGAAAAGCAGACATCACAGAAGCAGGCAGGCCAGGGCCGGGTCCCGGATGGGCAGCTGCTCACATGCGAGGAGAACCCGAGAGGGGAAAAGCAGGTTTGGGGGGACATTAAGAGGCCTGTCTGGCCGTGGTGCATTTGAAGTACCTTTGAGACATCTAAAATGAAGACACCTATCAGGGAGTCGGACGGATGTGTTCAAGAGCTAAAAGGATGATCGCTACAGCTCTTGGGACTCTGGCCACTGGAGAACAAAGTTGAGCGAAAGTCAAAGCTAAATAAAAAAGGGCTGTGATTGCGGCTGTGTTTTGTTGTTGTTGTTGTTTTAATGCATAGAAGGCACTATACCAGAATGTTCGTCATCATTGCATTTAGGTTGTGGAATTTTGGGTGATTTCCCCGCCCACACTTTCTACTTTTCTGTATTGTACAAATTCTTTTTCACAGGAATTTTAATTCTTCATGAAAAAAGGAAGAGAGTGCATAGTTCCATGTAATGTTCTTGGAGGAGCCAGAAGAGTCAAAACTGATAAAGTGCCTGTGGATTTTGCTACTGGGCAGTTAGGTTGGCTCGAGCAGTTTCAGGGGGGCTGGGGTCCCAAGGTACATTCCAGCTGATTTCAGAAAGGATGGCCCGTGGCCGGCAGGCGGGAAGGTGCGGGTTTTTAAGGCGCCTGTCCCAGGCAGTAGCCACTGCTCAGAAGGAATTATGTAACTGTAAATGCGCTTACTTTCTAGGGTTACAAGTCCGGCTGCCCTGGAAGTGGCTCAGGCTGCCCGAACCAGGGAGCACTGGCCCCACAGCTGCAGCACAGGCAGCACCCCAGAAGGCTCCTGGGTTGTGCTCGTCCACTGTCTGTCAGCTTCCCTGTGTATAACACTGGGGCATTCCTATTGTTGACCCCATGGCTTTTAAAAATAAACCAATATGCATTAAGCCCTTAGAACAGGGCCTGGCATAGATAGGTTCTCAAGAAGTGTTTAGATTTCAGGGTCTTCTAGAAGACTAGGAATGTTTTATTTCTTAACTTGGGTGGTGAGTCCGTGGCTGTTAATATGATAGCTTTTCTTTCATGTCTGTATATGATTAATGCACTTTTGTCTTCATGATACATTTTGCAGTAAAAATTGTTTCCTAAAAAGAGTGGGAAAGGGAGGTGAGGAAGTAAACATGGGGTGGAAGTTACACTGGGAAGGAGGAGCTGAAGGAACTAGAAACAAGTGATGAGTGATACCAAGCACTGAGACCCCAAGTAAGGCTCGACTTTCCTGCCTTCCCGCACAAGGCCTTCCAGAGGCTAGGGACACCAGAGGAGTTAAATAAAAGCAAGCAATTGAGGGCAGAGCCCCTGGAGGGAATGCAGTGTGCTCAAGGGCCACTAGGGGGCAGCCTTCGGCAGGTACCAGAGATGCCACGAAGGTTTCTGTCCTCACAAGGAAAAATTAGGATGGGGGCCCTAACCAGGCTGGGGTGCCCTTGCAGATAACCCAGCTGGTTCTCCTCTTGCTGAAGGTGGGGAGATGGCAGAGGGGGAGGATGGGACTTGCCCAGGTAGCACTACGGCCAAACTAGCCTCGTAGCCTAGAGCTCCTGACTGCGGGCGCATTCCTTCTGTGGTGCCGGCTGCCTCTTCCCCAGTTTGGGGCAGTGACAGTGACGAGTGTGCAGGAACATCATCCAATGGGTACAGCTAAGTGCCCGGTGCGGGGCAGGGCATGAAGCAGTGGGAGCCTAAGCACAAGAATTCTGCCTCTTTGCCCCAGGACCCTCCCACCAGAAGGCCCCACTTCCCATTTCTCCTAAATCAGGTTGAGGCCAAAAGCTGTTATGGAAGGGCCCATCAACCTGGCCAGACACAGGGGGTGCCGGTGCTAGGTGACGGGTGGGACCTGGCCCTGAGGCTGTCCCAGGGGCTTCCTCACTGCGACACTGGGGGTGAAGGGCAGTGACAGGGAACACACAACAGAGGCCACTGCACACCTGCTGCTGGACCAGTGGCTTGGCTGATGTACTTAGCAGCTGCCGGGCTGGCTCAGAGACTGATGGGCCACGTAACTGCAAGAGGCAGCGGCTCATGACTGACCGGTCATGTGAGGGAGTCGCTGCCGATGCACAGCCGTCTGGAGGGCAGGCCCAGTGCCCTGGACCTAGTAGGTGCTTGATCAATATTTGCTGGCCGGCCGGCTGGCTGGCTGGCTGGCTCACTGACTGTTTGCCTGCCTGTCTGCATCCATCTGGTTGTCTACCCTGGCTAACTAGGCTCTACATTCTGGGGCCCTACCTGGTGGATATCGTCCATCCCGTTGCTTGCAAACTCAAAGATCAGGTCACTGGGTTGCAGGGTAATAGCCATGCTGTGTTCCCAGAGCTGACAGCGGGATTTGCAGGGCCCTCTGGAGCTGCAGGGGTTCTTGATGAAGTGCTTCTGCTCAGGGACCTTGCAGCCCAGAGCTCACACCACAAGCCACAGTAAAATTCAGGGTGTTGAGAGCAGGAGTAAGGGGTGGCCTAAGCCAGGTTCAAGGCTGCATGCTGGGCTGGGACAACCGCAGGCTTGACCTAGGGAGAAAGGAGAAACGGGTGCTGTGAGTTCGTCCCCTTCCTTCAGCTCAGGTCCCAGCACACAGGGACCTGGGCACGCCGGGCAAACTGCCAGAGAGGGCTGCCCACCTGGGGAGGACTGTGGCAGAGAGATGGGGGAGAGCAGAAAGGAGGCAGGGCAAAGGAAGGGGGAGAGGTAGTGAACAGGGCACCTCCAGTGGGATGTGGCTCAGTACGTCTGGGTCACCAGCACCTGTACCTGAACAGGCCTGAAGATGAATCTCCGAAGCTTCATTCCCTGCCCTCCTCCCTCTGGCAAAGGTGACAGAGGGGTTTTGGGTTTACTTGACCCTCATATTCATCCCCAGGGCATACCACAGGCGAGTCAGGGCCCATGGATGGGGCAGCAGCATGGGACCCCTAAAATTCCCTTGGGTTGGGGAGGAATGAAGTGCCAGGCATTGTGAGTGGGGGGCCGGGCTGTGGATGAATAAGCTGTTCTTCTAGAGACTGCCTGCCTCAGTTTCCCTAGGGGGTGGGGGTCACTTAGCTCTGCAGGGCAGAATCTCCAGGGGAAGACTTGCCTCACTGGGGATAGAGGGGAGCCATGTCTGACCCAGCCACCATCTGACTGACCTAGAGGAGGAAAGGCCCCTCAGGCTCAGCTCTGTGTCTGGAGAACCAGGAGACGAGAACAGGTGGGCCAGCCCAGTCATCACCCTGCCGACTCCCGCTGGTCACGGGAGAGGATGGCCTCTGTACCGTGTGGGTTTGCTGTTGCTTCAGCTTTGCTTTCAGTTTCAAGACTGAACTGTCACCCTGGGAACTTGTGAGGAGAGCCCTGGTGGGGGGAAGGGCCCTCAGAACCTTCCTTCTCCTCTGGGCCCCACGCACAGCACCCCCCCTTCCAGGAAATCTGTCTACTGCGGCCCACACATGTCTCTCCTCTCCCGGAATGCCTCTCACACTCAGTCTGCACCTCAGGGCTCACACGACACCCGGGGCCTGCGATCATTTCCTCTGCCAGCTGCTCTTTTGCATGTTGTCTGCCGTCACACGCCTGCTGCTCCCCCCACCCAGGCCTCCTGCCTGTCGCCGGCTCTGCTCCTCTGCCCCCAAAAGGGCTTCCCCACCGCTACATCTTTAGGCCTTAGGGCTCCGGTTTTGGTGGTCTGTGTGAGTGGTGTGTCTAAAATCAGCCAGTTCATGTGATCACCGGAAGACGTGGGTCATCACACCATCCTCAGAGTGACACACTTGACCCCCTACCTCCTCCAGTGTCCATGGCAGTGCCAGGGTGGCCAAACCTTCTCCTGGCCCAGAAAGAAATGAGGAACTTCAGAGAGGGGCAAAGAGGAGAGGAGGGAGGGGAGCCTGGGTGACCTCCCTGATGACCGCTCTCCCCCACAGGAGACACCCAGGCCTCTCCCACTTCCTTTCCGTTAGCCCACAGGACTGGCTCCACCCTCTCCCCACCCCCACCCCACACCTTTCTACCCATCCCCAGCAACAAAAAAAAACTTTGAGAAGTCACTCAACTCAACCTGTCAGGTCCCTTTGGCTGTTAAGACAGTCTGGCTGGGACGGAGAGGCAGAAAAGGCACAGGCCTTGTCTGGCTGGGGCCCCTCCCCCTCCCCACTGGCCCCTGCAAATGACCTGGCTCTTCTGGCCTCTGAAGCTGCTCAGGGCCAGTTATGCTTGGAAGGTCTGTCTCCCCCGTCACGGCGCCCCAAGGCCCACACTCGCAGCTCCTACTCTCCTGCAGGCTGCCTATCAGCCTTGAGAAGCCTTCTCAAGCTAATCAAATGAAACGTGATCACTTTCACCTAATCCCACTTTGCCTAAACTCGAAACAACTGTGTCTACTCCCCACCCCAACCAGGTCATCCTGCCAGGGCCCCTCATCTCTGGCTGGTCACGGATCTGGCCGCAGTCTGTATTGTGTGTGAGTTCGCTGCCGGGTGCTCCCAAGCCCCGGGGAACTTCTGTGCACCTGCTTTACTCCCCCCATTAAAAAGTGCCCGCTGCTCCCTCAGCAGTGTACTTCATAGATCTGCTGTCCTGCTCCCCACTCTGTCTCTGGTGAAGCCTCTCGCCGCCCCTGCACCTCTGGCCTGTACCCCAGTTCTGTATGCAGAAATAACCAATCTTTTAAAAAAAAAAAAGTGGCCTAGTTGAGGGTGGGGACCACTGTTTGCTTGTCCATGGAACACACTGATGGCTGGTCAGGGGTGGATGGGTGGACAGATGGTAGTGCCAAGGAGGTGTTTTCTGGGCTACGAGAGTAGCCACGTGAGCACGGCTCACATGTGGGGCGGGTGTCGCTGGACGAGAGGAGCGTGTGGGCTGTTACACGGGGTAGTCCTGCATTGGGATTGCCCTGCTGTGCTGTCTGCGTTTGCACGGATGGAGCACACCACTGTTACACAGGGGTGCAGGGTGTGTCCATGTGGCCCGAGTGCGGGGGCAGGTGCGTGACAGCCTCTGTGTGTGAAAGGGCTGCCATGTGCTGGCCGGTGGAGCCACGAGCTCAGTCTTGTTTCCTCCTCCTCCAGGCTGGCCTTCATGAGAAGACGAGAGCTGATGCCTAATGTCCTCTCCAAGAGGCTGTGGTCAAGGTGGGGGTGGGCTGGGGCAGGACCCAGGGTTCTGGGGCTGAGCGTGTGGCCACGGCTCTACACCCCCACAAAATTCAGTCACACATTTCCCAGGAAGAGAATGGCAGCAGAAACAGAATATGTCTGTGCCCCTTGGGTCCGTAGGGGTGAGCTACTCTCCCCGGCCAGTTGGCAAGGAGCTGCTGGGGGTGGGGGTGGCCGGACTGTGCGGCCATGGTATTTCCTCTTATTGACATAAAGAGGAGTCCTCGAGCTCAGAATCGGTGACTTTGGTGCAGGCTTTTATGTGTCCACCTAAGTATTTGAATTCAGGACTTGGTTCCACTGGCCCAGAACTGTGAGGCTGCACCCAGAAGGCAAGGCTGAACCCTTCAGCCCTCAGCTGAGGCTGAAGCTAGGTGAAGGGGTATATGTAGCGGAAGGAAGTAACTGTCCTCTTGTCTTGGCCAAGGCTAAGAAAACTCCCCTCCCACCCCACCCCCAAAGAACCTTCCAGTCCAGAGAGTCTTGCCCCTCCCCCTCGAAGTTTGAGGATTTGAAAGTGAGAGGTAGGGAGAAGCTCATTACTTTGCATATTCACTCACTCTCCCTGTCAAGAGGAGTGAACCGCCCCCCATCAAAATAACCTTCCTCTCCCGGGAACCCAAACCAAAGAAGCCACCACCCTGTTGGAGGCAAGAGAGGCCCACCGGGGCCCCTCCCTAACAGATGCACTGGGACACAGTTCCAGGCTCTAGAGCCCTGGACAATGCTTGGCTGACGAGTGGGAGGCCCCAGGGTGCACACAAACACTGGGCCCCAATGATCGAGGTGCCTGGGAATCCTTAGTAACGGGGGTGGGGGGTGGATTCCCCACACCCCAGCATGTAGGTGCACAGCTCACAGCTAGCCCAGTCAAAGTCCACTCTCCTAGGTGGCAAAAGCCCCCTCCCTCCACTCCCGCGAGGCCGCTACAAGGCCCCTGACTCCCAGGGCCTGCCCCACTCGGCTGCCAGCAGAGCCTCGGTGGCAGCACCCGCCCCAGCTGCCGAGTGCGCAGGTCTGTGCGTGTGTGCATGTGCGCTGGGTGTGGGTGGGAGCGTGCGCGCGCGTGCTGTGCAGGCAGGAGCAAGCGAGGATGCCTGCAACCCCCGCCTGCAAATGCACACCTCTTGCTCTCTGTGGTTCAGACTGCATTTCAAAACCAAAACAGCAAAATAGAAGTGGTTTGGCTACTCCTGCGTCACCACAGCTGGGCCCCTTCAGATGTACAGACCCTCCTGGGGCTGTCACTGGAGCACGTCAGGTGGGGCCCAGCACCCGCCCCTCTGGGCCTCCTCTGAGAAACAGCCCCTATGTGAATGCCACGTCCACCATCTCCATGGAGTTTAAATCTACACCCATTCAGCTGAGCCGATGACTCTCACAGAGTTGCTCTCACACCCGTGGCACTGTCACACACGCCAGGAAACATGGGGGCCAGATGGTGGGCCGGCCGGGCCACAAAGCAGAGTTCCCCTCTGGTTCCTCTTCCCCTCAGAGCCCACTCTCCTGAAATACCCTGTCCTCCAGGAAACCTTTCTGGAATTCTCTGGAAAGGAAGTGACAATTTCCTTCATGCCATTTCCTACTCCTCCAACACCCCTCCCCCACAACCACAAACAAAATGGAAACTACCCCAGGAACAGCTGTACCCTCCACTTAAAAACAGCCCCTCCTCCATCTAATAGTCGTCAAGCAGCCAATCTGCACGGCCCACCACGTGACCGGCGGTGTGTATTTAAGAGACTGAAGGCCAGCGTCAGGGGACCAAGTGTGTAGTCGTGGACGGAGCACGAAGTAACCCACCGTGGGATGCACCCACAACCTTGACCCCGTTCGGGCTGGCCTGCAGTGAGCAAGCCGAGTCCTGCTCCTTAAGCAAGTGCCCAGCTAAGGAGCCGGCCACAGCTCTTGTCTGTCCTGCCCTCTCCTCCCTCTATCCACCACCCCCACCATCTGAGATGAAATCAGGAAGAGGGAGGGAGGAAAATAAAGGTTTTGCAAGCTTTGGTGGTTGGGGTTTCTCTGTGCTTATTTACAAGAAACCCAGTTCCTTTGTTGGCCCTGGTCACCGCCTGACTTCCAGCGCGGGCGCGCGGGGCCCAGGGCTCTCCTCCAACTGCCCCTGCCCTCCTCAGCTTCGGCCCACCCAATGTGTATGTACTCCACCCTCTCCTGGCTGCGTTCCTACGTGCGACCCTGGAAAAGCCAGTCATTTCTCGGGGATGCGGTTGGTGTTACCCTAAAGTGGGTGGTGGCTGAGGGTAAATCCAGGCTTAGCAGATGCTCACGGGGGAGTCTAGGGCGAGTGAGTGAAGATGGCGGTGGGAAAGCACTTTGAAAACTAGAAGGCACTTACCCAGGTGGTGAGTTGCAGGTGACCGCCTGGAGAGCAAGGGGGCCTGGGGGCCCCATTAAGCCCCCCAGGACTCCCCCACTGGCTCCAGGCCATAGACAGGGTGGGGCTAGAGGCTTCTAGTTGTGGGCTTGCAGGGGACTGGCCCTGAGCCTGGGCTGAGGCCCACGGGGATGGAAAGGCTGCTGTGGTTGGTGGGGTGCTCCAAGTCCCCTGTCCTCACCACCTTCACCCCGCCCCAGCCTTTGGGTTGTGGTTATGTGGCAAGAAGAACAGTGCCAATGCCCCAATAGGGGAGGGGGGAGGGGGGCTACTGACAAAGGGAACTTGCCTCCCCAGCCAACTCAACTCCCAGAGACCCCACCTGAGAATGCTAAAAGAGCACCCCCTGGAGGTGCCTGTGGCCACCACATCCGCATCTCTATGCTCCAGGGACAGGGAGGAGGCAGAGGGGACCCTGCCCCACTGGATGGCTGCTGTGCCCCTGATGGTGGAGCCCAGGAGTCTTGCTTCCTACTTCCCAGCAGGCCGGGAGGCTGAGGGCTTCCTAGAGAGAAGCCCACCTTTTGCCTCAGGGTTCAGACAGGTCACCTTCCCCTTCTGTGAAGCGGACATCCTTCCAGTCAGGCCAGCAGGCTAATATAAGTGAAGCTCTCTCTGATGCCCCAAATGTGCTTTTCCATTTTTGGTCTGATTTGTGTTTTTTTGGCTAAGGCCACTCATCAGATGTTCAGTTTATATTAAACTCAATGGACAGGGGGAAAGGGAACCACAAATGGTGGGATGAAGTGAAGGCTGGGTGGTGGTGGGGAGCAGAACCAAGCACTATAAAACTTCTGGTCAGGAGGAAATGAGCTTGATTCTGGGGAGGGGGGAGTAGTCGGGGAGGTGAAGAATAAGTTGGACACCTGCAGGCCTGGCCCCAACAGGTGCAGGACTTTGAACTTATTATGGAAGGCAAATGGGAGCGACTGCCGGTAGCGACGGGGGGCGCAACAGTTGGAATGCAGGAGAGTGATCTCAGAGCCGTGCTGAAGGAGAAAAGAGCCGGTGTGAGGGGTGATAGCACAGGTGCAGAGACCCCAAATTGTAAGCCCATTCTGGAGGTAGGAATGTTCAAAGATACAGAGCCGTCGGGCCAGGAAATCAGGCCAGAAGATGACTTCAGCTTGGATTGTTTGAAGGTGAGATTATCTCAGAAAATCCAAGATTCAAGGTGGAACCTCCCAAAACACACACACACACACACACACACACACACACACACAAACACCACAAGCCCGTGCCTGGCAGGCCCAGCTTTCAGTGGCCAAAGAAGCAGCCCTGAGCATACAGTGCTTCAAAAGTGGCAAGAGCTGAATGAAAGGTGGCTTTGCAGGGCACACACACACACACATTGGTGTGGCAGGGAGGGAGGAAAGAGCAACAGCGAGCAGAGACTAATTAAATTCATTAGTGGGTTTTTTAGAAGCTGGGGTAATCTGTGACTCGGCACCAACAGGATATTAACTCAGATAACTTTTATTAAGGGCAGTGTTCTTTGTCAAGGTCTCTGCCAGTGCACGGCCTAGAAACCGACGCGGAGGCTCCTGGCTCGGATCAGGGACCTCTGGGCAGGAGAGGCTGCTTTGTGCTGCTGGCTTGATGCAGGATGTCCCTCACAAGGGCCTCCTACTGGCCACTTTCCCAGCCAGCGAAAGAAAGTCAAGAGTGGTCCCCGCTCCCCTAGCAAAGGGGAGGTGGGGGCACACTAAGCCTTTCTTGGACTCAAAGTCCCAGCATATCAGGGTTAGAAGGACATGAAGATCATCGCCTCCATCCCCTGTATCATCCAACTGAAGACCTGAGCCCTGTGGGAGGAGAAGTGACTCACTCAAGGTCACACAGGCGACCTCTCTTCCTCCTCAGCTCATTGTCTCTCAGCACCCTCAGCAAAGCCAACCCTTTCCTCTGGGGAGAAGGCAGCAGCCAAAGGCCCGGGGCTGGCAAACAACAATGAGGCCACACATGTGCAGAACACATTTAACTTTCTCAGCCACTTCCCCACCTCAGTGCCTTTGTTACGCTGTCCCCTAGGCCTGAGAGGCTTTCCCCAATTTCTGCTGATCCAAGTCCCACACAGCATTCAAGATCTTAAGCTAATGTCACCTTTTCAAAGCCTACCTGCTTCCTTGCCACCTAGGAGAATCCTCCTCCTCCTCTTCTTCCTTCCCACCTCAATGTGACTCTTAAAGCACATTGTTGGCAAACTGCGGCCCACAGGCCCAATTCAGCCCACCTTCTGTTTTTGCACAATCCATGAGCTAAGAATGATTTTAATAGTTTCAAATCACTGGGAAAAATTTCAAGAGTGATATTTTGTGCCACATGAGAATTATAGGAAATTCACATTTCTATGTTCACAAATAAAGTTTTATTGGAGCTCAGCTATGCTCATTTGTTTACGGCTTGTCTCTGGCTGCTTTTGCATTGTAAGCTGAGTTGTGACCAAGTTTGCATGGGCTGCAAAGTATAAAATACTTTGTGGCCCTCCCTGGTAGCACAACGGGTTAGGACTGCCAAGGCTGCCAAGCCAGCCGTAGCCGCCTCGGTGTGAGTTCGATCCCTGGCCCTGGAGGTGACCCACATGGCGCAGCAGACCTCTCCTGACCCGCCCGCTGCTCCCCTCAGCAGTGTACTTCATCAATCTGCCTGTTCTGCTCCCTACTCTGTTTCTGGTGAATCCTCTCACCCCACACCTCTGGCCTGTACCCCAGTTCTGTATGCATAAATAAATAGATCTTTAAAAAAAATAAATACTAGCTAATCCTTTGCAAGAAAATTGTGCTCACACCTGGAGTAGAGGCCTCACTCACCTTCACTGTGTACAGATGCATCAAGTTCATTTCTGAGAAAAGTATAACACTGCACTTGACGGTGCCTGGAGAGAGTTATGGAACGCCCAATATAAAGGTGACAGATTGTCATCAAAGTTTGGGCAGGCCCTGGCTCCACCCACAGGGCAACCTTGAACAAGTCACTTCTGCTTCCAGGCCTCAGTTTCCTCAGTTGCGCAATGAGGGGTGGGACAGGATGACCTAAGGCCCTTTCTCACCTCTCTCATTCTTAGAGACTCAGCCATCTTCATCTCCAGCTCACTTTGTTTTAAGCAAGCACCATCCTCCCCATCTTTTCTCTCAGGGCAAAGCTTATAGAAGGTTCTCCTGCCCAACTGTGGTTTTCCGCTGCTGCTGCTGCCGCCGCCATGAGCCTGCTCACTCCAGACTCATCTGCCCCTCCCAGCCCCTTCAGCTGACCCTTCTCTCTGAACTCCCCTCCCTATAAAATGAAGATGGCTTCCTGTGAAAGACCTCTACCCGCACCCCAATCCGGTGGATCCACAGCCTCCAGTTTTTGGCTCTCAGGGCCCACAGCCAACAGGCCACTGAGCCGGAGATAGGGTCGACTCCACTGCACCTCTGTTCTGCCAGAGGAAACAGCCTCTCTCTGCCACTTCCTGTCCCAGGGGTTTCAGCAGCTTCCCCTTCAGAACTGGCTGGCCCTACAGCCCCGCCTCTGCCCCACACAGGTCAGAAAGTATACGGAGGGGAGGGGAGGGGTCCTGTGAGCTAGGGGGAGGCTCCCTCACAGGAAGGGTGTCTACAGTTTTCTACACCACGGGACGCCCCAGCACCTCTTATGCCAGCCTGCTTGGACGGGGGAACAGGGACAGGAAGGGAGTTGGGGCTGTCTCCACAAACCCTCCCGTGTCGTGTCGGCAGACACATGAAGTGAGTTCATCACCACATGGAGCTATCACCTTGGGGGGTCAGAGTGAGGCTGGCCGTAGAGGAGTAGATACAAGAACAGACTATAGCTGCTGAGGTCAATGTTCATCTGGCTGAAGAGCTGCCTGAGGTGGCTTCAGATGGAGGGGGGGGTGTTGCAGGTCCAACAAGGGGGAGCTGATTCAGAGGAGCAGGTGACACTGACATAAATGTCACTTCTTAAGTTGGCATAATTTTGTTCCTATCACCAATGGACAGATGCAACATTGGAGAGCAAGGTCCTCTATTACATGTATGTGGGTCAAGGGTAGTAGCATTTTCTGGGTATCGGGACAGAAAGTTATCACATTCCATCGTGCTGCTGACTTGGTGTGGTGACTTCCACTGGTAAGCACCTCCCCGTTACCCATTAGAGGCATGGCTCCTAGCAGGGGCCTACATGTTCCAGATGGGGGACTAGCTCTAGGCTGCCTTCCCCAGGTGATGGGTCAGAAGTTCAGTGCAGCCACGGTCCTGCACCTCTGCCCAGTTGCCAGCCCTCCCGAGGACAGGCTAGAAGTATGTGATGATTCTAGAAACCTAGATGCCTGAGACGGGGGACTAGTAGCAGCTAGATGCACTCTCCCTTGGTCTGCCTCCAGGAATACAGTTCTGTGAGGTTCAAGTAGCGATGAGAAGAGCTAAGATGACTCGTAGAAATGGCTCTGGTGGGTCAAGGAAATGGCTGGGAACATGGTCTTAATGCCTCTTGGCTCTGGGAGGTCATCCTCTCCCGCCTTTGGCCAAGAGCCCTGCTCTAGGCCTGCTGTCAAGAGAGCACTCTTCCTTTTCTCTCAACCCTCATTCATGCCTGAGGGGGTCTGCTCCACAAAAGCCTGCTTCTCCATCCCAGCAACAAGGAGTAAATAACTGCTTCACAGCTGGTATGGTGAATGCCAAGGAAGCCTCAGAAACATCTGGATGTGCACCTGGGCGCCTGCCAGCCCCTCCCTACAGCTGCAGCGCAAACCCAGGGCCAGGGTTTGGTTCCTAGCCTGACTTGAAGCTGGTGGCACGTGTTTGGAAAGCACATCTAGACTGGGTGGAGGGAGTGGAAGCCAGTGCTGGTGGGGCTGGCACTGATCTGAGTTGGGCCTGAGACAGCGGGTGTGGCTGCTGTGGCCTGGGTCATGGGCCTGGGGGGAGGGGGGAATGGAGCCTGTCCAAACATGGGTAAGATTTTCTTTTGAGCCCTTTACTATCACTTCAAGTTGTCTCCCCTGCTGCTGGGGAAGACAGAGTAAAAAGTACAGGGAAGCCAGCAGGGGTCTCATGCATTGGATATGAGCTGTGGGATGGGTGTCCTGCCAGGTGCGCTTCAGAAACTATCCCCTAATTTCTTAGGACCTCGCTACAGAGGAGTGAGTTGCAGAGGTGGGGTTTGAACCCAGTTTTATTTCTAGCTACTAAGACTCTTGCACCTTTCTTTTCAGTGAAATCTCTTTGGGTAAGAATTCCCTTTTACAGTTCCATTTTAAACACGGAAGAAGTAAGCCCCCCCCCAAGACAAGGTGACGTGATTGTACATCAACATTGGAGGCAGAACTCCAGCCCAGACCTCTGTCACCATTACCTCAAAGTCCACACCTTTCCCACCAGCCCGTGCTGATGAACCCCTGTCAGGATCCCTAGCTCCAGCTTGCACAAAGCCCAACTTTGAAGGTGCAGTCTCTGTGATATACCTTCCACAAAAGCATCCCAGGCCCACATCCCCAGCCCCCTCAGGATCTCAATCTCAACCAAAGCTCCCTCTGAGAAGCAAACCCTAACTTCCTGGCCTGGGTCTGCACAAAATGGTGACAAGTTGAGTCCCTGTGGCCAGTTGTGCAGGAAGGGCTCTGTGGAGTAGGAGACAGCCACCTCTGTTGATGAAGGCGGCTGACTATCCCCGTACCTTAGTGGCCTACTATTCTAGGAGTTCCTGGCTCCAGATCTGGAGTAGCCGTGGCATGGTCCCTGCCCCATAAATATACACTTGCTCTTGGCTTACACGTAATGGAAGTCTGGGTTCTTATCTCAGGGTGTTGGTTCACATGTTTATTCAAATATTTATGGAAAGTCAGACCTTAGCACTTCATATGTGCTAGGCCCATGGCCACGGGTTACCCCTGGGCTCACCCCATTCTTCTCTGTGGGGTGCCTCACGTCTAAGTTCCCAGTATGCAGGGTGAGCCCATCTGCCTGAACAAGGACAATACCCATCTGCTGGGTTTTGTCCACCCCTCCCCCACCCCCACCTTTATAGCCAATGTCTCTTCCAAACGGAGGCCCAAGGATTGGGGGAAATGGGGAGTGACTGCTAATGGATACAGATTTCTTTGTGGGGTGATGAAAAGATTCTAAAATGGATTGTGGTGATAGGTACACAACTCTGTGAGTATACTAAAAGCCGCTGAATTGCATACTCTAAGTGGGTGGATTGTACGCTACTGGACTCTATCTAATAAAGCTGTTATTTCAAAAAATAACAAACATCTGAGCCATAGAGGACAGCAGCTCACTCAAGGCCACGCGCAAGCAGACAGAGCAGCTCAGTAGGCTCTAGGCCTTCTGATTTATGACTCTGAGTCTCCTTGCTATCAGCCTACCCATAACCCTAAGCACGGATAACTGCCAAGGTTCAGCGAGTGTGCAAGGCAGGGCCAGCCCTGTGCATGAGGGCCGGCAACTGAACCTAAAACAATGGGCAAGGCTCTAACCCAGAGGCTTTCATTTAGGTCTGCCGTCAGTATGGCCAAGCCCCTGCCCCTCTCTGGGTCGCAGCATCCTCCCTCCACCTCCACACACACCCCATGTAAAGGGAAGTGGAAGAGTTTGGCAAGAGTTAGAAAACCTCTCAGATGGAATACAATGGCCTGTCAGCTCTGTGGTTCTCAGGGTACTGCGGGAGACCGTGGATGCGTTAGGTGCCTCAACCCATGTTCCTTGCCGAGAGGGAAAACCCGGGGAGTTCTCAGGAGAATCCAAGTTTCTCCAAGGGGGCAGGGTCGCTTGGTCCTGATTTCTCCACCAGCAGTTCATAATAGAGACCCACAGAGCATGTCCTATGGCCATGTCAGGAACCAGGTTCTTGGCGTGGCTCCCAGGCAACCCCACCTTGTGCTGAACTTGGCTCCATGGTGGAGGGAGTGATTGCTGAGGGCCACTGGTCTAGCCCCTGCTGGACAGGATGTTTCCACATCAAGCCCCACTTCCTGCAGCTAGGCCTGGGCTCCGGTTCCCCCCTTCTCCTGCCATCTGGTCGCCTGCCCTCTGCCCCCTCCCCTTGCTGGGTGTTTACAGGCTGCCTTATCAGCCTGGGGAATCTGGGCCTCACCCAGCCGGCTGCCCCACCCGCCTGGGGCTCTACCTGGTGTGCTCTAGTCACTGTAGACCCTGGCGGGTGTGGAGGAAGGTGGCCTGTGTCCTCATCACCTGCCAGAATGAAACCTGGTTGTTCAGAGTGCTTTATCTACCTTCCCTGAGCTAGGGTGTGTGGATGGTCTTTGTATATTGTCATCTTCTCTATCTGCAGGCTATGGGGACAAGAATGAGGCCTCTGGGCTCTGAGGAGGCTACCTTTGGCCTGGAGAGCCTCGATGGCGCTTTTCTTCTCAGCCACCAAGAAGTGAGCAATGGCTCGGGAGTACAAGCAGTTTTTGTTTCAACTGAAGAGAGCTATAAACACTCCAAGCTAAAGATGAGGCAGAAGGAGGGACTGCCAGTTGAACGTGGTGGAGGAGGGAAGTCGGGGGAGCCGTGGGCATGGCCTTGGTAGACCCTTGCACAGACTTCAGAGTGTCAAGGGTTCCATGCTGCCTCCAGCCCACCCTGGACTACTCACCCACCCAGTGACTAGGATGAGACCAGACCTAATCAGTGAGCAAGTTCAACAACTTTCTCCCAGGATATACAGGCCTAGATTTTTTCCAGCAAATGAGTGTGAAGTAAGAAATGAACAAGCTACATTAATGGGTTGCTCTTCTAGCACTTTAGGCCAAGATTTTGAAAGTTCTGACCTGTCATAGATAAGTCCCCCAGAGAGAAAATCCAACAGAGAGAAAAACCTCCTTGCTAACCAGGACTCTGAGCAGGAATCAACGTCAGCTCCTCTTCCAGGGGCTACCATTTTGTTCACTACTAAATCAATTAAAATCTACTTAGGCAATAGATGGCAACATTCAAACTTAAGATAAAATACCATACTTGAAGAAATTTTATGAAACCCATGCCCTTCCTGGACTCTGGGATACAACTCAAGAGCTTGGGGCCTTTGGGTGGGAACATCTGGACAGCTGTGCTCCAGAATGCCGCTATCAAAAGGCTCTGTACCCACAGGCATGCCATGTCACATGGCTCCTTGGCCTCCAGTCTCTCCCCCACCACACCCCAATTTCATGCAACCCAGGGCACCTCACAAGCTTACTGACCCCAGCAGCCAGAGCTCTAACAACCACCCTCCCATCTCAGGGATGGACTTCCCCACCACTCACAGAAATCACAAACCACACCCAGTGTCAATAGCTGACACTGAGCTCAATGTGTCACCTCTCTTCTTACACGTTTTCATCATAAAAGGCAATCTGCCTTCACCTAAGGAGTGGCTTAGGGGCACTAGCGGAGTAGGCCAGTGGGTGAGTGAGCAAGGGGGTGTTTCTCTGTGCTTCTGTCTCCTGTCATGGAGCTTCACCACCTTCTCCCCTGCCTATGGTCACTGTTAGGACACTGTAAGAAATGGATGTGAAAACCTTTGAAAAGCTAACTACTAGGCCTGGTGAGGCCACTGGACTCAGTGTGAGGAAGATAAAGTTCCAGTCATAGCCTTGCCTAGCTCCTCCCCCAGCTTTTGAGCCAGTGCCAAACTCCTCCTCTAGGGCACACATTTAGATCTATGGCTGTGGCCACACCAGCCACCCTCGCTGAGCTTTACAGTCCAAACTCATCTGCTCAGTTTCCAAAGGTCCTTCACAATCTGACCCCACCCTACCTACTCGGCCTGGTCTCCTATGATTTCCCAACTCCAGTCTGGGCCTGAAGCCCAGCGGTCTCCTCATGGTCCCCTGAGGGAACATTCCAGGCTCATTTACGGAGTTTCTCTGGCCAGTCCTTGCTGCTGTTTGGGTTCATCAAATAGTACCCATCCACCAAGCTACCAGCCAAGTTCCCCAACCCTATGGCAATGATAACTCTAAGGTACATCCATGAAGCCCCCTTCTCAAACACCTATAATAGCCCTTAAATTTAGCCATAAGATCTCTTAATCCCACTGTTCTGAAATGCTTCTTCATTATCTCAAGTGTATGTCTTGTTTCCCCAGTGGGCAGCAAAATCCATAGGGTCAAGGACCATTTCATCTTCTCCTTGCTCTAACACAGGTCTGGGCATTCATGAACTAAGTCCCTGGAGGCAGATCTTTAGGAAAGAGACCACGGGTCCTAACAGATCTGAGGCCTACCATGTAGGGCTGGAGAGAGGGCTAGAGCTAGACAAAGGTCTCCAGGTTGAACACAACTTTTCCTCTCTTGGTCCAGCCTTTGTTAGGGGTAACTCATTCCAAGCAGCATCAAGTGATCAAAAGGGTCATCATTAACATATTCTCTCTTTTTACAAAACCACAGGACTGCCACACCAGAAACACTGGCACGGGTCTTATCACTGCACCCTCAGGAAAGATTTCATGTGGCAGGATCAGGTCTAAGCTAAAATGATTCAAGCATACAGGGTGTGAGGATAAATGTATGATGACATTTTTTTATCAAAAGAAGATTTTTGTTGTCTAGACAAAGTTGAAAAGAGATACGATAGACATCTATAAGCTGATATATGGAGCAGATAATCACAAATCTATTCACCAAAAATGAGTTATAAATAAAGGTTAAGTAGCAAATCATCCTATTTTACAAATATGTGGAATTCGGTAGCCAAGAGTATCAATAAAAAGATAGGCATTTTGGAAAATGATAATAACATCAGGATAACCATGATTTTAAAGTAAGATTATAAAAGCAAGGTTGAGCCAATCTGTTATAACAATTAATGTAAATGGGATAAATTCAAGTATTAAAACAAAATTACATTGATAATGTAATTCTAAAATTTATACAGAATTTTAGGACGGAAATTACCCAAAAACAATTTTGAAAAAAAAATCAAGTTGGGAGCTAACATGACCTGATTTCAGCTACAATAAGCCGAAGAATTGGTATTGGCATAAAGCTAAACAAAAGGTCAATCAATGGAACAGAATAAAAAGTTCATACATAAGCCCACATATACAAGGACAGCTGCAGTAGACTACTGATAGCTTTTTCGACAATGGTTCTGGAATAATTGGATTGCCATATGTAAAAAGAAAAAGAACTTGGATTGATACTTCTCATCATAAGGAAAAGTTAACTCAAAATGGATCAAAAGACCAAAATATAAAGCTGAAAACTACACAACTTCCAAAAGAAAACATAAGACAGAATACTTCTGACCTAGGGCTAGATGAAGAGTCTTTAAATACAATACCAAAAGCTTCATCCATAAAAATTGATTTAGTTGGACTTCATTGAAATTAAAAACTTCTCTTCAAAAGACACTGTGAAGAGAATGAAAAGACAAGCCACACACTGGGGGAAAATCTTTGCAAAGCACATATCTGATAAAGATCCTATATACGGAACACATAAAGAACTCTCAAAATTCAGCCACAAGCAAACAAGTCAATTTTAAAATGGGCAAAGATTAAAGAAATTAAGAAAACAATTCCATTCACAACTGCTTCAAGAAAGTGTCAAATACCTAGGAATTAGCCTAACCAGAGGTGAAGGATTTGTACAACAAAAACTACAATAGGGCCCTCCCTGATGGCGCAGCGGGTTAAAGCACAGCACTGAGAATCTAAAGCCGCTTCCGCATGAGTTCGATTCCCGCCTGCCCCGGAGGTGACCACATGGCGTGGCAGACCTCTCCTGACCCGCCCGCTGCTCCCCTCAGCAGTGTACTTCGTCAATCTGCCTGTTCTGCTCCCCACTCTGTCTCTGGTGAATCCTCTCACCCTCCGCATCTCTGGCCTGTATCCCAGTTCTGTATGAATAAATAAATAAATCTTAAAAAAAAAAACTACAATAAGTTATTAAAGGATTTAGATCATGACAAAAAGAGATGGAAAGACACTCCACACTCATGGATGGGGGAATAAATATAGTCAAATAACTGTTCAACCTAAAGCAATATGTAAATTTAATCTAACCCTCTTCAAAATACCAACAATTCTTCAAACAAATTTAACAAGTATAGAAATTTATATACAGCCAAAGAGACCACGAATGGTAAAAGCAGTTCTGAAAACAAAAGGAAGAGAAACAGAGGCATCATGCTAACTGACTTTGACCTTTATTACAAAGCAACATTACTTAAAACAATATGTGACTGGTCGGAAAACAGACACATGTATCAATGGAATAGAATCCAAAGCCCAGAAATAAGTCCATACACATATCAGTAAGTTATAATAAAGGAACCATGACCACGCAATGGGGAAGAGTCACTCTAACAAATGGAGCTGGGAAAACTGGATGACCACATGTAAAAGAATGAAGTTGGATCACTGTCTAATTTCAAGTACAAAAATAAATTCTAAGAGGGGCCCTCCCTGGTGGCACAACAGCTTAAAGCGCAGCACTATGAAGCTCTCCACAGCTACTGCAGCATGAGTTCTATCCCTGGCCAGGGAGGTGACACACATGGCTCTGCAGACCTCTCCTGTCTCACCCACTGCTCCCCCCTCGGAAGTGTGTTTCAGTAGATCAGCCTGTTCTGCTGCTCCCCACTCTGTCTGATGAATCCCTTCATGCCCAGCACCTCTGGCTTGTACCCCAGTTCTTGTATGCATAAATAAATAAAATATTTAAAATATTTAAAGCTAAGTAAATAAATAAATTCTAAATGGATTAAAGTCTTAGATATAAGACCCACAACAATAAAATACACAGAAGAAAACATTTGTGATGTCTCGATGATGTTGGCCATAAAGACACTCAATCCTATGGCAAGGGAAATAAAAACAAAAATAAACAATTGAGCATAGCTCAAATGTAAAACATTTTACAAAATGAAAGAAAATATAAACAGACTAAAACAGACTAAAAAGACATTCTACCAAGTGGAAAACATCTATATATTATACAACAAATAGAGGGTTAATATCTAAGAGATAGATATAATTTATACAACTGAACAATAAAAACCAAACAACCCAATTAATAAATGGGAAGCAGATCTGAACAGACAATTCACCAAAGAACATACCAGAACGCCAATAGCTAGATGGAAAAATGTTCACCATCACTTCTAACAAGGAAAATGCAGGTTAAATCCATGATGAGATATCATTTCACACCTTGAGGATGGCACAAATATAAAAAAAAAAAAAGTGATGGAGAGGATGGAGAGAAAGAGGATTCCCATTACCCATTACACTATTGGTGGGAACATAAATCAGTGCAGCCATTTTGGAAAGTGATGTGGATTTACCTTAAAAAACTTAAAATGGGGGACCTCCCTGGTAAAGCAGGGCCTGAACCCCAGCTCTTGTATGCATGAATAAATAAAAATAAATCTTAAAAAAAACTCTGAAAGTGGAAATACTAGAGGATTCAGCAATCCCACTCTTGAGTAGCTATCCAAAGAACATGAAAACATCAACTTTCAAAAACATACACTCTGCAGTGTTTATTGCAGCATTATTTACAATAGCTGGACTCGGGAAACAACCTAAGTGTCCACCAACCTAAGTGACAGAAGATTGGATTCAGAAAATATGGTATATTCACACGATGGAATACTATTCAGCCATAAAGAAGAAAATGCTGCCATTTACAGCAAAAATGAAAGACGTTTGGAGAAATTATGTATTGTAACACAAATCAAAAGACAAAGACAGAAATTGGACATTTACATCCTGGACAACTGGACAAGTAAATACTTATAAAAGTCAGTGGACATTAATGAATCAAGTGAGGTTTCAAAGGTAAAGAGGAAGGGTAGGGACGAAGAGTCAAAGGGATCTAAGGGGTGGTAGTGGAGAAAATCATGGGCAAAATTTGGACACCACGCCAAAGACGATATATTGGTGATAAATAAGTGCGTGAAAAATATTTAACAAGGGAATTGTAAATTAAAACCACAATAGGATACTACTGCACACTGATTAGAATGGCAAAACTGAAGAAGAGTGCCTCTATCAAGTGTTGAAGAGGATGTGGAGCAACGGGACCTGTCAAGCACTGCTGATGGAACTGTAAAATGGCACAACCATGTCAGAAAATAATTTGCCTGTTTCTCAAAAAGTTGAACCTACAGTTACTACACAGCCCTTCTACTCCTAGATATTTAACTAAGAGAAAAGGAATTATACAACCACAGAGATTCTTGTACACAAATGTTCTTAGCAGCTTTACTTGTAGTAGACAAAAAGTGAGAAGAGAAGGGGGAACCACCACCTGATTATAAACCAGGTATGAGGTCTCCATACAATGGCATGCTGCTTAACAGTAAAAAAGAGTAACATATACTGATGTCTGTAACATGTGTGAATCACAAGATAAATACGCTGAATGAAACAAGAGAGATACGTGATATATGCAACAAACAAAAAAGAACACAAGCTTCATGTCCTTTTACATAACATTCTAGAAGGTGCGAACTGATCGAGAGTGACAGAAGGCAGAAAAGTGGTTGTTCAGGATGAGGAGGGATAGTAAAGGTATACAAGAAAACTTTGAGGGGGGGATGATGGTTTCAGGAGCAAATAAGTATGTCAAATATTATCAAATTATACACTTTCAATATGTGCAGTTTATTGTGCATTAATATTATCTCAAAAAAGTGCTAGATAAAGAAAAAATTCCCCAAACTGGATAAAATAATAGCAACCACTATATAACATTTAAATAGTGTACGTAAGCATAATAAATAATAGTATGTCATTTAACTACGACATAATACTGCCATATACAGACAAAATAAGCACGAATGCCCAAGCTCTCCTAAAAACACATTCCTTGGTATCAGTTCTCTGGGCTGGGGCTCATGGAGTGTGCTGATTCTAATGAACTTGTGTTGTTTTGCTTCTGCTTGTTCCCAGGCCCAGGCGTCGTTGTGCCTAGCCTGGCATGCCACATTGCTCAGCCAATGCTCTTTCCTCTTTTTGAAAGGTCAGCTGCTTCTCACTTCCATGAGCCTTCCCCAATCAAACTGAGGATGGAGAAGCACGGCCCTTCTCCACATAAGCCCAGGGGACCCATCATGACCCTATCTACAAACCTACATACCCTATGCTGGTTGGCATTTCAGTCTCGCCCTCTACTGGGCTACGTGCACTGGTATGACTGCCCCTACAGAATTGGGTGTAGGTCCTGCAGCAGTGGGGTGAGCCTGCTGTGCTTTATTTTTTTTAGGATCAGTGTGGCGGCGAGGAAGTGGTCACCTAATGAAACAGGTGTTTTCTGCGCGTGGATTCTCACAGAATGAGCAGAGCTAAAGGAGCCTCTGGGATCATTATGGGAAAAGACAGATTATCTCTTACATCTATATCTGAGTACCTCCTTGTTCTCAGGTCATCGGAAACTTGGGGAGGTTAAGACTAATTGCTCACTCTCCTACCCCCAAGGCTTAGCAGTTCAACCCGAGGAGAGGGGCCCAGGGATTGAGTTCAGTGGCTGTGGTACAGCAAGGGTGGCCCAACTTATCCTGGGCCTTCTGCCCCTGAGGATGTCACAGGCTCCTGAAGCAAACACTGTTTGATAGTAGAGGGAACCTCCAAGTTATTTTCTGGGAGATCTTTGGAGTGGGAATGACCCCCAGAACCCTAAGGGAGATTTTAGGCAAAGGTGGTGCCCTAGCCCTAACCCTTGACTTCTGGGCATTGGTCCAGAATGAGGCGATCATCTCTACTAGCAAAAGGAGGGAGACAGTGAACAAGGGTGGCCAGTCGGCCCCCAGAATACTACACTCAGTAGGGTAATAATAAACTGATGGTTACTAAATAGTTCCCAGGGGGGTAGGACATGACGCCTCCTCTCAAAGGAACTAGCTTACCAACTTCCTGCAGCAAATGCTACTCAAGATGAGGTGGTGAAGAAATAAAGATGGCACTGTTAGTAAGACTGGTGTTTTACTCCTCACGACAGTACTGCCTGCCACCCAGAAGAAAGACTGACAACACACACACACCTCTTCTTTCACATCCCCTCATCCTGTACAATGGGATATTTAACAAAACCTGAGCAGAAAGATCTAGAAAATCTTCATCTTAATTTTAGGAATGGCTGTGCCATGCCCTACCAACACTGACAGAGAGTAATTGATCCCTGGAGGCTAGCAAAATCGAGGGCACACAAGAGGAAAACAATAACTACAGTAGCCACAGGAATAATAATAACAACTGCGGATACCTACTAGGTGGCTACTCACACACCATGCTGAGTGCTTTACATAATGATGATCCTCACTCCAACCCTAGGAGGTAGGCACTGAGCTCCAGAGTGGTTAAGTGACTATCCTATAATAACACAACCAGTAAGTGGGAAGTCTGGGGCATGAATGTATAGAGTCCATACTCTCCGTTGCTCCGGAAATAGCTGGGTTAGAGTGAAGAGAAAGGAAGCTTCTGGGGAAGGGCAGAGAGACCATCAGGCAGGGAGTGCCAGACTAGGACAAGAAAATGTTTCAGCAAGAAGGTGGAAACCTCAGGCAGTTTGCTTAGCATGGGCTTGCTTCTTGTCAGTCTCTCTGAGAAATGTTCTGGCACTTTCCCTTGTAGACCCTCTTACATGAAACTCCCTTCCCTGCTGCCAGACCCTTCCCTGCCCCCTCCTGGGAGCAGGCTGGGGTCTCCTTTCCAAGAAACTCATCTTAGGTTAAGAGTAAGGAAGCCTTGGGTCCCAGCAGCGTTGAAGGTGCTGAGGGGGCAGGGCATGAGGGAAGCCACAGAGCAGGAATGTGGCCCCGGGGCAAGCGGGTTTTCAATTAAACCCCCCAAGAGCTACGGCCCCCTCTACAACCAGTCAGGGAACACAAAAGCAGTACAACAAATATATGGTTGATCTTGCTCCTGCCCTTGTCTGAGGTGGGTGTGAGGGTGGGAGTGGGTCTGGGCAGAAATGTGTGGGACTCTCTAGACCCTTTGGTGCTTGACTGGTTGAGAAAATGAGTATTTCTGCTCTCCACCTGAACCTCCGGGCTTTGGGGGAAATGTCAGAACCCTGGGGAGAAGCGGGATCCAACTAGCCCGTGCCTGCCGTGGACAGCTATGACTCAGTTTCTCTGTCCCTTCTTTCCCCTCCGCCCCCCTGCCCCGCTGCTCCGTGTATGTGTGTGGGGGGGGGAGGCAAAGGGAGTTCATGATGAAGTCCCCTCAGCTTGGGTGGCAGGAAGCCTGGCCATTGCTGCATCTCATCAGTAGATGCTGAGCTCCCGGCCTGGGTCTGCCATTTTATAGCTGCTGAAGTGGACACAGGGTCTGCCCCAAGCCACCCATACTGGCTTCCCTGGTCTTTTATGTGACAGGCATTTGACAAACAATTATCCAGGCTTCGAAGGTCAGTCTGTGGCTAGAGAAAAGGGAAAAGTGTATCCCCCTAACACCCCGCCACCCCGGCAAAATTCCCCCAAGCTGTTCCCACACCCTTCAAGGCCTGGCTGATGTTCACATCCCTCACAACGGGCCCTCCATCTAGCAGCTGCTGGCCTCGTGCCCTGGCGGTCTCTATCCCCTGCTCCAAGGAGCACTATTAGCACCTGACCGGCCACTGGCTGGCTGCCTGTCCTCGCCTCTGATTGTCTCAGTGTCTTAGTCATCTCTCCCCACCACCTTTTGCCAACTCCCCCACAGCGCCCAGCACAGGTTGGGCACACAGTAGGTGTTAATAAATGTCTGTTGAATTGAAACTCAGCAGCCCCTATGAGGTCAGAACCCTCATAAGCACCCCGACCAGCAGTTCCTTGGCAACCAGCGCTGGGGCCCCAGCTACCAGGCATTAGTGGCGCCGCCGCTATTACAGGCCATGCGAGACTCAGCGGCCAGAGATTTGCAGGCAGGCTGGTGTTGATGAGAAAAGCCCCTGACCCCTAGGAAAGCGCTCATGGGCTTCTGGGTACCTCAGATGGGTTTTCCTTCTCCCCCGCAGAACTAGTTTTCAGCCTGAGAACCACAAAGGGAATAAATTGGCAGGAAAGCCAGAAACCTCTTTGCAGCTTAGAAATCCTGGTGTGATAACCAAGCCCCGGGTGAGGTCAGGCCCCTGCCTGAGGAGGGAAGCTGCCCAAGGCCCTTTGCAGCTCAGTGGGGAACCTCCAGGAGCTGCAGAAGGCATGCTGGCCAGGTCTAGGGGGCTATTTGGGGGGGTGACCCTAAGTGGTGCCATCCTGTCCTGAAACCAAACAAACCACGTCACTGAGTGCTTACCGCCTGTAGCCCATGCAGGAACCAGCCAGACCCCGGGACAGGTCACTTTCACGGGGTGGGTGCCTCGAAACCAGAATCCAGCCTGGGTGCCCTGGCAAAACTGGGGTGTCTAGCTCCCACTACTGGCTCAGGGCTTTCAACTGGCTTTAAATTATGGCCATATAAGACCTAGACATTCTCCCTGGTCCCTCCCCCACAGCAGCCCACAGCAGAAGGGACACCAGATCCCGGAAGGGAGGTGATGCGTTCTCACCTCCTTATTTTCCTCACTGCCATTTCACTGATGCCCAGTACCAGACTGGCTCTCAGCAGATAGCTGTCAAGTTGAATCTGAGTCTCAGGCACTCCTTTAGACAACATCACAAGACTGGCCCATGCACTGTGAGCCACGCACTGTTCCGGTGAACAGCTTCTGTGTGTTTGCTCCTCTGCACAACCTCACGAGAAAGTTCTCATTCGACAGATTAGGAAACTGAGGCACACACACACGACTAGCATCACGCAACTAATAAACAACAAAGCTGGGGCTGAGACCCACCCAGTCTGGCTCTGGGGAATGCAGGTCAAATGACAAAGTTGGGGCAGAAGGTCGGGGTGGCAAGGACCAAAGCCACCTTTAGGAGCAGGGGTTGCCGCGGGAAGTCTGGCTGGACCTTTCCGGCATGTAAGTCCTGAATTTTGCAGGTTGGGGGCATTTGCACATCCTGTCAGGCAAGCCCACGAACCAGACCACACACCTTCAGCGTCAGACCCCAACACAGGGCAGGGGTGCTAGAGCCACCGTGCCGCCGTTTAGGTGGGGGAGGGTGGCTTTTGGGCCCCCAGCTTGTCCAGGGGTGGGCACCAGTTCCTGAGCAACCACCAGAGCAAACAGTGCAGCTGGGGAGGAATGCCAGGCATAGTTGCAAACAGCCACTCCTTCGACTCACAGCTAAAGGCTGGGTGAGGGTGGCAACGTGGAGCCTGCCCGACACGTCCCCCCATGACATCCACCCCAGGCTTTGAACCGAGCCCCAGAGACAACCACATGCAAAGCAGTCTCTTCTTCACACTGGCCAGAATGCCAAGTCCTCCCAGATAATCTTCATGAGCTCAAGAGAGCTCCCCGCTAGGCTGTTTGTGCTCCACTGAATTAATGGTTGAGAAAGCGCTTTATAACCAACCGGTAAACCTTGTGTAACTAACTGCGAGGAAGGATTTGCATTCTTACCAGGCATACGTGTTCCCTAGGCATTTTTATTGCCAAAGTGTCCCGTCTCTCCCAAAGGGGGCTGCTAGATCTGTTTCCTCCAGCCCCCTGCAACCTGGTACTCAGGCCAGGGGTCAGCCACAAGGGGGTGAGTCCCTAATGGGCGTGCCCACCAGCTGTTGGGGCCCCCGCAGCAGTGGCTCAAACCCTAGGGTGGTGACCTCACTTCCGCCCCTGCCTCCCCACCTCCTCAGCACTCCTCCCATTTGAGGCCCCACCAGGCCAAAATCGAGAAGTCCAAGGTTAACTGTTCCTCCCCACTTGACGAGCTAATTAAAATGATTAGTCGCAATGAAGTGTCAAACATTAACCAGAAGAAGCTGCAGGACCAGACAGGCCTCCATCTAGGCAGAGGATGAGGGTCAGGAATCAAACGGCTCGCAAATCCCACGGCTGGTGCTGGGGAGGGCGGGGGCAGCCGGGGAGAACCTGGCTGGGCTGAGGTGCCAAGGAGTCAGGAGGTGGCTCCGGGCTGGAGGGCCCTGAAGTGGCCAGGAAAGGGCGAGGTGGAAAGGGCGGGCATTCTTAGAGCGGCCACCGCCGGAGCCAGGCGCTGTCGGGCTGTCGGGGGCCAGCCACCCCGCGCGTCG
>NW_004567120.1:29513400-29519428 GCF_000260355.1 Condylura cristata
CGCTCACCGGCGTCCTGTGACTGGGGGCTCGCTGTCGGGGTCCGTCCCGCGGGCAGCCTCCCAGCCAGCTGCGAGCGATCCCTGCCCCTCGCCGCCCCGCCCACAGAGGCCGCCCGCACGCGGCCTTCACTCACTCGACGCCTCAGGTCGCGCGCCCGGAAATGCCCGTTCCCGGGCGCCCGCTGTGCTGGGGTCTGGCCAGTGGTGGCGGAGGGCAGGAGGTGCCCGGAGGATGCAAATCGGAAACAATAAGCCAAGCGCCACGGGATCCTGGCCTAACGACCTTGCCCTGCGGGGTGGTTGGAGAATTTCCGGGGGCTTCTTACAGAACTCCGGGCTACCTGCGGCTGTAGTGGGGGAGACCAGGTGGCTAGGAGCCAAGGGAAGGGCTGAGAGGCGAGGCGCTGGAGCGGCAGGTGTAGAGGCAGACAGAGCGGCTGCGCGCTGGAGAAAGCCAGGCTTTGCTTGACCCAGCCTCCCGGTCTATCCTCCCCTTACCTCCTCTGATGTGCCTCAGCAGTCCCATTCCTCCTGCCCCCAGCCTCACCGGGCCCCACAGCCAGGAGACTTAGAAGGGACTCAGTAAGCAATCGCCACTCTTTATGGCTCTGCTGGCCTGGTGGTCTAGTGAAGGGTGCAGCCAGAACTCAGCCCTGGAATCTCCTTGGCAGAAAGCAGCAAGCTGAAGGGGCCCTGAGGTTTACGGTCCTGTCCAGCCTACTGCCCAAGCGTTGGGGAAGATGGCATCTGTGGGGCGGGGGGTTGGAAGAGTGATGGTGGGTGATGGCGGTGAAGGTGGCAGCACATCCCCAATATCCAGGGAAAGATCTAGTGACTCAACTGGGACACTGGCCCTTGCAACCTCTGTGCAACCTATAGCCAAGGCCCTAAAACGTGTGCCAAGAGCAAATTGCCACTTTTTCTTTTACAAGTAGGTATGCTTTCTCCAGGAGATTCAGGATCCTGGAGACACTATTCTCTGCTGGCCTCTTGTCAGTGAGGCTCCCCTCTCGAAATTGTGTTAGGCCCCAGATGTCCCTAAACCTCCTTTACCTTGACCCTGAAGCTTGCTAACGGACACACACATATGCACATATGCACGTGTGTTCCTATTTTGCTAAGAGTTCAGTGGTCTAACATCAGACCTGGGTTCACATTCCGACTGTTCACCAGCTGTGTCTTTGAACAAGTCACTTAAAGGTTCCAAGCCTCACTTTCCTTATTTTTAAATTAGGGATGGTACGTGTCTCCCATGCCAGGTTGTGGTGTAGATTAAGTGGAATAACCCAGGCCTCTGGCAGCACCCAGTATCTCAATGCTATCAGCCTTCAGCGATTGTCCCCACCCAGCTCTCAGGAGCAAGTCTGACACTTCTCAGGCCACAAACCAACTGAGGACAAATGGTGGTTTAAGCCAAGGCTGATGCCTTAAGGCCGAGAAGAACCAGAGGAGAGGTCTTCCTCGTGGACAAGGCAGGGAGAGAGGTCTGCCATGCCCAGCAAGCTCAGGGGAACTGGCTCTGTGTCTGCCAGTAACTTGGTGGGAATCCCGAAAGTTCCCTCCCTTCCCAGCTTGTGCTGCTACCCACAGCTTCAAAAAAGCCCCGTTCCTCTTGCTGAAATCTTGTGCTGGGGAGCCAGGGTTACCCAAATGACCTTCCTGGCTCCACGGCTCCAGGTCAGCACAGCTGCCCTTCCCAGTGACCTTGCTGCTCCCCAGCCCAGCAGCCCCTCCCCACCTGGCTCTCTGCTCTTCCACTTACCAGCTGGGTAAGCCCCAGCCAGGTGGGGCCAGCCAGCTGAGATCACCACTCCTGCCAATGGCTCACTCCCTGACTTGGCAGGAATTCCCCTTCTCCAGTTGCCTGCCTGCCGTGGATGCCCAGGTCGCTCCATCCAGCAGGCATGGAGCCCCTTCCCTCCCCAGCCTGCTCGGCCCTCCACCCTGACTGGTGCTCTCAGGCCTCAGCACTTGCATGCAGCCAGCCTGTGTTGGGCCACCTCCTCACTTGCTTCTGCGAGCAACCTGCCTTCCCACTCCGGTGACTTTCTGAGCCCCTCTTCACCCCCTCTTTGAAGCAGTGCCTGTGGCCTGTGTACTTTTGCAATCCAGCGGGTGTTCTCTGGGGACAAGAGGGCTGGTTGCTTCCCCCCCAACCCCAACCCCTTGGCCTCACATATTCTATTCAAACCTGTGGCCAGAACAAAATACCACAATTCTTGCAAAGTTTCCTATCAACCAGCTTTCGAATGAGAAGCCTATTCCAGAGCCAAGGGAGAAGGTGCAAGGAATCCTCCCACCTGCACAGCCAAGGAGCCCCTACCCCTTTCCAGAAAGCCAGCAACAACTCCTTCGGGGCACACCATCGGGGTTCCACACCCAGGCCTTAGTGGGTCTAAATGACAGACATCTCAAGTCCCAGGAGGAGGCTGGGCAGCAGATGCAGTTTGAGTTCTAAAGAGATAGTCAAGTAGCTGCAAAATAGAAAGTTCCTTGGGATAGGCGAGGCGGAGTGCTCCTTCCTGAAAGACGCCTGTCACCTCAGCCCCTATTGGCAATGCAGGGGATGTGGGGGGTGCCCAGGCCAAGGCACAGACATGCACATGTGAGTGAGCGCCTTCTTTGGTTGGGGGGCATGTTTGACACCAGGCTCTTGGACAGCCATTTGGAGCCCCCACCCCAGCCTCCACCCCCCTCTTACTGATTCAAAGGGAGAGAGACACATTTCTCTGCAGGCTGTCGTTGGGAATAGCCGGCACCCTAACAGCCTGAGAACATCAGAAGACCACTGGGTTTCCCTTTTTGGAGGGTGACCAGCACCTGGTGAGGTGTTGCCTGGAGGGGCTGTGGCCCTGAGTGCATGCTCCTTATGTACACCCTGGGCACGGGGGCTGCTGTCCCCACTGCGCCCACAGCCGGGGCACAAGCGTAGTGTTTGGGAAACAGATTCCGTGCCCTTCAGGATAGGCTGGATCTCTAGGTTGCTGGGACTTGGAGGGGGAGCCGGGGGGGGGAGGAGGAGAGACCCAATCTTGCCGCGCTTTTGGAAGGAATGGCCTCAGTTTGAGTTCAGCAAAAGACAAGCTCCCTGAAGCCTGTAATTCTACTGGTCCTCAGCTGCCATTTAGAGCCAGAGTTAGATTGGGAGAAGTCCCAGGACAAGGGCGGAGGGCAGGTGCCTGCTTCAGGGCACTATCTGAGGCAGGGATCACAGCATAGAGTTTTCGGGCCACTTGTCAGTGCAGCCAGAGTTAACCTCTTGATCCCTAACACCTACTGGCCCAGAGCCACTCCAAAGATGCCTCCCCTCATGGCCCACAGGAAAAACAGGTGGGCCCAAGGAAGCCATGGTCCAAGGAGCTATGTCTAGGGGACAGGGTGGGGGGAGGCAGGGGGATGCTAACACAAGGCAGGCACCAGCCATGTGACTTCTGCCAGCGCCGAGTGCAATAGGCAACAGGGAGGCTAGCGTCCCTCCTCAAATGGAGAGGAGGCTCAGGGTGGTCTCATTGCCTGGAGCTCACATATTCTAGATGGTGACTGGCGCCCCCTGGAGGTGTGCAGGGAGGTGCAGTAAGGACAGACCTGTGGGAGCTGGAGAGAGGCCCTTGGGTGGAAATAGCAATCAGGAAGGGCTCGGACTAGGACACTTCAGTGGGGCACACCCACCGGTTGAGATGGGGTGGTAGAGAGACCTGGTGAGGGAGAGTAGTTAGCTCCCCATCTCACCCATTTCCAGCCCTGCCAAGGGGCAGCTCCAGGCCAAGGTTTGTCCTGGAGGTGGATGATTCTCTACCCATTCAGGACTGCTCCATCCACAGTCCTCAGGGATGACAAACCTGAGACAAGCCCAAGCCAGCAGGAACACAACCACTCCTCAGTTTCCCCACGATGCCCCCTGCAAGGGGTCAAGGGCTGTTGTTGTTGTTGCTGAATCCAGAAAAATACATTTAATGTCTACAAAGGTGCAGTATGAGTCATTTCACGGAATGTCTAGGCCCCTTCGCTGGCAGCAAACAAACTTTCCAGCCCTCTTTTGAGGAAGCCATCCAACTCGGCTGCTGCTGGTGGTTTGTGTGTGTGTGCGAGTGTGGGTGTGGGTCTGTGTGGGGGTGGGTTTCTGAAGGGCCTGGCCTGCCTCTGTGTGCATCCCTGTGGATCTCACGGATGTGAGTGAGGGTGTGATCATGCTGTGTGTGCACACCTGCCATGGGCTCCAGGTGGATGTGTCAAGTCCCCTTGTGTATGCGTGTGTGTCTGTGGAAGGCCTGTGCGTGTCTGCAAGGCAGAATGGTATGTGAGCCTGTACATCTGAGGGTGTCTACGTGTACATTTTTTCCTCATTGCTGCCAAATTATCTTCCCATCTCTCCCTCACAAAGTGAAGGGCTAGCCTAGAGAAGCCAGCAGTCCACAAGGGGGGAAGCTGGGGAGGGGACAAGGGCTGGAGGGAAACCAAAGCAATTTCACTTTGTTGGAGAAAAGTGTCAGCCAACCATGAAACTGAAACCAAGGCAGCAGCTCGAAGGCACCAGCACCCTGGGATCTTCAGTTCCTCCCACTCCCCCCTCCAGCCGGCTGTGGAGATTAGTCAGCCTGAAATTCCCATCCCTGCAGCCTGGAGTTGGGGTTAAGGCTGGGAGGCTGGCCTAGGAATTGGCCCCAGGTTAGCACGTGACCCCATTAGCACCCATTATCACATTAACGCGAATTAGTATATCAGATATTCTCCCCTGGCACCTAGTGGGGCCCAGGGCCAGGCGAGAGGGAGAAGCCACAGCTCAGGCCCTGCTCCCCAATGAGCATCTCAGACAGACAAACTACGAACAGTAGCAGGTCCTTGGGGACAGAAGCATCAACCGGTTTCAGTAGGATTGTTTTCCTAGGTTGTGCTCGGACAGGAGACACCTTGGGGAGGGGGTTGGTCCAAAGGAGGGGGTTTCCAGGAATAGCTGGGCACCGCCCTTTAGGAAGGAGGCCCGGGCTCTGAGGTCTGGGCAGGAGACAGACGGTATTTCTCCTGGCACACAGTGAAACCTGGGAACGTTTAGGATCCTTTGGGTTTCCTCCCCCCCTTTCTTCTCCTTTCTGGAAAATCCTTAGAGAACTTTTTCAGATGGCTTTGGATATCCTGAAAGTAGGGGTGTTGAACTCACAGGGGAGAGGAGTCACGGAGGGCACAGCCTCCACATCTTGGCACAGAAAAGGGAGACACATTCTGCCCATATATTTACTGATATGTGAAATTGTATCACAGGAATGAAGTCTCTGGAAAGGGTGGGGCTGGACCTCCTAACAACTTTTTTTTTTTTTTCAGCTTAACGGTGTCTGCCCACAGGTTATTTCTGTACCTTGATACTCTCAATATGTTAGCTAAGTAGCCACCACATAACCATGAACCAACACGGGAAGGTCAGCAGCAAGACTTCTAGGGCGCAGGGCCTGCAAGCAGTGCGGACACACAGCTCTATCTACCAAGGCCAAGGCTGTAAGTTTGAGCCCCAGATGGGCCTCTTAGCTTTTTTTTTTTTTTTTTAACTTGACTGGCTGCAGTAGACCGGCTTGACGTGCACGGAATCCCTAACCCTCTCCCTCCCCGTCTGCCCAAAGCCGAGCCCCTTCCCCTTCATTTCGGCCGAGCCCAAATCCCAGAATGAGCCCCCGCAGGGCCCACGTTCTACCCCTGTGCGTTCTGGGTCTCGAGGAAACCAGGCTTGAGAGCGGCTGTTGAGGGGAACCCACCCCCACGCCCGAGACACGACTCAAAGTTTCCATTTACTGCTCGCGGGTCAAGGGCGCCATCCCGGAGAGCCCAGAGGGACCCGAAACCGCAGCCCCTCGCCTGCAGGCAAGCGCGCCCAGCTCGCGGTGCCTGAGCCACCAGGGGCTCTGCAGCGCTACGCAGCGCGCCCCACGCCCGGGCGCCGCCGCTCCGCTTTCCCGCCTCGCCCGCCACAGGGTGGCAGCGCCTGGCCCAGGGCTGCCGCTCCCGCCTTTCCCTCGACACCCCTCTTCTCGGCCCGCGCGCC
>NW_004567120.1:29519742-29609215 GCF_000260355.1 Condylura cristata
GAGCGGCCTCCTGCCCCGGGCGCCTCTTCTCGGGAAGCACTGAAGTCACACGGAGCCCGAGCCGCTGACTCATGAGAATCCTCCCCCGTCCCAGGCACACCCCTTGAAACTTCCCCTCAATCCCTTCGTTCCTGCGCCCGCCCCCCACCCCCCATCCCTTTCCTCTCGTCCCGTCAGGCGAGCTAGGGCGGTTCCGGGCTCCCCGGCAAGGTTTTAGGCGGGCGAGAGTCCCCGCGGAGCCCTGGGCGCTTCAGCCCCTATCGGATCGCTCTGCGCTGATCCGGGGTGCACAGGGAGTACCTGGGAGAGGACTACGTGTTTGCACCTTTTCCAATCACCCACCTCACACAGGGAGCGCCTGCCGAGAGGAGGGCGTCGGGAGACCCTCTTCCTCCTCAGGGCTTGGGACTGACTGGAGAGTTCACTTGGAAGCTGAGGTCTCTTCTTAGGAACCTCCTGTTCCAGGGAACAAGCCAACGCGAGGGCTTGCGCCACCAAGGGGAACTGCGCGCAGTGCTCAGCCTTCAGCTGCTCTGGCCCAGACGTGGCCTCTCTGATGGCCTGAGAGTTACCGCTGCCCCTTCCTCCTAGAACCTGGTAGTGGCTCCGTCCAGCTTGAGCTGGGGGTGACTTTGAGGCCAAGAATTCCGTTTTCGCCACTACTCATTTGAAGAGTCCCACTGGAGTGGGAGACCAGAAAGCTCCAGGGGCTCCTTGGGGTATTAGTCTCAACATGGTGGCTGAGGGCCTCAGGCCCTGGGCAGGGAAGACTTTAAGCCAGCTCTGCTGGCCTCTGAAACATTTCGGGTTCCCATTTCCTTCCCCTCTGGAGGGGCAGTGACCTTCCCACCCAGCAACTTTTCTATCTAGCTCATCCTCCAGAGGTCCTATTTCCCCCCTTTTGGGAGTTATCTTTTGTCTTTACCCAAGGAGCTAGGTGGTGAGGCATGCCAGCTTCTTGTCATTGAAGTTTGGGACAGGTCTCTGGGAATGCCCTTGGACTAAGAGCAGAGAGGGTGCACAGGCTGGTCTTGGGACTTGGCCCTTCTGTGACACGAGGGACCTGAACTCAGCAGTTGGGGATTGGGAGCCACTGAGTGACTAGGTAGGGATGTTTGTGCTAGGATCACGATGAGAACAACCCCACCATTAAAAAAAAAAAAAAACGTCCTGGAGAAATTCAGGGGTTGAAGCCAGTGTTTTTTAGGAGCTGAAGGATGTCACCTTTCATGGAACCTGGTTTTAAGAGTGTCAAATGCCCCATGGAGAGCAAATTATGCGAGCTGTAATTTCTAGGGGACCTTACTAGGTTAAAGAAGAACCATAAGTCACAAATGAAACACACACACATACCGCAAGTCTACTTGTACCAAAGGGAAAACAGAGTCAAGATGGGGCGAGCCAAGGACTTTTGGTCCCATTAGCACCTACTCTAGACCTTAGAGATGAAAGGCAGCGGAGTCTTCACAAAGATGGAGAAAGTTCTGTCCATACACAAGCTCTTAGAACTGGGGCGGGCAAGGATGATCCTGTCTGTTCCCCTTATTTGACAGATGCTGATGCTGAAACCTAGAAAAGCAGCTGCCCAAGATCATTCAGGAGTGAATGGCAGTGCTGAGCCTCAAAGCCAGAAGGGAGAACATAGGCAGTATTTTCTAGAACCTGAGGGGAAAACACCCAGAGAAGTCACACATGTGTGTGGGGCCAGAGACTGCAGATGTTCAGAAAGGAAAGAGGGAAATTGAAGGGGCAGAGAAAAAGTGAAGAACAAGAACAATCTCTTTGGGCAGGAGAGCCGGCCAGCTCCACCCTAAGGGTCTTACACGTACTCCTTTAGGTGCATGGAGCATACTCACGTTCTGTTCCTAGAGATGACAGTGAAGATACAAGCCTGGAACAAAGGAAAAACCACAGTCCAGTCAGTGAAAGAAAAGCCTCACCTAGTTAGGATCGAGGCAAGACAACAACGTGGGGAGTGCTGACGTTCCCATCTGAACTCGCGTCCTAGCCCGGACGGAATGTGTGTTGTATTGATAGTCCTGTGGACTGGCCTGTAGCCGCCACTAGGTATAAAGCCATTGAGGGCAGGACTGCCTATTACTCATCCTCTTATCTCCAGGGCCTATCGTGCCGTGGCATGCAGTACTTGCTCGGTCAATATTTGCTAGCTGACCAATAAATACATTTCCGTACGTATGGATGTATTCATAAATTCAACCCCCTGTTAGCTGTTCCTCCAGAAGCATCTCTGTGTTGCACTGCAAATGCCAAGACTTTGTAGGCAGGAAACTGCCTGGGACGCCAGGCACCCCTTCCCACAGACATCAGACTCCTGGCATTTCCCCCGCTGAGACACAGACCTTGGAGACTACACTGAACGAGGTAAGGTTTGGAAGATGGTACAAGACTAGGCCAAACCACTAAGGTCTCTGCCTGGCAGTGGGGCTCTGGAAGGTATTCTGGCTCTTAGCCTCCAGATTGTCAGGGTCCTCCAACCGAAGACCACCAGGACACTCTTGTGGCTGAACAAGATGGGTTCACTGCTAACTGCAGCAAGGCAGGATGCACACCACGGCAAGCCAGAGGGACTCTCAGGAAGAGGAGGTGAGATAGGACTTTCGATAAGAGTTGGGCCAGGCTGGGTGATTTGGGGGAGGGTTTAAGAAGCCAGGCTTTGCTGTGGCGTGGATGCTGTCAGGAAACAGGGGTAGCTGGGTGTTTTATTGAATAAATCTTAGCCAATAGGAGGGAGCCCAGAGTGACACTGAACTTGCAATTGGCAAAGCTGCAGCAGTTGCTGAGATCAGCCGGAATGGGGGTGCTTGATTTCTGTGGTTTGGGCAAGTGTTCCTGTGTTTGTCCGTGTTCACACATGATTAAGGAGTGGTCTCGTTTTTGCCTCAGTCCATCATGGTCAGGGTGGCCTTGTGTGCTAATGTCCTGTGAATCTGTTTACATTTACCAGGACACCCAGGCCAGCTGGTGGTAACACCAAGGCCTGGTCAACAGGCTAGGCCAACTTCGGGATATCGGGGGCTGCTTTTCTCTTTCCCCAAGATGTTCATTTTGAGATGATCCCTGTTTTCCAACCAGAGCTTGGCAGTCCCGTATCTAAATATTTAGACCCTCCCTGTACTCTGACCCAGTCACACCCATCTGTAGAACCAGCCAGGCAGGGCAACGTCATCACTGGCTTGGACTGTGCGTCTGTGTGTGGTTTTGTGTACATGTGTCTGTGCCCGTCAGAAATTCCCTGATAAGACGGGAAAGAGGCCAGAGGTGGTCCCACCTCACTCGCTGGGCCCAGCAGGAATGTCCCCCCACCCAGAGAACAGCGCCCTGGGTTGAAATCTCTACAATCTCTAGGGCACAGGGTGCCAAGAGTTAGGTGGAGTCAGGGAAGGACAGGGGCTATTGCAGCAGCCAACCATGAGAGGAGCGGGAAGGGGTAGCAGTGGAAGGGAGGGGAGAGTTCCTTTGTATAAATGGGTCTCTAGAGAAGCAGCAGATTTTCCTTCAAGGAAGCAGCCTGCTGTGCAGTCCCCACCCCCAGCCCTTTTTGCTTTATGCCTCTTGTCTCCAAAACAGGCCTTGTTGATTAGAACAACAACAGTCACATATGTTGACCTCATCCTCCACCAAGAGGCTTCCTTTGACCCCTTTCTAATCACAGAAACTTCCTTCCCTTGGGTCCTTCTCTCGTTGTAAAGTGGGGGACATCTCCTGCTCTGCCTTTAGGGAGGGGGATGGAGGCAAGTGCCATCACAGGTGGTGCCCAGGTGCCCTCAGCCTTTGTAAAATGAGAAAGGCAAGGCTGAAGGGAAGTGGGGGACTGCGAGTTGTATGTTGGCAGAGCCCCAGCTGCTCTTCACAGGGTGTGACTAGTGTTGTGCTGTGGCCCAACTCATCACAGGCCAGCTCCTGAGGGCCAAACCTCAACTGGCACGGCTCGTCTGTACAGTCAGAAACTGGCCCCTGCATTCCCTCAGGAGTCCAGGCAGCCTTGTGAAGCGGTGAGTTGAGGCAGTGCGTAAAGTGAGGGGGTCGCTGGTCCTCCCACAAACCACCTGAATGACAGGCTGGAGCCTACAAGGCTGAGGCTCATTTTTATACTAAGCTGCTTTCGTCATCGTCTAACCAAGCAACAAGGACTTGCTCAGCACGGTCCTGGGGTTCTGGGGTCAGGCCCTATGGTCCTCATCCTGGGGCAAAAAAGTCTTTGCTCTCAAGAGAGCTGGCATTCCATTTAGGGGGTGAACACTAATGATGCAGAGTGGCTTAAACAACAGTTAAGCTCACAGGGGTAAGAGCAGAGTTCCAAGATGAGCGAAATCACACACAGGCACTAGGCCAACTGGACCAGGATGGGGAATAGGAATGGCATTCCGGATGTGTCCGGATGTGGAATACGAGGTCACTTCACTGCAAGGTGGGAATAACCAGTGGTGTATGTGCCCTTGCAGGTGTGACCTCATGGGGAAGAAGTTGGATGGGCAGTGTGTGCAGAGATCTGCAGTACTGTGCAGGTTCTAGGCTTGAGGTGGTCGGTGACAGGGAGTCACTGTGCATTGTCAACAGGTGGTAAAATCATGGACAGAGTGGCGCAGGCAGCAGTGGTTGACTACAGATGGAGGCTCTGATGGGTCTCCCGATTCTTGGTGTGTCCAGTTCTTTGTGTGTCTGTCTGTGGACAATTCTCACTGAACTGTAATTCTGTGTTCACACGGCTACCCTCCCCATTGACACCAGGAGTTCCTTAGGAGCAGCAGCCGTGTTTTCAACGTTTTCCTACATTGGCATTTACCTGGCTCACAGTAGGCACTCAGAGAACACTTATCAGATGAAGAGGTCATTTCATTTTAATCAACTGAATTACAATGACATTCCATATAAGGATAACAAACCCAAAGAATTGAGACTAAATTGTGTATAACACATCCATCATAATTGCATCTATTTCACAATGGCTTCCACTTCAAGATGTGGAAGTGTCTTCCCACCATCTTTGTAAGCAGCAATTCTTACTGCACAGGAAGTCCCATGTCACAGGAGGCTGGATGAGATTTCTACATGCAGATCTGGACATGTCATGCATCAGACAGTAAGTTCAGTAAGTTCTACTGAACTTAAATACATATAGAAAAAAAATCTATTTCTAGTGTAGCTAATTCTTTTTTATTTTTTCAAATATTTATTTATTTATGCATACAAGAACTGAGGTGTAAGCCACTGATGTTGGATGGGGGGCGGTGAGAAGATTCACCAGAGAGAGTGGGGAGCAGAACAAGCAGATGGACTGAAATACACTCCTGAGGGGAGCAGCGGGCAAGGCAGGAGAGGTCTGCTGCGCCATGTGGGTCAGCTCCCTGGCTGGGGATCGAACTCATGCTGCAGTGGCTGCAGAACTTCATAGTGCTGCGCTTTAATCCCTTGCACTACCAGGGAGGCCTCTCAAGTATAGCTAATTCTTAACATGGATGTCTGCCTTGTAGTTTTAAGAAGGGATTGCAGTGTGACTGTGACTCGCTTTAAACACACAGTATTGAAAAAAATCTAGACTGCTAGTAATTTCCTCTTTACAGAAAGACTCATAGGATTCTTGAAAGTAGTGCAACTTTCCTCATACTTGAAATAAGATTTGATTTTTAGAAGTAGCTGCAGATGCAAAAAAAGATAGGAGTTAATTCATGAAATGGTGCATTCTAGTCCCTGGGGGTTGGGGTTGGGTCTCATCCATAAAGTGAACTGTACCTAAGCATATTTAGATAGGAGAGTTGGGCGTCACTGGTTTCTGGTTTGGGCAGGGAGCAGGAGTATGGCTCCATCATCAGCCCTCAAGGAAGTCAGTTGGTTTAACTGAGAAACATGAAGTCCCTTGTTTTTGTTGGCAGTTGATAAACTTCCTGGCCCCTGCTATTGGCCAGTTCAGTTCAGGAGTGGGCTGGGGGTCGGGCGCACACCGGGACTTGTTCAGGTAGAGCAGACTATCCTATAATTTTATTGTTCATTCAACAATGCCTTTCTGAACACCGACAGTGAGCCAGGCCCTGTGCTAAGCCCTGGTGCTAGAACCCTCGAGCAAGTACTAAAGCTATGGTTCCAGCAGGGCGACACGGAAGTAAGGATCCAGCAGAGGAAGGTTGGGCAAATCTTCCTAGAGACAGGGACCGTCCCAGAGGCAGGGTGAGGCCACAGTGTGTATGCAGAGGTCTGCAGGGACGAGAATGCAGCTCAGGGAACCGGAAGAAGTTCCACATGTGGTGTGGGGAGAGAGACTTGAGAAAAGCCATGCACTCAGCGCCAGCCCTACTTCACATGTTCTCTGACCCACAGAGCTTTCTCCTTACACACACCCTCTCCCTTTCAAAAAAAAAAAAAAAACAGAATTTAATTTAGAAGAATCAGGTTTTATTGAGTGATGTGAACATTAAGAATTCGCCTATATGGTTGGAAAGTCACAAAGGACTCGATCATTCACTCTTATACGCACAGAGGAATTCTGTGAATACAAAATGTTCCTTTATCCATTCAAACAGCTGTCAGGGACAGCAAAGTACTTGTCTATTCCACTGAGGGGGGTTCAGTCTTCATGAATGTTGAATAATTTGGCTACTTCGTTGAGATCTTCATGTTGCTCCCCATCCTTGATGATCTGAGGGTGGGAGGATCAACAGGTCACCAACACAGTCTATGAGTGTGCCCCTGCCCCAAACTCCAAGTGAAAACAAGACATTCCTGAGCACGGCTGATGCCTTGTTCTGCACAGGCACAGCCTGACCCAGGAGGACAATACGGAGCAGGGCCCCGGATAAAAGCACAGGAGCACTTCCAGCTGACACTGCCCACCCTCGCCCAACAACTGGTGGACACCTACCTTCCTTGCAATGGGCATTCGGTTGAAGATGTTCCACAGCACGATGCCCACCACCACTTTGTCCCTGAGGTAGAAGATGACGCCTTTGCCGTAGTCCTCCCCTTGGGCAGGGGCCTGAGGAACTGCAGGATTGCTGGTAGGGATGGCGATTTCTGAGGCCTCGGACTCTGTCTCGCTCTCTGATCGGATACCAGTCCCTGTGGCCAACCCCCAAAACAAACAAAGTCAAAACCTCAGTTATTATGAGCTTGAGGAATTCTAGAAGGCAAGTATCTTTGGATACCTGCTTTGAGAGGATTTGTTTTTCAACAGCCTCTCAGTAAATGCTGGCTTTCTCCAGTCCCACTTTGCCAACAAAGCCCATGAAAGCTCCTCCTTGCCAGGCTGTGGGCACTGGGTCAAGGTGACCCACACTTCCCTCCCTCCCTTACAAGCCAATCTTCCATATGTGTTATGGATATTTCCTGGTAGCTGCACATCTTCAAAGTAGGAGACTTGCTCTTGTTCCCTGAGAAACATTCTAAGATGTAGTCCAGTCCAGCACCCACTTACCACGTACAGCTGTTCTAACCAAATGAGCTAAAATTAATGAAAGCAATTGTAAAACTCAGTTCCTCCTGTGTAGTAGCCATACTTCAAGGGCTATACAGCCACATGTGGCTAGTGGCTAAAGTACTGGACAGAGCAGAGACAGGCCACTGCCATCACTGCAGAAACTTCTAGCAGACAGTGCTGCTGGAGAGACCCTCTGGCCAAAGCAGAGGTTCGTTCTGTCTGAAAAAACCATCTTGGTGTTTCCTGCCAGTGGGGTGGTGGTAGCATGGGGAGGGGACTCCTGCCATCTGACAGCCACCAGGCTCCAAGTAACACTTACTGCCCAGTGGACAGAGCAGTGACCTGGAGCTCACCAGTCCCTAGGCCCCTCTCCTGGTCCACTTCCAGAATTAAGGGGTATGGACTCCACTTGGGGTACACAGGGAGACAACCTACATAGCTGTATAACGTCTTGCTTTCGCCTCCTTAAACAGCACTTGCCCTTGAAATACCTCTGACAAGGGGACACGGAGGTTAAAGAACATCAGCCAAGGTCATGGGAGGGAGAGAGAGCAGGCCTAGACTTAATGAAAGAGATGTGTGTGGGAGAGAAGCTCATTCCACAAGGTGCCTCCTGTGGAAAGCGGCCCTGCATTAAGACCTGCCAAGGGGACTGGCGGCGGCTCAGTTCTTCACTGCCCCGGACTGTGGAAGGTGGCAGGTCCTGTACTACGGCTCTTGGGATTAGCAGGTAGCAAAAAACACCAATAAAAACAGCACCTTAACAGTTCAGGGGCTTTCACCGTGCAGGCCCTATTCCCCAGACAGCAGAGGCACTGACCCAGCCACTGTCCGGGGTGGGTGGACAGACACCCACAATACCCCAGTCTGTGCTCCGACCAGGGTCCTCGAGGTTGCCAGCTCTCAGACCACTGAAAAGTGAGCACTTTGGGTCTGGTTTATTTTAAAACACAACCTGAAGCACGTGCTTTCCCTGACAGTTTCCTCTGATCAACACAGAAACCCCTTGTTCAGGAGAAGCTGGACCAGTGCTTCTCAACACTCTTCCAAGAGAAGTATGGGCTTCCTTACCGGACTGCTCTGTGGCCGATTTGGGGTTGTCTTGTGCAGTTGCTCTTGCGAAAACACCAACTGTGGGCAAACTACTGTCCACAAGACCAATAGCTTCATAGCCAACATCAGGACCTAAATCGCTCCTAGGGAAGGTGAGAAAAGAGCACGCTCTGTCAAGGGGCTGCCAGGAATGACGTGGCCGTACATGTTCCCTCAGACACCACGCTTTCATGCCAAGCAGAGAAGTCGGCATGTGCAACAAGAGAAACACAACACTGCCCGTTGCTCACGAGGGCACCCGGGGCAGCTGTGAGAAAGCAGCTCTTGCTTCCCCTCAGATGACAAAATGTGGAGCGCTCCACAGACCGCGGTCTGGGCGGGCATAAGGCGTTCATGCTGTTGCTCCACCCACCTCTGGGAGCATTTGGTTCCCCACATTCCCAGTGCCACTTCCGCTCAACCTAAAATGGCCCTTCTGAAGCTTTAACACGTGCTCCATGTGTATGGAATTCAGAACCTTGAAATACTTTACGGTTTCACTAACTGATGGCATTTTCCTCTTGGCCTCTGTCACTCAGAGTAGACTGTTTTCTACTCGGAGGCCCCTTCTTTTGGTCATTTGATTATAATTGCTCTTCTTGGAAAGCTTTCCTATCACCACCATGCCTTTCTTTATATACTGGGAACATGACCGAATGTTTGCAGCACAGACACGCCCTGGCTTTGTGATCATCTAGGCTGTGTGCACTGTTTTGTTTCTAGTGCTCTGTCTGCATTTTCTTATCTTTTTGGCTGCAGGAGCTCACTGGACTGGTCTCTTTCAGGGAACAGTCTACAATGACTCCTTGGATTCTGGTTCTGGGACCTAACTGATAACTGCATAGCGAGGGACTATTTTCTTAATTGTGTTATCTTTCAGGAGTTCACCCTGACATCCATCTGTTTTTGCCACCCACTCATATAATTGTAGGTGATCATCTAAAAAGTAGTCCCATCAGCTGAGAATCTCCCTAACAGGAATAGCTGAGAGGCTCCGGAAACCTTGATGTTTATGTATGGACCCCCCCCCACACACACACACACATCTTTTGAATCAACAAGACAAAAAAGCCTGGCCTGCCCCGGGATTTGGGATGCCCAAAGGCTAGCACCTTTCTCTTCAGAGAACTGCCTCTAGATGCCTGGGCTTTGAACTGATGATCCTGAGGGTGAGCTGTGAGCACACTGCCTTTCCTGTCAGTATGCTGGGCTCTTCAGGGTTAGCCACAAAGAACCAATTAAAATAGTCTGCCATCTAAACCCAAGAGTACACTCTTGAATCACCTACTAGAGCTGAAACTCTGCACTACTTTGCCAGAGAGCTGATGCATCTCCATTCATTCACCAAATGGAACCCTCTCCTCAGAGCTGCTGAGGGGCAGAATGCATGGGCATGAGATGGAATGATTTTCCCCTCTTTCTGAAGCTAGGTGACCTAACAAAGAGACCAAACCATAACTCCGATTCCAGTAATGCTGTTCCAACTAGTTAAGTCCTCAGGGCACAAAACTATTACCAGAACATTGACTGATGCCAGTACGGCTTAGCAGCTCCGGTCATATTTTCTCCAGCCAATCTTCCGCTCACAACAGCATGATCATGGTGCTCTACCCGCCTCCTACCCAGCTTTATATCGTAGAAGCATGCTGCATCTCCTGCCTTTGGATACAAATACATCACATGAGCACATGATAAACAAGCAAGTTAAAAACACAATATAAACTTTAGGGGCTCAAAAATATCTTGTGATGTTAACAAATCAGTATTTTTCATCTATCGGCCAGATTTACGCCTACACTGTCAAGAGAGTTGCAATTCCACTTTTTAAATACTATCTGTATTTCCACAGAACTAACCTATGTCTTCTGTGCTCCAGCTGACCCCTACTTACTCCTGCTCATTCTTCCCTGAGCAGAGACAGGGTATTTAATAGCTGTGATTTACACAACACTCTTTCCTACATCTGGAAACCAATTTTTAGCTGGAACTGCCTCTTACCTAGAATTGTTTTCCAAAAAGTGTTTGGTTATCCAGTTTTCATTCATTTGACAAATATTTGTGGAGTACTTAACACATACAAGGTCTTTACGTCATCTGCCTCGTTGAGATGCACCTGACAGGAACCCTGCCCACAGGGAGCGCGTTAGCTAGCTGAGGAGGCGCGGCATTGTTCTGTACTGCAGCGCAATGCAAGCGAGCAGTGGGCTGCTGGAGAGGTGCAAGTTAAGTGATCTCAGCATTCCAAGCAGAGATAGAGCCCCTGGCTGGAGGTGAAGAGGGCCAGCTTCGTGGTGTATGAGCTCTCTCTGTTCATCTTTGTGGCTATCCAGACTGGGGCTATGTCTCTCACCAAAGCAGCCTACAAGTCCAACACACATGAACCAGTGGCAAAATAAGCTATAAAATCCAATTAATGGAATATTATACAGTCATTAAAGTGTTTACAGGCTTGGGGGCAATGTGGAAAATATATTATAATGCTAAGTGAAAAGGAGGACATACATGTTCAGATACAGTCCACTTGCCATGGCAGTGTGCAACAACCAAAATCCTAAGCACACAAAAATGAAGGCAGGAGTGACACCAAAATCTCAAGGGTTGCTGCAGGGGTTTTGCCTGCCTCTACCGGTCTGTGCCTTCTACATTGGGTGTGTCTTGCTTGTCTCTGTCTTCTTGAGTTTGTATTGTTTCATGACAGGTTAGAAAAATCCAGTCAATTATATTCTTTAAAAAAATACAACTTTAGAGCCCTCCCTGGTGGTGCAGCGGGTTAAAGCACTGTACTAAGATTAAGCCACTTCCTCTTGAGTTCGATCCAGAGGAGATCCACATGGCGCGGCAGACCTCCCCTGACCAGCCCGCTGCTCCCCTCAGCAGTGTACTTCCTCAATCTGCCTGTTCTGCTCCCCACTCTGTCCCTGGTGAATCCTCTCACCCTCCACATCTCTGGCCTGTACCCCAGCTCTGTATGAATAAATAAATAAATCTTTAAAAAAAAACAAAAACAACTTTATAGAAAAAATACCCTTCAGTGCTCCTATGTCTTTAGTTAGTCAAACACAATCCACTTAGAATGAGCTAGCAATGGGGAAATGACCTCATGGTTCCTCCACACTACAGTCTTGTTTGTGTCATGACAGATTTTTTAAAACAGCTAAAAATAGTACTCAAGGAAAATGAAAATGGAGTAATTTTCCTTTCTAGACAATGTTCCACAGCTGCTCATGTTCAGGCAAAGGGAACAGCACGCAGCCTGAAAGCTGTGCCCGCACCTGCCAGGCTGAGGCCCACGACTGCCACCGGCTGCAGAAGCACAAGCGCTCTGGCCTGTGGTCACAAATGCTGCCCGTTCCTCTTCTACCAGTTCACAGAACGAGGCTGCCCCTCATCTTAATCTAGTGGTTTGCCTCCAAGCGCTCTGTAACCACGTGGTAAGCTGCTGGCCAGTCCAGGGCACTAGCAGGCAGACGTGCTCCAAGCTGGGACCAGCAACACTTACCACCCAGATGTTAGAGCGTGCTTGCAGCTCTGCGTTCACCCGGAAGCCTCCAAAATCAGAGTCTATCTCTAGTCCACCAGTCTTGGCCAACTCAACGTTGGGCTCCAGACCCACAGCTGCCACTATGTGGTCAGTTTCTACCTGAGGAGAAAAAGAAATCCTTCGTCACTGCAGTTTCCACATATGAAGGAAGGACCCACAACTGCATGCCTGGTGGTGAAGTTTTCAGGCTTCACAAAAAAAAAAACAAACAAAAAAACAGTTAACCTACCTCTGGTAGACAGATTTTAAGTTCTATTTTCTACGCTCCTCCTCCCCCAAATATTCCACACACAGATACCTCATATTGGCTAGGTAGAAACCAGGCACTTTTGTCAGGTGTCAGAAACCTGAGATACAGACAGCACGGGACTACGGGAAAGTTTCCCAGGTGCCAACCCTGACTCTTGATTCTCTATTTGAATGGAGGGATAGTTCATTCAGAAAATGATGATAGGTTAAGGGTGGCTACCAAGCAAAGAGAATCAATGGGTTTCAAGTAAAGGAGTAAGAGTGAATAGAGGGGTAGGGAGGGCCAGAAGGTTAGGGGCAGCCTGGCTTCCCCTCCTTACCTTCCGGCCATCTTTCAGCTTGATGAGTAACTTGCCACCGCTGACTCCAACAGACTGCACGATGGCATTAGGCATCACCTTAACCCCCTCTGTAAAGGCAAACGGGAGCTGTGGCTGGGCCCACAAGCCTGCCACCTTCCTGAAAGCAGAGAAGCTGACTAGATGTCCCCTGCCATACAAGCAGTAATCGTTAATATCTAGCAAGAACCAATGCCCACAGGTCATGTTCAACCCTTCTGGGAATATTGTAACAGGGTGGTCCCTAGGAAAAAGGGAATTCCAGGTTCCCTGCCCCACCCAGAAGGAGGGTGGAGTTGAGCAGAGAAAAAGGAGAGAAGAAAAGGAGAAGAGAAGAGAGAATGAAGCAGGATGGAGAACAAGGAAGAGACCTGAGGAAGCCACATGGAGCAGAAAGCATGTGATGAAGAAACCGGGCTTGTTTCCTGACCCTGGACTGGCTAAGGCAGATGTGGGTGAGAGACCTGGAGGGAGGTGACTATGGCAGTGTTTATATTGATTTTGATGTTGCTCTTTTCTTCTCAGACTTGTCTGGCCATTTCTGACCCTTTTCCATGGGTCCCGGCCAGAAGGTGCTTTAGTCTTGTGGCAGGCTTTCAGGCCTTGCTTTGGACCAATCTCTTTTGGGTGGACTTTTGCCCACGAGGGGATGGGTAACTTCAGGTGTTTGATTGAGAAGTTATATTCTTTGTGTTCCATATTGTATATTCACTGTATTAAAGTCCCTTTTCATTAAAGTTTTATATGTTTTGTCTTGTTGCGGCGGATGGCAGAACCCACTTAGAGCAGGCAGGTTTGGGGCTTCAGGGGTGTCCCTCTCCCCCTGTCCTGGAACAGATTTGCTGCCCTATAACAATATGGCATACAGACGCTGAACACCTACATAAACCTGGCTGGCTGGAGAAGAGAGGAAGCATTTTCTTTGTCTGGTGATATGGCTTATGTCAGTGGGTTTCCCAAAGAAGCAAACTTTGCCTGAGGCCTAACTCAAGGGAAGGAGCACACAAATGGAAAGAATCTCTACCTCGTCTGACTTTTTCCATGGTCCAGTTGCTGAGGTATTCAGGGAGGATCTTGCCCATATTTCCCTTCTCAGGGAAGAGCTGAATCACTTCTGTGCCCAAGGCTTGAGCTGAGAAGAAACAGTGGTTGAGCAGGAGACAAAAAAAAAATCTTAAGACAGGAAGAGAAACAAAAGGAGCAGCCGCAGCCGCTTACTGCACCCGAGGCAACACTGCCAGCCAGGCCGGAGCACCTGTTTGTGGGGCCTGGGGCCTAAAGGCTTGGTTGCTAGAGTTCCTTCATGAGGCAAATGCCATAGGACTGTTGTCCTGGGTTCCAACTCCACACTGTGAACTCAGTGTGCTTCTACCCTGGTATCCCCTCGGCCAGAGCCTGGAGCTCTCTGAATAGTAGCACCTTCCTGAGAAGATGCCCTGAGCTCACATAGCTGAAAAACAACAGTAAGAAATATGGCTGCCATGAAGGATGCATAATGGAACTCACTGATGGCTGGGAGCCACTCTGAGTGTGAAGGAGTCACTCATCATTCACATATACAGAGAGAAATTCAAAGATAAGTTCTGAGGCCCACATTGCCCTGACCATCTTAAGAACTCACTCTCCTTAATATTTTCTAAGGCCTGGCCTTAGAGGTTAGTGGCAAGGGAAGAACAAATCACTGGTTGCTCAGATGACAGCTTTTCTATCACTAAGGGATCCCTCACCAGTACAAGCTCCATGCTTAGTGTTTCACCAAAAACCTTAGCTAAATTCTTTCTGCTGATCCTGGCAAATACATCTCTGGAATTTGCGAGCACTGTGAAAAGCATGTAGTGTAAGACCAGAAAAAGAAAATCGAGGTCACGTCCCAGTACTCACCCTTTCTGCCAAGAGCACAGGCCAGTTCGCTACCAAGGAAGCCCCCGCCAATAATCGTAATCGACTTGACTTCCCGAGATATCTTCTCTAAGGTTCTAAAGTCTCCAATCTGCAGGATCACACAGGTTTAGTCCATTGATTCCCCAAAAGGGTACAGGATGATAATCAGAAAGATTTTCCTCTAAAGCTCTGACAGCAGTAATTTGCACACAAAAGCTTCTCTTTGTAGAAAGCAGCTGAATTAGTCTCTATGTTACTGATGTCAATTTCTTTCTCCACTGTAACACTCCTTCTGCAACAGTGGTTCTCAAGTGGGGGCAATTTTGCTCCCTTCTCCCCAGGGTACTTGGGGCCAAGTCTGGAGACATTTTTGGTGTCCAAACTGGCAGCAAGGAGGTGCTACTAGTCGGCAGAGGCCAGGGACGGGCTCGACATTCTGCAACGTGCAGGACAGCCCCATGGCAAACAATTATCCGGCCCCAAATGACAACGGTGCTGAGAGTGACAAAGGTGCTTCTTAGACTAGAAGAAGTCTGCGAATACCCACAAGAGTGGTTTTCATAAGCAGAGCACAGGGTCAAGAGGCAAAGCCCCCTTCCTTTTTCACTTTGGATACTATGGTTCTCCCCAAAGTGTCCACAACAGCACTTGCAATGAAAAACACCAAGAGGTTACAAGGAGTTCCAATGACTCAAATGTACCAGGAAAACAACTGTGGAAGAGCAATTGGAAGTAACTATAGCAAGCAGTAAAAACACCGAATGTATTTTTCTCCTAGGAGCTAACAACCCTTGAATGAGGTATTTGAGGTACAGGGAGAGGAAGTGTCTTGCTCAAGGGCAGATAATAAGGCTGTACAACAGCCATAAACAGGACTTGGATCTCCCCATTCCCAGGTGGGTACTCGGGACCACAAGATTATGCTCTCTCTTCAAAACCCACATGAGGACAACACTAGGCCATCACCTTTCTGAAAAGCGTTGTTCTACTTTTCACCTCTGCTCCAGCCCTGTCAATGGCAGACAGACTTCTTGGAGTGCCTCCTGGAAATAAGAGGCAGAAAACCCTTCAGCCCATAAAGCAGGATTAGGTCAACAGGCACCCCCATCTCCTACCCTCCACAAAGGTGGTGCCCGAGAGCACATGATCCTCCCATGCCAGTGCCACCATTCCATCGACAGGAAGTGATGGTTTTGTTTTCCTTCCACAGGTCTCACAACAGGGCTTTTTTCAATTTCCTGTGACAATCAGATTTGAGTCTCTCTTCCAAGGGTCCATCGGCCCCACAGATCCCCATCAGGCCGGTTCCTGCTCCCACCTGCTCTTCCAGTTTTGGCTGGGCATTCTCCAGATAGTTCCCTCCTGTGTGTAAGCAACTGCTTTGGCTCCTCCTGATTTCCAGTTGGAACTAGCAATATCACTTTGCGGACAGAAGGCAAGGGCTAAGCCACGCATACCTTCCCAGAAGGCAAAGGAAGGGGAATCCAGAAAGGTACTGTCTCAAGAAAAGAAACTGATTTCTGAGAGCCCAGTTCCAGTGCTCTTAACCTGAACTAAGGCTTTCTACTCTAAACCTGGATTGAGTTGTTTCAGGGAAGACACCACTGCCTCTAGAAACACTCACCTGTTGCAATCAGGCACTTCTCATAGGTTATCTGTGACCCGTCATTCAGCCTCACCGTGTTGCCTCTCACGTCCAGCTGCACTACCTTGGGCACACATGCAGGGAAAGATGGGATGTGAATTCACTTCCCAATTTTTTTTTGAGATACAGAAGAACACAGCATGAAATTCAATGTATTAAAGTGTGTAATTCGGTGGCATTTTAGTATATTCTTGAAGTGTATGACCATCACTCCTATCTAATTCCGGAACATTTCGATGCCCCCAAAAGGACCCCTATACCTATCAGCTGTCAGCCCAATGAAAAGAGTGACTTCTTGACCTAAGCTGGTTCTGAAGAAACTGTTTCTAAGTAACCATGGACACCACAATTTCAGGCACCTAGCTCCTTCCAAGAGGCATAACGTCCTGAGCAGGCAATGGCCGAGCAAGTCAACACAGTAAGAACATGGAGATGGGATGGACTTTTCTAGTTGGTTCTTTAGAACCCCGACTTCTTTGTTACCAACTCTTCAACATCCTCAACATTTTCTTTCTTTTTATTTTTAAAGGTTTATTTATACATGCAAGGACTGGGGTACAGGCCAGAGGAGCAAGGGCAGCAAGAGGCTTCACCAGAGACAGGGTGGGGAACCGAAAAGGCAGGTGTATGGAAACACACTGCTGAGGGGAGCAGCGGACAGGTCAGGAGAGGTCTGCTGCGCCATGTGGGTCAGCCCCGGGGCGGGGATCAAAATTATGGTACAGAGGCTGCAATAGCTTCACAGTGCTGTGCTTTAAAACAGCCTCAACTTTTTCACTGGATGCTTCTGTATTATCTACCATCAATGAAGCATCTCTCTTCCAGGGGAGGTGCGCCAGCACTCCTTCCTCACAAGGACAGGAGGAGGGGTTGGCACTTTCCAGAATCACTGAGGTTGCTGCGGCTGCTTCCAGATTCCTGTACCCTTACCCTCCCCCGGCAACTTCTATCCCTACGAACCACCACTCTGCAGCCACTTCCAGGCCCGTCGTCCTCATTCACAGAACACCTTGAAACTGGGCTCATCCTTTCCTCTGAGCCACATCCAGGATGTCCTTATCTCTTAAACCTCTATTTCTACCCCAGACACCCAACAATGAGGTCACAGCTTTCTCTCAGCCCCACTGTCAGCTCTGCTTGCTTTCAATTCTCTCAGCACCCAATGGGCAGTCTCATTCCAGCTAATCTGGGCCAACACCCCTAATTCCCTTGCACCCTACCACTCATGGTGAAGGGCTTGAGCTTTGGAGTCAGATGAACTGAACTGAACTGTCAGATGACTTTCCAGTGCTCATTAGCTGTGGGCATTCAGCCGAGGCATTTACCAAGCACCTCCATGCGCCAGGCACCGTGCAATGTGCCAGGGACACAAAGGTGAAAGAAACACACCTCCCTGCCTTCGCATCCAGTACCGAGACCGCTGTTTAGCAAGCACTGCACAGGAGAAGCACATATGACAGGTGCACCCCAGCCCAGGGCTCCCTGGAGGCAGTGATGGAAACTGAGCACGAATGGACGAGTGGCTTCTTTAGCTACCTTTGATTTGTGTGGGTTAAGTGAACTCTTCAATCCCATCCCACTACTTTGATCCCACATCACTCACTCAGTTAATCACACGATGTCCTGGCACAGACCCCATCCTTTCCTTACTCTCTCAGAACCCTCCTGTCAGTCACCCTTCCACTCAGGCCTCCCTCTCTGACACCTTATACCTTCAGCCATTCACATGCTGAAGTCTGGAAGTCGGGCGCATCCCCTTTGGGTCTCTGTCCTGCTCAAGCTTCTGTCCAAGTATCATCTCCCTTTTCTCATTTAAACTTTTCTGAAAGAGTAGTTTTTCCTCTTCCCCAGCTTTCCACTGATATGTGAACCACCAAACAGAGTGATTTCTTCCAAATCTTTGCTACCAGACCCCTCTGACGCAGTAAGACTGGAGCACATTATCCTTCGGAGTCTCTGAACTTGGCCGCGGGCTCTCCTCATAGTGTCCTCCACACGCCTTTCCCAGTCTGCGTTATGGATTACTCTTCTTAAACCTGCACCATAACTTCCGCTCCATCCTTGCCCCACTCTTTTTCTGTCTGCGTAAGTTCTCTGCGGGTGGTCTCCTTGATTCTTGTGGTTCCAGCCCCTACCCTATGCCAGTCCACGATTCCAGGGTCTCTAGTTGAGCCCAGAGTGGTCCCCCACAGTGGCAGTCATAACGCACTGCTCACAGGACATGACCACACAAACAGTCCCCTTCATACTTAACATTCCAAAACTAAACTTATCTTCCCCGTTATACTAGCTCTAGCTCGTGTGATGCCTTTCTCAGGTGGGGGACGCCCTCACTTGGACACAAAGTGGACATCAGAAAGTCACTGCTGCCTCTACCTTCTCCGTCACCTCCCACCTTGAACCAGTTACATCTGTCAAGCTGGCCTCCTCAGCCTGTTCTGCACTCTTCCTCGCCTGCCTACCCAGAAGCTATGATGATGCTATTCAGAGTTCGGGCTCTGGACTGGAATTCTGCAGTCAGACAGATCTGACTCCAGCACTTATTAACTGTATGATCGTGGGCAAATTAAGTTTTTTTATATATTCAATTTTTTTGATTGTAAGAGTTTTTTTTTTTTTTTAAAGATTTAATTATTTATGCATTCAAGAGCTGGGGTACAGGCTAGTGGTGTAAGTGGGAGTGGAGGAGTGAGAGGAGTCACCAGAGACAGAGTGGGGAGCAGAACAGGCAGATCTACTGAAATACACTGCTGAGGGGGGCGGCAGACCAGCGACAGGAGAGGTCTGCTGCACCATGTGCGTCACCCCCCTGGACGGGAACTGAACTTTTGCCAAAGCTTCACAGTGCTGCCCTTTAACCCGTTGCACCACCAGGGAGGGCCCAGTGTATAAGATCATTGTGAGGGTAAGATGAGATAACACACACGAAGCATCATCATCATCACTATCACTACTACCCTAATTCAGGTTCTCATTATCTCCCACCTGGACAAGTCCAACAGTCTGCAGAATAGTTTATTTGTAGTCTCATGCCCAGAAAGCCTTTCTCCTCACAGCCACCAGAGTGACTCTGTAACTTCAACTTTTTATATCCTCGGCTGAACACAACAGCTCCCAGTGCCCGTGGCTGAAGCGCAAGCTTGCTCGCATGACACAGGTCTCCGTGATTAGACCCCTGCATGACCCCTTCAGTTTCATTTCTTGCCTCCCTACCTTGTGTTTTCTGCCCTACTAACATGTAGCTGTGTGGGTTTCCTTCCACCAAACATGCCTGCTTACACCCTTATGCCCTGGCTTATGTTATTCTTTTTCACTTGGATGCTCTTCATTTTTCTCTAATCTAATGAATGCCTCTTCATTTGCAAGGATGAATGCCACCTCCTCCAGGAAGCCTGCTCTGAAGCCATCATTATTCAGGGCGTGCTTCCCAGTAATTCCCACAATACCTTCTGCATATCTTTCTTACTCTACATCTAGGTCTTAGGGTAATGTTCACGTTGCTGCCTAGCTCCTGGAGGGCAGGGCTTGTATATTATTTAGACACAAGGGATGCTTAATATATATTGTCTCGTTACCGGTCTGTACCTACCTTTTCTGCCTAACACTCCCCTGCAGCAGTGAATTCCCCCTGCCAAAGTGTCTGGCTTATGCTCTGGATCCCCACTACTTCCACCTTTGCTCCTTCTGATAACTACTCCCTCTCTATTGGAACTCTGCCATTTGTGTAGTACAAACACACTCTAGGACCTGCTATTAACACAACACAGCAAACCCGTGCTGGACCCCACAAACGCCCTCCCGTAACTGTCCCCACAGCAAGCACTCACCTGTATTTTCTATGCCAAGTATTTTACTATCCTGAATAATATACACTTTTCAATCTCAGCAATAATGCCAGAGAGGGCCCTCCCTGGTGGTGCAATGGGTTAAAATGCAGCACTATGAAGCTATCTGCAGCCACTGCAGCATGAGTTTAATCCCCAGCCAGGGAGCTGACCTACATGGCGCGGCAGACCTCTCCTGAGCAGCCTCTGCTCCCCTCTGCAGTGTAATTTAGTCCATCTACCGGTTCTGCTCCCCACTCTGTGTCTATTAAGTCCTCTCACCCATCACACCTCTGGCCTATATGCCAATTCTTGTATGCATAATTAAATAAATCTTTAAAAAACAATCCCAAAGAAATGGGAATGTGGAAAATAGGGAGGGAGCAGCTACAGGGTCACAGTCCCCAAGGATCTGACTTCTCTCAGAATGTTCAGCTGACACGTTTGTCTCGGCTTTGAGATTCAAGCTTTCCTCAGAAAAGACACACCAATGAGTGCAGACTGGCAATGTGAAACCTAAAATGATTCCATCCTCTGGTGAACGATCACGGCAGGATGGATGTGAATGGCAGTGGGGCAAGTCACCATAGTCGCGTCCACAGAGCATGGAGCCTGACCCAGGCAGCAGCGCACTAACTCACCTTCTTCCCCGTGAGGACGGCTACACCACCATTCTCAATGTGAGGCAGGTCCTGAGCAGACACGTAGAAAGAAGGTGGCTGGAAATAGATGCTGTACAGACAAGAGGGGAAATGCTACAGCACCTGGAGCTGCTATCAACTTCCCTTGTGTAGAACTGTTTCTATCATGAAAAATTTTAAGAACATTTTCCAAAGTAAGCCTCCGATACTACTCGATCTTGGTGGTGACTTACTTATATGGGGCTATGTCAGACACATGGTTCTCAACTAGGGCACTTCCAGTCCTGGGGAAATTTGGCAATGCCTGGAGACATTTTTGGCTGTAACAGTTTGGGGAAAGGGATGTTCTAGTGGGCAGAGTTCAGGGGTGTTGTTAAACTTCCTACAATGCACAGACCAGTCCCCACAACAGTTCTCCAGCTAACATGTCAACAGTGAGGAGGCTCAGAAATGCTGCTTTGGGTTTAGGTTCCTTGCAAAATCAGAACAAGAGTAGCACCCTAGGAGGCAGTCTTCACATGCACAGCCAAACACAAGCTGTAGAATGGTGCTGGCCTACACCAAGTCTAGCTCCTTCTGACTTTTCTACAAACAGCAGAAATTTCTGTGAGACACAAATTAAGGGATGGTTACATAGTTGGAAGTATGCATGTTGCTTGAGAACCAAACCTGACGGTGAGGTAAGAGAGGTGGGAGATTTGTAAAATTTAGTCCATTATCAAAGGGATTGCTAAGGAGGAAAAGATTCGAAATGAAAGATTATAGTACTGGAATCAAAGAGATATACAGAGTCCTTTAAAAGAAAAAGGCTTCTGCAGAAAAAAAAGGAAAAATACAGGATGATTTCTCTCATAGCAGGAATATAATGGAACAGGAGAGAAAATAATGATAATGATGAACAGCTATATACCAGAGACATTTTATGGGGGTACAGTGGGGAATGGGATCAAAACAGTGGGGGGAGGGAAATGCACTGGCCTATGGTGATGGCACATGGGTGATTTGGTGATGGGAAGCCCAAGGGGACTGCAACTGAGATGGAAAAATGCACAAAATGATGTAAAAATAAACTATTATAAAAGAAAAGAAAAAGAAAAAGGCTTCTGCACCCTTCATGCAAACATCTAATAGGAGGCTCTTTCTTAAAGAGTGTCCCCACTGTCACCCCCAATTCTGAGTGCCTGCTAGGGTATCAAAGCCAGTTCCACAGAAGAGCGCCTTCTCTCCTGCTCTTATGGGGCATGCCTAGGCAAGTGCAGACCAGTGATAACACAGGTTGGGCTGATTTTCCCTGAAGAAGTCTAATAGCAAAGGCCTTGGAAATAGTAGCACTAGTGCTTTGGCGGCCACTTCCCCTTAATTGTTGATCTGACAACAGAACCCAAGACTCTTGCCACTGTAGCCTGTCGCCTCCAAGCTCTACCAGGTGTGTATCCCGGCAGCTTCCAATGTGCAGCCATGTCACCCATTCCACACACTGCCTGGTACCTGCAAAGACTTGGCACCAGCGTCCTGTGCTTAGCTGAAGTTGCTAAGGCCCATTTTTACATAATTGAACACACCTTCTTTCTTTTCCATTCCATTGTCTGAATCGCAGGGTCTTTGTGACATTTGGATCATCTGAAAACCATAGTTCTTTTGAAAGAGGAGGTCGCATGTATGGCAGCTCAGTATCTTCTGACACAATTAGTACCTGCAGACACAAAATGACAACACTTATCAGAGTCACATGAGCGAACAGGAAGAAGTCAAAGTGTCCGCGATGGCTTCTAGCTTACAGACTACACTCTCTGCCAAGCATGACTGTGGGCACCTTACCCTGGCCCCAGGATCCCGAGCACGGATGGATCTGGCTGCAGCAAAAGCAGCAGTGCCTCCACCGATGATCAGGAAGGGAATGTGACTTGGTACCCGGACCTGAGGAACTGACTCTCCTTCTGGATCTGTAAGCGGCAGAGCAAAGGGGGGTGACTCATTTTAGTCTTAGGCGAGGCTTTGCTGCTATTTGAAAAGATCACCTGGCATTTTCCCCACTTCTGTATACAAACCTAGCAAAACACTGTGCCGATATTAAACTCAACAAATTCCACAGGAAAAGCCATATCCCTTCAGTTTACAAGCAAAAAATACTTCCCCCAAAGAGATGAATGATTTTGCCAAAGTCATTCACTCATTAAGTCTGTCAGAGTTTGAGCCTACCTTACATGCTTCGTTATTTCTAAAATACGTTAGAAAGTACATATGAGAACACATCTGCCCTTCCCATCAATTTCTTAGTCACCAACAGGAAAATATCAAGTTCAGTTTCACCTTTTATTAGCAATAAAGGGGGAAAACCCAGCAGGTCAACTGGGGCTTATTATACAATGTTCATGAATAAAAAGTTATTATTGATGAAAGCACTGTAAATTGCCCACCCAGAGTTGTGGGGGCTAATTAAAGGATTAAAACACTCCTCTCTGAAAAACCAAGCCAGTCACATGGGATGGAAATGACAGCTAGAGTTCCATTCTTTAGGAAAACAAATATATCTTTAACAACTCAAAACTCCAAAGACTCAATGGGAACAAACATACCGAAAGGTTTTTCTTAATGGGAAAAAAAAAAAGGCCAAAATCCCCTCATCTCTTTGCCAATAGTTTTCCACTCTAAGTTTGCCCTTTTTTATTGCCTTTTCAAAGCCTAATAAAAAGAACTAATCATAATCATTAATGTTACTCTCAAATCCAAATTCCAGTGGAGTGCTTGAACAAACTGCTCCCAGGAGCAGGGTAATATCTTACAATCTCACAGCTTCAGGGAGTCTACACAAAGCATTGTACCCGATCTGTTTATAATTTTCCCTTTGTACCCTGAGTTTCAAATCATACTCACCAGATAATGCTGCTATTTTCTGTTTTTCTTCTGGTGTCAGCCCTAATCCTGAAATCCGTTCATTGTATCTTTTTTTATCATTTTTCATGGTCTTGTAGGCCTGCAGACCCAAACATGGGGAAAATTAATTTCATTGTAGAGCTAGCTCATACAAGAAGTAACACCATGATCTCACAATTAAATGAGAAGCTTTTGTCTATATGAGGCTAGTTATTCTGTTAAAACTACTAAAGCAAACTATTCTCTTAAATAAAAAAATGAATATATACACATTTGGATACAATACAGGTAAGCAGATGAAAAGTTTGAGACTATGTAGGATACTAGCTATGAAACCAATTTGTATGGTCCTCAGTAAGAAGCTGTGACCTAAGGGCTCCTGGTAGATACGCCAATTGCTGTGGTTACTCAGATAATGGCCTGAAATGTGGCACCAGTAAGCAGTCTCACAGGGAAATTCATCTTTCCCTCATGGTCCATCTTTTATGACAATGGTGAATTTATTAAACATAATAAATTGAATTGCTTAAACATTTGCTGTATTTAAAATATGCTATCATCTCTTCCTTTCAAATTGAAGAATATGGTAGCATTGTGATTAGCTTTTTAAAAAAAACACACAGAGCCAGAGTAATTGGGAATTTTAAAAACAAAGTGGTAGGTAAGAATGACTTGTTTTATTTATAATATTTTTGCTATTTTGTATGCCTCAGGTTCAAGAACACAAAAATTTAAGTGACTTTATGTCAAATGAAGTCCCAGTTTGTTAACTAACTGCAGGAAATAATAAGGCCAATCAGAGGCGGTACCCTAAAACATGTTCTAGGCCAATTTCTATGACCCACAGCAGAACAACATGCTGCAAAAAGAAACCTGGATCCTGAGACCTGGACTTCACTTTTATCAATATGGCAACATCCAACATGGATTTCTAATCCAACATGGATGGATTAGAAAATTAAGAACCATTTGTTTGAAGAAAATGGTTGTTTCTTAAATTTACCACTAAATTCATCGAATTAATAAACTGAACTCAACCAGCATTAATTTCAGAAGAAGAGAAGTTTTTTTTTTTTTTAACCTTGGCATAGGATACAACAGTATAGTATTTACAAATACCTCCTATACCTTAGAAACATTTCTTCTTGAGAAAGGGACTTTTCCCAAAAAGAATGGTCTAATCTGGTCAACAAAATTGAAGAGAGAAATGAACTGGTGTCATGTTCATATTCATAGGGTATCCAAAAATAGCCTACGCCCTCTCACACCTAATGACTTCACACAAGAGGGAAAGAGCAGACCAAGAAATACCTTGGGGTTTAGTGGGGACAGGATAAAAATGAGATTTGTCATAGATTTATATACATATATCTATTTATATATTTAGCGTTTAAGTAAATATTCAGATATAAAAATATGTTCAGACATACTAAATAGAAATCTGCCTTTCACCCAAGTGTTTCTGCATTCCTACCCAGTTTAAACAATTTCCAATTAGTGACATGAACATGTCAGGTTAAGAAAAACTACAAATTTATGAAAATTAGTAGAGACAACTTTTCTAAACAGAAGTATTTACTCTGGTTTCAATGCTTTTCAAAGTTTGGGGAGGTTACATGAGGTTGTAAGGGTGGGTCCCTAATCTGATAGAGCTGGTACCCTTAGAAGAAAAGACCCCAGGGCTCCTGCTCTCTTTCCCCCTGGCCTTCTGCAAGTCAGGAAGAGAACCCATGCCAGAACCCAACTCGCTCACACCCTAATACCAGGTTTCCAGTATTCAAATTGTTGAGAAAATAAATTTCTCCTGTTTTAAGTCACCCTGTCTGTGGAATATTCTTATGGCAACCAGAACAGACCAGTACGAACACTAAATAACTTAGTCACATTTCATCACATCTGAACACTGATTTTTAAGTTAACAGCTATCATGAGGCTAATTTTCATTTCTGAGTAATAGAATCTAAGCCACCTCAGAGCAAGTTTTTAATGATTTAAAACCTAATATAAAACTATATAAAATAGTTCAGTAACAGTTACAGGAAGACAAAAGCTTATCATTTAACCTGAAACCACTGTAATACAGTAGGTTTATTATTACCAGTGTTGGATAAACACAGAGGGAAAGGAGGCATTTAACTGAATGGCTTGAGAGGAACTTGTACTTCACCGATATTTCTAAGGCCCTGTTCTGTGGCCTGGCATCAAGAGATTTGCCTGGCAGGCTTGGTGGAGGCCATCCAACTCTGGTAGAGCAACATAAACCAGAGGTTTAGCAGGTTTAAGTTGTTATCAACATTCAGAGGTGAACACTTTAAATCTATTTTTGAATGAATGGGGTGGAACTGATGGGGAAAGCTGAGCGCGCTGTGAAATGGAAAGTTATGGCTCAGAGGGTAGTGTCTGAATTATGAATGAGAGGCATTTAAAAAAGCAATCTACATGAATGTGTTAGCTTGTACCACTTCAGCCACTAGTTTGACCAAATTAGAGATTACAAAAGGGACACTGCCACAAAATTTACTTTGAAATGCAGACTGCGGCTAAGTGGAGGGAGAAGAGTGTAACTTCTATGGCGTTTGGGACCTCCTCAGAAGCACTCAATAAAATGCCTTTTCACAATAAAGTAGGGTTAATCAATGGTTTCCCACAAAACACAAAAATTACATTTTGCCTCAAATAATTGCAAATGGATGGTGGTCAAGTTACCTTTAATTTAATGTTTATTATTTGAGAATGTCTTGTTAGGTAAGCAGCACTAAAGCACAATATAGTTTAGCCTCACAGATTGGCAAAAGTTTCAAAGAACAAGTTGGTGATGTGGGTTTGTAATAATCACTCAATGCTGGCCATAGATACATAGGGCAGGACCGCAACAGTTTGAAGAATGACAGGTAAGGACTCCCTAGTGGCTGACAATGTCCCTTTAATAAATACCAAGGAAGCACATGCTGTGAATACTTCACTGTGGTCTAATGACCAAGTTTTCATTAGTGCCATAGTCTCACCCACCCTACCCCCCAAAATATATTTTAGTGTCAGCATCTTACATAATACACTCCTGCCCCAGTGACTGTTGCTCCTACAATTAAGAAGTACACTAGGCTGCTGCCATCTTTCCCAGAAGCACCTGTAGACGCTAGTGATCTAGAAGGGGGTCCTAGGTGATGACACTGCACAACTGTAGGCAAAGATAAGGCCAAGAAAGAAACAAAAGGAAATAGAAAAGGCACTAAGTATTAATGAAGAAACATTCAACACAAAGGCAGGGAAGCATTTTTTGGTTACCCTGTGCTAAAAAAATGAAAAAGAAAGAAAGAAAAAAGGCTGTCCCCAAATTGGCGGAGAATGTAGATTTCCTCAAATTCTGTTATCCTACTCTGATCTGACTGACAACTGGCAAAAGCTGTCTACTTTTCTTAGGCACTGGAGTCAGGTCAGGGTATGATTATTTTCATGGGCCTCTTTTTTTTTCTTAATCTAGTAATCAAGCAAACGAAGATAAGTTCCTGACTTACTGTCTTGCAGAAAGAACCCAAACTGTAATGGTGTCCAGCCATTTGCTCTCAATAAATAAAATAACCTCCTTCAGTCAAGAGTATTACTAGGTATAATCTAAGTTGGTTCACTCAACCTTACATGATCCAACTTTAGACTATGTGCTTAGTCACAGTAACCCCTGCCAAATTAAGGGGGGGAAAAAAACCACAGAATAATTCCTGTGACCATTTAAGCTAACCAGAGTTCATTTAAGGAGATATAATTGTGTTAGTTCTATGTAGCAATTAAAAGCAAATTTCTCACCTCACACAAACTCCAACTGAAAAACTGGAGATACTAGGCCTGCTTCTAGAATTTAGTCTTTGGGTGAGACTCAGGGAGTTTTCCTCTTAGGAATGCTTAAAGTTGTTAGTTTTTTTTTTTTTTAATGTCTATCCCAAACTGAAGAAAAATAAAACAGTTAACAAATGGGTCAAAATCAAATATTGTGCTAAGGAGCTGCAGTGAATACTGACCTTACTCATAGTTAATTGTATCACATCTAAGAGGAGAGGTACAATTTGATGGGTTAGTCAAGTCTAAGAAAACACTGGCTTTCAAGAGTAAAAAGACAAGTGAAAAGAGCAAAGATCAATCAACATGAGAGTACATTTCAGTCATTCCCAAATTGACTTTCATACAGCACTGGACAGTAGGAACTTGAAAGAAGGTTTTTGGAACTTTTTTTCAAAAGGAGAAATGGGAATTAGTTGTAGAAGTTTTAAAGCAGAACAGAATTGAGCCTATTAATGGGAGCTGTTTGCAGCCTTTCACACACGCTGCTCGTTTACTTACATATGCACCAGCTCCTACTGTTGATAAGCCCACAATAAGGACTAACACAGATTTATCGATTTTGCCCCCTGATGCACCAGAGCTAGCCATTTGTCTTGTCATCTGGAGCTCTAGAGGACCATGCCATCGCTGGAACAAGTTGCCTAAGGAACACAATTTATTAAGACACACACATACAAAAATAAAATAGTTAATACATATTTATGACTTAGTTTAATGAGTTGTAAAATAAAGACTTACTGCCCACTGGGCTGCATTAACTTCACTGTTAAATGATCAAGGAAAAAAAACCATCAAAACTGTACACATAAATATTACAGATTTCAGAATGAAGTCTTAAGTTGTTGGGAGTTTTTAAGAGTACATTTTAATGCTGCCCAGGGAGAAATTTACAGCTTCCAGAAAAGATAATGAAAAACATATGGGCAGTTCATCAAATACTTTTCTCCACTTTATTAAACACAGAAATGACTGAATAGGTAGATAAAAAATTGACTCCAGTTACCTGGGACATTACAACAGTGATTAAGAATGGCCCTCCCTAGTGGTACAGGGGTTAAAGCACAGCACTATGAAGCTATCTACAGCCACAGCAGCACAAGTTCAATCCCTGGCCAGGGAGCTGACCCACATGGCGCAGCAGACCCCTCTGTCTAGCCCGCTGCTCCCCTCAGCAGTGTATTTCAGCAGATCTGCCTGTTCTGCTCCCCCATCTGTCTCTGGTGAACCCTCTCACCCCCCTTGCACCTGTGGCCTGTACCCCAGTTCTTGTATGCATAAATAAATAAATCTTTAAAAAAAGCATAAATCAGGCCCTCCCTGGTGGCGCAGCGGGTTAAAGCACTGCACTGAGAAGCTAAAGCCACTTCCGCATGAGTTCGATTCCCGCCTGCCCCGGAGGTGACCACATGGCGTGGCAGAACTCTCCTGACCCGCCCGCTGCTCCCCTCAGCAGTGTACTTCGTCGATCTGCCTGTTCTGCTCCCCGGTCTGTCTCTGGTGAAGACTCTCACCGCCTCTGAGCCTCTGGCCTGTACCCCAGTTCTGTATGCACAAATAAATAAATCTTTAAAAAAAAAAAAAGCATAAATCAATAGTCACTGAAGGAGTCCTCAAACCTTGCACAAAATAATAAAACCCTAGCATACAATCTAATCAGGACACAGTTCAGTCTTGTGTAAAGGTATTATGTCCTGGAAGACAGAAATTTTAAAGATGGAGGAAAAATCAGAACTGTTTGAAAAGTGATTCTATCTCTCCTAAAGAACTGAAGAACATCAGACTATGAATTCTTTTTTAGAATGACCAGATGTAAAATATCCACCAACTGCTTGGTTCTTACTCTTCCAAAATATAGATTATGGTGATATAAAAGTCTGTATAATTAATTATTTGATGATCATAACAATCTCACACAGGGCAATATAGGAGGTTTCATAGACAAGTCCCAGTACCTTCTCTGCTTGACAGTCCACATGGCGACTTGGACCTAGAACAAGGGTTTACAAACTTTCTGTAAAGGATCTGAGAGCAAGTATTTTTGGCTTTTATGGCCATATGGTCTCTGCTGCAACTATTCAGCTCTGCTGGTATGGCACAACAGCAGCCATAGATGATAAATAAATGAACGAGTGTGGCTACATTCCAATCAAACTTTACTTATGGACACTGAAATTTGAATTTTACATAATCTTCATGTGTCACAAAAGTTATCTACTTTTGATCTTTTCCAAATTGTCTGTAAAATGTAAAAGCCATTCTTGGCCCTAGGAACACAGAGCATGTGTTTGGCCTGTGGGCCCTAGTTTGCTAGCCCTGACCTAGAGCAGTGGTTGTCAAACCTGAGTATGCTTCAGAACCCCTGGAGGGCTTGTTAAAACCAAGAAGACCAGGTCTCACCCTCCAAGTTTCTGAGTCAGGCTTAAGAACTGGCATTTCTAACATGTGCCAGGTGATGGTGAAGCTTTGCAAACTTAGTCTAGAAGCAGGTGGATAGCTTCCTGGTCTGACGAGGCTTACAAAGATGGTGGTCATAGCATTCAATCTACACTTGTAGAGGCCACAGATGGGGTGCTTCTTAGATGAACACAGAGATTGGAAGTTAATAGACTAATGCCCCAAGGCCACTTGGGTGCATTATTACATAATTTAACTGAATTTTCACAAAAGTTCTTCTGTTTAGGTATGAAAAATACAATTTTTGAGGGGCAGGAACAGTCTCAGAAAGATTAAATATGTTAGAAGACGTATGAATATTTCAATATATCTCCTAACAGTTAATATATCATAGAGTTGAACTTTAAAATTAGGGTGGGTAATAGAGTAAAAATGAAAACAATGAACAACTATAAGCCAGAGGCATTTTATAGGGGTAGGAAGGGAAATGGGATCAGAACTGGGGTGGGAAGAGTGCACTGGACTGTGGTGATGGCACATGGGTGAATTGGTGATGGGAGGCCCATGGAGATTACAGCTGAGCTGGAAAAATGCACAAAATGAAGAATGATGTAAAAAAATATATATGGTGCAAAAAAAAATAAAAGGCTGAGTTTCAAAAAAAAATTGGGGTGGGGTAGAAATAGGGCACTTCTCCCTGGCTTTCACAATTTCAGGGCAAAGAAGGCAAAATATGTCCAACACAGGCCTGTGGTTCTTACCTGAAATCCTCAAGAGACTTTACTTCAGAACTTGAAACTGTTAGGTCTTAACGTAAACTTTGTGCATTTACCACACAGTAAGCAACACCCCGCACAACACCGAGCACAGTGCACCCTGTACACTCACAGCTCAGGGCCCAGTCACACTGGGTGGGGTAAGTAGGGGTCTGTAAGTAGCCGCTCTCCAGTTCAGGTCAGGTTTTACTGGTCAATGGCTTACAAACCTTGATTTTGAGTCCTACGTTGACTTCTCAATTATAGATAAGAGATATGGAAACGTGTTTTTCCTTACTCTTTTTTTTCCTTACCTGCTTTTAGAATTCTTCATCACCACATAAAGCAAAATGGTTTATATTTGGAAGCAACAAGCCATAAAAACAAAGACATATGCAAGGGTAGAAAAACTTATCTCAATCTGGATAAGCTTTTGATTTTCAGAAGTCCACAATCACGATGAAGCATCATCATCAGAAGACATCAGAGAACTCTCAGAGATTAGAAAATGAAACTGGTTAGAAAAACTTCCACGTGGTTTTAGTTCAACACGTTTAGTTTTGCTTCCCACTGCCACCCTAAGTTTGTTTATTGAAAACGAATGTTTTTTCAAACATTCCATTTAATCCCTCTGGAAGAACCTAAGATCAGAGATCATAACAACTTTGTTTTATTATAATACTAATATTTTTATTCTGTTTTTGCTTGCTTTTCACAAACTGGTGGATATAAGAGTGTAAATTTGGGAAAGTTCATCAGATTATTGCCTTAAATTGCCAAAAAAAGAAGAGATTTTGTAAAGTAAATTTTGATTTCCTGAAATGCAAACTGGTTAATACCTAAACCAGTACTCAAAAAGAAATATAACACTATTTTCATTAACAAACCAGATGTTTTTATATCTATAAGGGACATAAGTTTGTGGTTTAGTACTGTACAGATGTTTATACTCCCTATTCCCCATTTCCTATAAAATTACTACCTATACTATAAGTAGAGGTTCAAAATTTTACCTGATTGAAACATGTCTTTTCACTTGTCTTACTAAAGGGGGAAAGCCAACTTATTCCTTGACTTCTCATTACTATTTTAGCTTTTCTGCAGTCAGACCACACACATACACAGGGGGTGTTTTCTTCCTCACAATTAAGATACAATTCCTTTTTAAAATTTAATATATTTATATATATGATTGCCATAGTAGCAATAAGTATGTCAGATAATTATCAGTTTTTCTTAGTATTCGGAATAATTAAGATATGCTCTCTTAACAAGTTTGATGATTATAATACTGCCATCTACATTTACTATACTGTGGAAGGATTCAATTCTTGAACTGCTACACAGAGTAACAGAGCCTAACATATAGTAGGTGCTTACTTAATAAATATTTGTTGAATCAATGAATGAATGAATAGAAAAACTTGCCCAATTCTATTGATAATGACTGAACATTTTGAAGACTACTTTGCAAAGAAGCTTTAGTCAGGTTCCATTTACTTTGGGTTGCTTAATAATAAATTAGCAACCTTGAATACCAGAGACTAGCATTAGAATAGTACCAAAAACAACTCACTTTTGTGGATTTAATAATTTCTGGTGTTTCTATAATCCCAGAAGGCCTTTTCCAGAAATATATCCACAACTGATGCAGTTAGGAACCCAAACAGTTAAGAGGTCTGTGTTTTTGACTCTTGTCCTCTGAACAGCAAACTGATTTTTCCAACACGGATAAAACACAGATGGGACAAACAGAGATCTGTACACTCTAGCTAGGTGCCTTTTAAACAGCAATCCAAAGACCATTTACCTCCAGCATTTACTGGTCTTTTTGTTGTTGTTCTGGTAAAGCACCAACCTGGGTTGGAATTTTAGAAAATCAGCTACTTTAATGAAAGGCGCCAAAGGAAAAATCATTGAGATGACAAAAAGAGCACAGTTACACCAGGGTTCAACACTGAGAATTTACCATGTGCCAGTAAATAGGTAGGTAGGTAGGTAGGTAGGTAGGTAGGTAGGTAGGTAGGTAGGTAGGTAGGTAAGACATAATATAATCCCTGTCCTTAGGTCATATGTAGTTGAGGAGGGGAGAATGGTGGTTATTATTCTGAGTATCAGAAAATGGGTTTGATATAAATCACAAGAGACTCAGGGTTGCTTGGTCTGGATTTTTAATCCTTAAGTCTATGAAAGAGAAGGAAAAGAAAATCCATTCACTCAAAACTATAATTCTCAAGCATGCCTGATTAGATGAACTGCGCTGAGGGGCTTGATAAAACATAGATTGCCAGGACTCTCCCCTGGAGATTCCCATTAAGTAGGTCTGGAGTCAGCCCTCAAGTAGATTTACAAGCAAATTTTGGAAATGTGATCTCGAAGAAAGTTGCAGTATGCAGCTTTCAAATGTTAGAAAATTTCTGGAAAACAACATATTAACTGGTTGAGAAAAGGCTGACTTGCCAAAAATTTTCTTCTGAAAATCTCTGCCTCAGCAGAAAGAATGAAGAAAGGCTCATCTTCTAGGTTTCAACAACAAAAAAAGTATCACTTGGCAGAGTCCAGGAAGTCTGGATTCTTGCCAACAAGGAGTCCAGGTTCCTTTTTAAGGAGGTGGGAAGGATTCTAAATAGAGGGACATGTTCAAACATTTGACCCTCAAATCAGGGGTCAGTGATCAGTATGATCACACAAGCAGCAAAATGTTCTGTGACCAAATCAAACAGAAAATATCTATTACCTAACCTGTCTGATGCTCCTTGGTGCTAAATGCAGACACAAAGTGGTGCCTACTAGGCACTGTGAAGTATTTCTGAAAAGAAGCAGAGTATCCACATAAAGTAAAAAAGAAAATAACTGCAATTATGGTTTTAAGGCAAATGGTAACACAAAATGGCAATGAACCTGACAATGGTGACAGACATGAAATCATCTCAAGCTAGGCTTGCTAACATCCTAGTCAAGGACTGGGGAAGAGATGGAAGTGGGGTAGGAGAAATGACATATAAAAAAAGACAATGCCTCTGCCTCAACTATGTGAAAATATATGATAGATGTCCTTTGTTAAAATGAGTAAGATTAGAAGCAAATAATAATCAAGCTAACCGATTAAGGTTAATTCTTAAAATGATAGAATCAATTTCTTTTTGAACCTGGAACCTACCCCCACTATTTCTAAAGACAAATGATGTTACACTTTGATGCTTGGCCAAACAACAAAGAACAAGTGTATATATAGTGATGGATGGCTATGTCAGGAAGTCAGAATATATTCTACGGCGGAATGCCTTTGAGCCAAGTCATGCAATGGAAAAAAAACATTTTGAGTCTGAATTTCCCACTATCAACAACCACCACCAAATGTCTAATCAATCAGTTTAACTTGCAAATCCATATTTCATCAATGAAAACTTTTGGCCGGACTTCAGAATACCAGGAAAAGTTGTGAGGCAAAATAAGTCTGTGACGTTTGAAAGACCAGTGGATAAAAATCTTCAGCTAACCTAAGTTATCGTGTCAATTTCTGTACACCTTGCATAGAGCACTATCATTTGAATCACTTGAATACAGAAAACCCATACAGAAGACATCACTTAAGGGGTGTTAGTTAACAGCAAAGACAGAGAGTTTTACATTCCAAGTGCAATTTGTTTAAGCACGTGCCTCAGATACACCCATCATGAAACATTTTCTTGAACTGGAAAAACGGTTCAAATATGTATCTGCTAAGTTGTTTCTAAGGGAACTATTTTCCACTTTTTATTTTAAAGGACCCTGAAGGTGGTGCCACGTTGGGAAGCCTCAAGGATAATTTGACATTATATATGTGAACATCCTCAGGTGGCCATTCAAAGATTACTGATTTAAAAACAGCAAAGCATCTCGCACAGGTGGAGAATCCATTACCCCCTTGGAGTTGTACAGGTGAAAAACCAGCAGGTTCAAGACATGCTCAGATCAGTTCACAGGTATCTGGTGAAGGATAGGTTAAAAGGAAACTGGTTAAGTGGAAGAAACAATTCATTTTTAACCTTCTGAGGTCAAACTTTAGAAGGCAGTTCTGAGTTGTAGCAAGGGCACTAGGGGCCCAGAGGCTGAGTAACTATCCGTTGCTCTACCTATTAGGCATGTGACCTTGGGCAAGTAATTTCACCTCTCTGTACCTCGGTTTATTATCTATAAAAATAAGTGGGTTGAACTTCACCACGTAATCCCTTCCGGCTCTAAAATTTAAAGGAATAACTTCAGAGGCAAAATACAAAGCATCCTGCAAGCTGTTTCTTTGAAACAGCATTAAAGACCACCAAGAATTACACTAGTTAAATATCTCAAACTAATTGTGGGCCAACTCTTCTGGGGTCTGGCAAACAACCAACTGACTCCTTACTCGCACTGAACACTGTTACACACGGCACTCAAAGCTAGGGATCTCTTGTAGGGTTTGGAACGGAAAGCAGGTAATATACTCATTTACGTAAGGATGTTAAGGCGGCAGGGCTCAAAAGTCCCGTTTAAAAGTCTCGCAATCCAAAAACACCAAGTCGATTTGACCTCATTGCTCCAAAAAGGTGGCCTGGGGGTGGTGGAGCAGCGACATTGGACACTAGGTGATGGCTAGCTGTCCTGTTATCCCTGAACAGCAAACCCTCCCGGGAAAAGGCCTCAAGCCGACTACTGGGTTTCAATTCCCTTGAAGGTCAGGTCGGCTCGGCTTGCGAAACTCACAGCTTGGATTCCAACAATTCAGAATTCACGCAACTCTAAGTGTAAGTTTCTCCAGGGGTTGGGGGGTGTGGGGGAGGCGCGGGCTCAGAGGCTTTGGGAACCCATGGCGCTCAGGCCTCATTGAGGTGGGGATTGCACGGGATGGGTCAGTCACCTGGGAGCCGGTTCCTCTGCCTCGGGCCTCGGACACACACTGTCCGCACCAAGGGCGCCAGCTTCTGCTTCAAAGCACCCGCTGCCAGGCCGCCACACCGGAACATTTCGGCAACCGCTACTCCACCACCTCCTTCTTCCCTTTCTTCTCACGTGCCCACCAACGGGTCAAACACCGGGGGACCCGGCCAGCTCCCCTGCTCCCTTCACACGCACCCTACGCAGGCTCCTCCTTCCAGCTCCGGGTGGGCATTGGACAGTTCAGCCGGCCTGCTAAAGCAGGGGAAGGGGAAGCGCGAGTGGAGCCCTACTACGCAGGCGTGGCATTCAGCGCCGCCCTGCCATTGGCTCGCACGGTGAGAGCGTTGCGCATGCGCCTGACGGTCCGCACGCTCACACCAACCCCGCGGGAGTTGATTGCAAGTTTTCGCGGGTTATGAGCTATGCTTTGAGCTGAGCGAGTGTGGAAAACTGTCCAGGAGACACCCTTACGGCCTCTTTGTCTGGTTGTTGTGGCCTGTGCTGCCGCTGCGTCGCTGGTGGGAACGGCACCTGACAAAGCGTGGCCCTGGCACCGCACTTTGTTCTCTTTTAGGTCACTAGGTGCTGAGCTAATCCTTCCGGATTCGCTGGCTGTGATCCACTTCCACTCTTTCCATGGTCTGAAATGAGGCCCTTGGCTTCCCAGATTCGGAATACACTTCCGTTTTTTACACACCCAACCACTTTTTCCAGAACAAGTGATCTTTCCACACTCTTTCCCCATATCACTTTTATATTGTGAAATTCTGTATCTTAAATGCTGTAACAGGTGCTGTAGAGAGTCTCTTAGTATTATGACTTCTGTGCTTAAGGACCTGATACTGGGAGGGATTCCATGCTTCACAGAATGAGAGAAATCCTAAGCAGGATCTTGAGAGGTGTGGCAGTAAGGATGAGGGGGTTATGTGTTTATAGGTGTTTTCATTCTGACAAGTGTTAGCCAAATTGGAAATAAATCATGGCAAAATACAGCATATGCCTTTTCTAAAGATTTGGGTTACATGTTCATTTAACAAATATTTATGTAGCGCCTGCAACTTAGGTTCTATTCTGAAAGGGGCTCTGGGAGACATGAAAAGTATAGGAAGTGCTATCTGTCTAGTTGGAGACATGATATACACCAGTCTTTTAAGTAATAGGTAATATCTGATGCAGTGCCAGAGCAAAAGAGTATGGAATGGAATAGCTAAGGGCTTCGTCCAAGAAGTGTTCTTTGAGCTATATCTTGAAGAGCCAATAGTAAAATACAGAAAGACAGTGGAGGAGGAATGACATTATATGGTTAGTACATGAGAACCAAAGGTAATATTTTTCGTGATCCAGCATAGTTATCTTTGGTTCCAATCTGCTCTGGTTTGAATAGTGGCTCTGCCACTTAAGCGACCCACTTAACTGTGCCTGTGCCTCACTTTGTTCATGTATCAGTCTCACAGGGTTGTTATGAAATTAAATGGGCTAATATTTGTAAAGTTAGAGGAAGCACCATGCTGTTTAAATGTAAAGTCTTTTTTTTTTAAGATTTATTTATTTATGCATACAGAGCTGGGGTACAGGCCAGAGGTACAGGGGCAGTGAGAGGATTTACCAGAGACAGAGTGAGGAGCAGAACAGGCCGATTGATGAAGTACACTGCTGAGGGGAGCAGCTGGCGGGTCAGGAGAGGTCTGCCGCACCATGTGGATCACCTCCAGCAGGGATCGAACTCATGCTGAAGTGGCTTTAGCTTCTTAATGCTGTGCTTTAACCAGCTGCGCCACCAGGGAGGGCCCTAAATGTAAAGTCTTAAAGGTATAAAACAAAACCCAGCACATTTTCAGGTGACAATGGCCAAGTACATACTAAGTAATATGGTTAGCAGATTTGAACTGATATTGTTTGAGCCTGACCTTGTAGATGATGAAATGTTTATTTATTTATTTATTTAAGTAGAATAGGGCTAGGGAGTGAAATGACAAATGTACTGTTTTTGGAAGTTTAACCTAGAAAGCAGTATTTTTATATTGGGTAAAAGTCTGAGTTTCCATTACTCATTATGAATAGATGGCTGGGCCTCCCTGGTGGTACAAGAAGTTAAAGTGCTGCACTATGAAGCTTTCCACAGCCACTGCAGCACAAGTTCAATCCCTGGCCAGGGAACTGACCAACATAGCACAGCAGATCTCTTGTCTTGCCCACTGTTCCATCCAGCAGTGTGCTTCAGCAGACCCAACTGTTCTGCTCTCTGCTCTGTCTCTGGTGAATCTTCTCACCTGCTCCACCCCTGACCTGTACCCCTGTTCATCTATGCAAAAATAAATAAATCTTTTTTTAAAAAATAGATGAATGTGGGCCCTCCCTGGTGGTGCAGCAGGTTAAAGCACTGCACTAAGAAGCTAAAGCCACTTCCGCATGAGTTCAATCCCGCCTGCCCTGGAGGTAACCCACATGGTGTGGCAGACCTCTCCTGGCCTGCCCGCTGCACCCCTCAGCAGTGTACTTCGTCAATCTGCCTGTTCTGCTCCCCACTCTGTCTCTGGTGAATCCTTTCACTGTCCCTGTACCTCTGGCCTGTACCCCAGCTCTGTATGCATAAATAAATAAATCTTAAAAATAAATAATAAATAATAGATGTATGTTCAGACTTGCAGGCAGTGAGTGACTTCTTACCTAGTGCTGCTTGGAGGGGCAAAATTGAAAATATCAATTCTGCAATATGATAAAATAAAGATACATTTAATATTTTAATGGCCATATATATATATATATATATATATATATATATATATATATATTTGCTATCTCTAAAAGCCAATAATAAACATGGATTGATTAACTACAAGGTAGTAGTATCAGTTGGTGAAAGAGGCTTTGGAAAACTGTCCAAATTGTGATGGTCAGGTACCTGTGAAAACAACTGTGTAAAATTGAAGGGGGGGAAAGCATGTAATGATGCATAAGAAACACAAAGTAAATAAATACTCTATAGCACATTTATTTTTTAATAAAATGCAATAAAGTGGTTTCTTGTCATTTTAATTAAAAATTATATTTTATCTCTCTCTTTTTGCAAGAGCAATATTCACACATTGGACTAACTCCAAAAACATGAGTGGAAGTTCTCACCAATCTTGCCCCCCAGAGGTATCAATTTTTATGAAGGTATTATAAAAGCACATTTTGAGATATCACATTTCCAGAAATCAATGTCTCTACCTTACAAATAGAAGGTGAACTCTTATAGTAAGTGACAAGTTTTTGCCAGAAGCATACATCTAAATAATTTTATATGTGTTTTGTATCTTGTGGGCAGTTAGTGTTTGTTCTGGCTAGGAGCTGGCGAAGCTTTCCACTCTACTAGATAGATCTAAGTAACAGTTGCCTCCCCACTCCCCCCTTTTCTAACTACTCTTCTGCAGATAATAATCAAAGAGATTTACATTTGAAAATACAGAGGAGAATAAGGCAGCAAACTGTTATCTGAACATCAACCAATACAAACTGCTGTACAATAATGACTGCTATGCACACTGCCTGATCATAATGATGATCTTGGATTAGCCAACTAAGATGGAATCTTTCTAGAGGTGGTTTTAAAATTGAATGGTATAATGTAGGGTTCAGAAATAGGTGACCTACATAGCTGCTAAAAGAGTTAGTACAAATATACCTGGCAACTCAGGCTGAAAGGCTTAAGCTATTTCCCATACATGTTTGGTAAGTTGTATTGGCTGAACAGTCGCAACTTGCTTTCAGATTTATCATTTATGCACTGAATTGTTTTTCTCATAGCAGGAATGGATTTAGTTGTGGTAATCTCTTCCGCAGCTCGGCCTCACACACAAATAAATTGGCATTTCACGTGCATTGCTGGCATCCCCGACCTCGTGGCGTTAGCAAATAATTCCTCTACTGTTACAGTTAGAATATGTCGATATTACCTTAGCCTAGTAAACATGAGGAAGGATAAAGTCTTAAAAACACATAAAAAGACTTTGTTTTATTATTTGTCAATTGTATCAGAATAAAGTTAATTTTACATAGATTCGGTGCCAGCAGACCTCTTCTGGTAGAGGGAGTACAGGCCTGACCAAGATACTGCTCTCGGCAAGCTTTGGGAAGCTGCCCCGAATGCCGCCGTAAGAAAGTTCTGTTCATGTATCATTTTCCAAGCATAATCTGGGCTCCTGGTAAATTAGACCCAACCACTTTGTTCTACATTCACATACAGAGGGGTGAACCTTCCTAGGGGTTTCCAATTCCCTTTCAAACCCCACCATTTCTGGAAAGACTTACAGTATATGGAGGGCTGGGAAACGCAAGTCACTGTGAGGTCTTTGCCTTCTCCCAAGATCCCTCCACCGGGGCCTGTAACGGTTGGCCCTAGAAACAAAGTCCCCTTTTGCTAGAGCTGCCTCTGCTAGCGTGCCCCCTTCTCAATCCCGGCTTTGGTCCTCTCTTGCAGCGGGCCTTCCCTATTGGCCAGCCATACACAACCGACTGCGGCAGCCAATGGGAGCTGCTCTCCTGAACATTCTGGGGATGGGTGCTCATGGTGTGATGAGGGGAGGTTGGCGCCTGGCACGCGCCCCCCTACATCTGGCAAGTCTGTGACAGAAACAGTAACTCCCCTACACACTGCACACCGGTGCCCCCGGCTCCCTCCCCTCAGCTGTGCCGGGGGTTGGGGGGGGTTGGGGGGTGCACGACCCAGGGCGTGTCTTGGCTGCACCCTCCCGGCTTGCTTGGGGCGCGCGAGTGCACCTGCTTACTCAGTAAAACAGAGCATCCCTTTATGCCAAGGCTCCGGAGAGGGCCGCCCAGGCGCCGCTCAGCTGCTGGGCTCGGGCTCGGAAGGTGAAAGAGGGATCTTCGTCCTCCACCCCGCCCCCGCCGCGTTCCGTAGCCTGGAGGCCGAAGTGCTCCAGAAACGCCTTAGGGTGCAGCTCCTTGCGCTCCAAGAAATTGGGGGTGGAAGCCCGAAACCTCTAACATAAATGGGGGCAAGGAGAAAGACAGTCCTCGGGGCTGTGCGTGCAGTCCTCCCCACCCGATATTTTCTCTCCTCAGGGGTCTCAGGGCTCCAGGCAGGGGAGGGGCGGCGGCGGCGGCTCCTGGGACGCCCTAGGATCGCGCACCCCAGCGTCCGGTCCCGGGGCGCAGGCCCAAGGGAAGGCTCGCGGCTTGCCCACTCTCCTCCATCTCCCCTTCTCTCCTCCCCTCCCTGGCTTTTGTGTTGGTGCCTGGGAGCTGCGAGGAGGGTGCGCTGGAGAAAGAGGAGGGGGGCCTGGGGTGAGAGGCACCCCCTGCGCGCGCGCACACGCTGCCGGCGCACGCACACCCGGGCGGACATAGACTCACAGACACGCACACACGCGCGCACACGCGCACACACACGCACAAAGCTCGCTCGCCTCGAGCGCACTAACGTGGCCATTTCTTTGTGTGGAGCCCTCGAGGGGGGTCGGGGCCCGGTCCGGTCCCGGGGAGATGGCACAGCCCATCCTGGGCCATGGGAGCCTGCAGCCCGCCTCGGCCGCCGGCCTGGCGTCCCTGGAGCTCGACTCGTCGCTGGACCAGTACGTGCAGATTCGCATCTTCAAAATCATCGTGATTGGGGATTCCAACGTGGGCAAGACCTGCCTGACCTTCCGTTTCTGCGGGGGGACCTTCCCGGACAAGACTGAAGCCACCATAGGCGTGGACTTCAGGGAGAAGACGGTGGAAATCGAAGGCGAAAAAATCAAGGTGATCCAGATGGTCAGGTTCGGGAAGGGAGGGACCCGGGAGAGGGCCTCGCTCCAGCGGTTGTAAATGTCCAGGAGCGGCCGGCCGGGTCCCAGCTTGCTGAGCCCACAGCTCTAGCGCCCCCTCATTACCTTTCACCTTTCTCTGTAGCGGTCCCCACTCGCTCGCTTGTGTTGTTTTCCTAAAGGCAGGCGGGAGTGCGGCTCCTCTTGCCCTTTGCCCTCGCCTGACAGCTTCAGCTGGGAAAAACATGTTCGAGCCCATCCTTGACCCAGCGCCGGAGCAGTGGCACCTGTGGGTGGCGGGAGGCGTGAGGCGTCTCTTGGACTAGGTCTGTGGGATGGACCCCAAAGCACTTTACACGTCCTGCGGTCCCTTTTGCCTCGTGGGTGCCAGCAACCCGCAGAAAGCCACTTTGACGAAGTCCGGAGGCATGGGGGTCGGGGAGTTGGGGGGGACGAGGGGCACCCTTGGAGAACAGGGCTTTATTTTATATTGCAGTCTCTCCTTAAGATTGATGCTGAGTTGGAATAGGGAAGTGGGTGGTTCTGGCACAAACCTCACAACCTTTTAAAGATCCTGAGACAGGGTTGCCCTCCAGCCTGCCCTAGCAGACAAACGTGTTCCTTTGGAGCTGTTCCTCAAGCCATTTTCCAGCCTGGGGCACCGAATGAGCAGAACTGCCTGGACTCATCCTCAGCAGACCTCTGTAAAAATGCAGAGCACCTTTCCTGAGGTGACCTCCTCTGACCAGGTGTGAGCACTCTCTGTCCAGAACAGATAGAAATTTGATAGGACAGGAATATTTCCGTGTGGAGGGAGGGCATGGCAAGGGCAGCTCCAGGGGCCCAGGGAACAGAGGGAGGCAGGATATTGGGCAGAAAGGGATCCCCCACATCACTGGGCATTGGAGGTCCAACAGACCCATGGCTGGCCTTGTTCTGAGCTCTGGTCAAACCCTGTCAGGGGAAGGTAAACCTCCCTCTGGCTGCTCAAACAGCTCTAATGACTAAGAGGCTCAGCTTCTGAGGAACGAGGAGGGGGCTGGAGAATGTAAGGATGATGAAAAAGTCAAAACTGTGCATGACCCCTAACTCCTTAGTTACTAAAATGAACATGTTTTCAACTGGCTTCAGAAATCGGGGCAAGGCCCTAGAAGGTCAGCAAGGCTGGCTGCTGGCCTGAAACAGTGAGCTTTTTCTGTCATACATGGGAAGTGGGATGGGGGGGAACGCTGCTACCTTCCTTTTAAAAATCTCTGTAGGACTCTGTAGAGGATTCTGTAGCTCTCTATAGGACTCTTATGTTGACATTTGCTTAGCTAGGGCTTTTTCTGGCACATCTGGTGTTTTAAATGCCAGGGTGTAAGATTCTGGAATTTCTAAAACACGATTTTTTCCAAACTCGAGAGATATTTATGGATGTGCTCTTCACTCCTCAGAAGCCTTAAACTTGAAAGCTATCGTCTGTCTGGTATCGAAGGGCACACAGAGCCAAAGAGTTGTCTGGATTTAAGAGAGAGAGGAACTATGTCCACTTGAAAGTTAGATGGAAGGAAAAGGGATTGGGAGTCCAGGGGAGGAGGGGGAGGAGGGAGACCTGGAGCAGGGAGGAGGGAGGTAGAAAGTGGGAGATGGGATGTGAAAACAGGGGAGGAATGTCACCACCCAGTGGCCTAGGAAAAAAATTTCTAGAGGATTCTTCCCTTCCAGCACCCCAGTACTTCAAGCCAAACTGGATTTTACAGTGTGAGCCAAAGATTCCGGACTTGTTCCCAGAGGGCAGAGCTGGTGACAGTGTGACTCACTAGTCACAGAGCTCAGCACAGCGCCACGTGCAGATAAGTGCTTAATCCAGGCTTTGGGGGAAAGATGATACTTTTAAGAGGGCAAAGCCTGTACCACTGCCTTCAGAGGTGCTCTCTGAGTACAGAGTCTGAAGGAATTCTGAGTGGGGTGTGGGAAGGGAAAGGTGGTGACCCTGCCTCTCATAACGAGGCTGCCACCTCAGGGCCAATGCCAGGCAGACCAACATGTCTGTGGGAAGACAGCAGAGCCTGGCAGCTAGCATATGAATCCCACGGGAGATCTTGCCCCACACTCCGGCTGGCTTGGATTTGCTCAAGGAACAAGTGCCAAAACCATGCTGGGAGGTGACTCCCAAAGGCTCCCCTGTTGGGGTAGAGAGAACAGTCCAGTTTGACAGCAGGCGGTAGTGTCAGCACAGCCAGCAATAGAAGATGGCCAAGCTATGGAATGCCGGCCCTTGAAGGAGCTCCTGGCAAGGTCTCAGAGCCTCTGTGCCCCAGTCCTGTAGGGTGCTCTGTCCTCTGCCTCCCTCTGGCCCACGGCAGCTCTCCTGACAACCTCTGCAGGGACAAGACTGATTCAGCTCTTCCCGGCTACTGTCTGAATTACCAGGCCCATCCCTAGGGCTTGGAAGCCTGTTTGGTGTCTCTGATCAATGTGTCCCTATCCTCTCCCCATGCCATTTAAAGTCCAGTGTTTCCTGGTTTACTTGAACAAGGAGAAAAACCTCCAATGAGTAGGCAATAATCATTACAGTGACAACTTCAATTTACTGACAACGAAGAAGCCAGGCCAGGCACTTTCCATGTTCTATTTCGTTTGGTCTGCACAGCAACCCTATGAAATCAGTAGTGTTCTTAGTATTTGCTTTGAAAGGTAAGGAGACCCAGATTCGAGCGATTAAATAACTTGCCCAAAGGCATTTGGACCTGAACTTCAGGATCCTTGAGCCCAAGCTCATTGTCCCGCCTTCCCTGGATGGGCCAGGATTTTAGCTTACACCGAAAGCCTGTGAACTCTTGAGGGGCAACAGTGAGTCCCGGGAACATGCTCAGGGGAGGCAGTGTTCCGTGCATGGCCTAGGGATCTCTTCTAGGCCAGGGGCCCAGGGTTCCAGACTTAGGGCCCAAGGGCCTTCCAGAGATCTCCTTCAGAGATCTGCATGCCAGACACTAAGCTGAGTACCTGGGCTTTACTTTTTGCCCCTTGACGGTCTCATGTTGGGTGTGAGAATCAGAGAATATTGTGAAATGGGAAGGATCTCAGAGAATTTCAAATCCAATGCCCTCATTTCACACAGAGGAAACTGTAAACCATCTAAACTCTGAGGCTCAGACAAGGAAAGTGACTTACCCAAGATCGCACACACTCAGGCCTAGAACTCAGATTTCCTAATTCCTCTTCTGCAACTCTTTGCACACAACATGCCTCCTGGCTTGGAAGAGCATACAGCGTGCTCCTTTACACTAACCCTGTGCCCCCCTCCCCGCGCCCCCTACATTAACCATGGCAGAGACATGGAGGGACAGCAAATGGCAAAGCCCACAATCTTCCCTGGTGTTTGACTGGGGAGGGTGGAGGCAACACCCCCCAGCCCCCAAAGGAAGGGTGGAAAGGCCCTTAATGAGGAGATGTGTCCTCACCTATAGGTTTAGCTAAATCTTACTGAGCTCCTCTCTGGCTAAAAACCTTGGGATGTGCCAAGGATGGGGGTGGGGGAAGCAGGGAGGGGGTAGTAGAGGGAAGTCTTGGAACTCACTTTGAACTACTCCCTGTAAACTCTCATGGAAGCACCCTCCTGTCCAGTTTGGTTTCTCCCCCAGGCAGGGCGCCCCTTCTCCCCCAGACAAGACAAAGGGCAGGTCAGCTGTGCGTAGGTGCCACCCTGGACAGGGCATCTGTTTCTCTTCCTCTGCTGATCACTTGGAAACACTGTCCTGTGTTACATGCCCGACCGAGTGGATGGAGGTGAAACTAAGTGTTCTCTCAGAAGCTGCCTGCAGTCAGAATGACATCATTTCTTCCTCAGGGCTCCTGCGCTTCCATCTTCTGCCAGTTAGCTTAATGGTTAATTAGCCATCAGTATGTGTCTTTCCATCTCCCTTGCTGCCTCTCTGTGCCTGAGTTTCTCTTGTCTTCCTTTGCCATTGTCTGTGTCAGCTGTGTGTGTGTGTGTGTGTGTGTGTCTTAGTCATAGATGGGATGGTCTAACTAGTTGAAAATACGGTTTGTTTTCAACTTTTGCGATCATCCACTTAGGTGTGTGCCGAAGGTTACAGATGTATTTGTCTCCCCTTTCCCCACTTCAACCTCCCTCACCAGCTCTCAACAAAAATACATGAGTGTCTCATCTGTAGAAAGATGCATCTCACGTTTCCTACGGAAGAGCAAAGCCCAAGAGCACGAGCAGGGAGTGGAGGGGAGGGCGCTTGCTGCAGCTTGCTCAGGCAGCTGTAGCCTTAAGCCCGGGAAGTGGAAGTGGTTTCAGGGCCAGGTTTAGCTTTAGTGGCACCCTGCGCAGGGGCTGAGCCCCTCCCCCAGCATCCCCGTCAGTTTGGGCTGCCTGTCCTGCCCCCCCCAAACCCTCCCCCCCAGCCACCAGGCTGCCAGGCCCACACGCCTTGCTAGCCTTCTCCTTTTCTGCCCCTGCAACTGGTCTGCCTCAGCCTTGGCGCTCTCTCCTCATCAGGAAGCCAAACATTCTGGCTTTTCCAGGATGAGAATGTATGGATCAAAGGAGCAGCACCAGCAGGACAGAGCCCACGGCCTTCAGAAGCAAGGGAACAAGTAACATTCGCAGAGCACTTTATATTTCACCAAAGCCCTTTTTCGTGCCATCTGTCTGTTGCTTGCCCTGGCCCTTTGCTGGGGGCTGGGTCTCCCCAGCCCAAAGCTATTGCTGTGATTCCAGCAGCTCCTTCTCTGTTAGTTGGCCAGCCAGAGTGGATGGTACAGAATTGGGGCCAGGAAGGAAAGGAGAGTGTGTGGGAGGCACTGTGTTACATACTCACAAGGAATGCTGCTCCCCACAAGATTGCTATGGTTTCCCTTGTGGGCAGAGGAGGACCCCGAGGCTGCATGGACATCTCACTTTGTCAGGGACACCTGAGGAGTGCGACACGATTGGGCTGAGATTAGCACCAAGGTGGGGGTGACAGCAGGGGGTTCCACTGGCTCTCAGAGAGAAAGAGGGTCTGGCAAAGGTGTGTGCGTGGTGAAGGGGCAGAAGTCACCTCTGTCCAGGAAGGGAGGTGCCAATGAGCAGGGTGCTACTGTGGAAGGGCTTAGGAGATGTTTTTACTGCCCAGGTTAAGGCTCCTGAGCAGGGACACCGCACAGCAACAGGAAATGATGCCATACGTGTTCCAGTGAGCTTGACTGCTGTGCTATGTCTTTGTGAGGGCTCTGAGGCCACCCCATTGCTGCTCTGATTTTCTGCTGTGAGCAGCCTGCTTCTGGCTCATCTGTCACCACAGACAGGACAGTGGAGAGCTAGGGGAGGGGTTTCTAAAGAGCTGGAATGGGAGCAGTGCCTACCCGTTACCTTTGGGGCCTCTACAGAAAAGCTTCCAGGCTCCCCATAGGTCTTCAGGGGTACGGCCCTCCCCACGTCCAGCAGCTTGAGAGGTGTGCAACAATTAGGAAGCCAAAGAAAAGTCAACCCACCAACCTACTCAGCCCCAAGCACCTCACACACTCCCACCCGTGTTCCTGCTAATGGCAGGTATTTTTAGAGTGCTGAGCTCATGGTGCTAAGTGTCTGCCACATGCCTGAGGGCTGGTAGGGATTCGGTTTTACTCAGAGGCAGGAGTTACCCCTATTGGGGGTGAGGTGGGGCCCAGGAGCCCAGTGGTAATGACACTCTCGCATTATACCTGCTCTCCTGCCACCGCCCGCTGCTCCTTCCCTGGCCTGCTATCCCTTTCTTCCTGCTCAGAGCACCAGAGAGGGAGGAGAAATGAAAATCTTGCTGTCTGCAGGGTGAAGCAAATCAGTTCTCAAGGACTTATTTTTTCTGGGGAACCAGAGTCGAGTGTTCTCTCTGAAATCCCTTTGGCAGGTCCCTAGCATGCCAGATCGCTTGTAGTTTTGGGGACTTGAGCCAGTGCTGCTTTTTGATGACGACAATGACAGAGGTGAGGGTGCCACGATGATGACAGTGACAACTGTGATGACGAGGGATGCTTGCAGTTCACTGGAGAGCTGCCAGGACACTGATGAAATGCTAGAGAACAAGTATATCTAAAGGGTATGGCCAGCCGCACAGTGCAATAGGTATTCATCAGAAAAGGAAATTGAATAGAAGTTGAGTGCATGAGCAGAGCCTGAAAGAATGGGTGAAGTCTGCATGAAGTACAGGAAGGACCCCCAATTCTGTAGAGAAAGGTTGCCTAACAGCCCCAGGTACAGAGAGACTGAACCTAGCTGAGTACCTAGGAGCCACGTTGCCAGGGAGTGTCAGATCACAGCATAAAATTTTCCATTTGATGCCACATGCAGTAGAGGGTTATCAGAGTTTCCTGAAAGAGGCTGGTCTGCTCGTACAAGCAGGGACTTAAGAAAGCGGCATGCAGAGGCGGGTTGTGGAGACATCTAGAATCTGATAAGACTTTGCTGTCCTCCAGGAGTGAGGAGAGGGAGGCTCACAGAAGGACTGGACAGGCCAAAGAAAAGGGGTCAGTCTGAAGGTCAGCGCAGAGGACGGTGGTAGCTTTGTGAAGAGGGGGAGGCTGACCAATGGCAAGTGATGTTCAGAATGATGACTCCGGGACCCTGAACAATCTTCACTCAGAAAAGAGACTCAGTTATGTTTACCAGATTATACTTATTGGAAGCAAAGTCCACAAAAAGGCTCCATTCTCCTTTCGCAGCCATAGAAGCCAATGCAGACCCATAGTCAAATTTCCCTTAATAACTGTGGCTTGTATATTGTCAGGGAACATCGCTTTGATGATAAATTTTCAGTGCCTCCATCTCTGCATGTATAATGCAAACAGGTTGGGCTGAAGGTGTGTTGACGCCAAAGTATGCCCTGGAAATTGTGTCCTTGCTTGTGTTACTGCTATCAGCCCTTTCCCTTCATCATCTGGCCTCTACCCCGAAAGTTAAGGTGTGGAAGAAAAATCCAGGGAGCTAAATTCGCTTTTACATAACAAAGAAATGAACTTAAATTGAGCTAAAAGTGGCATTTTTTTATTTTAGTTTTAATTATTTTTAAATTATCTGACTTCATTGCTCCTTTTTGGACGGTATTTAGTTTCTCCATCAGGTGCAGGCCCACAGGGCCCCATACCACAGCACTGGGGTCCCCCCCCTTGTGCTCTTCCCTCCCTTCTCCTGACTCCACTCCTTGCCCCTCCCCTACTCTACATAAAGCTGAGATTTGAACACTAACTTTGTTTTCTTTTCTTTATTTTTTAATTTTTTAATTTTTAATATCTTTTAATTTTTATTTATTTACTTATTTTTTACTTTATTTATTTACTTATTATTTACTTATTTTTTGTGTGTATGTAGAAGAACTGGGGTGGAGGCCAGAGGTGCAGAGATGAAAAGATTCACCAGAGACAGAGTGGGGAGCAGAACAGGCAGACTGAGGAAGTACAATGCTGAGCAGAGCAGTGGGCGGGTCAGGAGAGGTCAGCCGGGTCACCCCCCTGGCCAGGGAGCCAACTCAGACTGTAGTGGTGATAGCAGTGAGACTTAGCCTCTAGGCCAGCAGGGAGGTCCCTGTTTTCTTTTAAAAGTCATGCAACCCACCTCCCAACAAAGGGTTGTATGCTTACAGTAGAGAAATTGAAAAAAAAAAAAAAAAGAAATATTACCTACTGTTCCACTGCCCATAAATAATTAGTTTGGTTTTTTTGGATGCATGCAGGTGCAGTCTTTCCTATGTGTCAGTGTTTAGTAGTTTTCTTTAAATTGGTACTATACATAATACATGAAAGTGTTTCTTTCCTGCTTTTTTCATGGACTTAAATTTTGTGAGAATTTCCTCAAACATTCATTTTTTTAAAACACAATTTTTAAAGGCTACATATTTTAGCCACTGGATAGATATATACATATACTTTAGCTAGTCCTCCCCTAGGGAACCCTTAGGTTGGTTCCTGTTTTTTAAAAAGTATCAGCAACCCTGCAATTAAGATAACTTTACAGAATTTTGACCATATCTCTATTTCATTTGTACTGAACCTGAAACAAGGATTACAGACTCTCAGAATATTCAACATTTTTAATAGCTTTATTCATACCTGCTCAAATTTGAAAGAAAGCAAAATATACTCCCGTAGAATGGAGAAATAGATTGTGGTGCAGCTCATCTAGACAATGGAATATTATTTAGTACTGAAAAGAAATGAGCTGCCAAGCCATGTAAAGACCTAGAGGAACACTAAATGCACATAACAGAGTAAAAGAAGTCTCCTGTAAAAGCTATATATTGTATGATTCCAACTATATAACATTCTGTAAAGGCCAAACCAGCAAAAGATTAGTCGTTGTCAAAGAATAGGGGGGATAAATGAATGAAGAGGCAGAGCACAGAGAATTTTTAGGGCAGGCGTGGTGTATACATGTGTTTTACATTTTACTAAATCCACTTTTAGAATCAATTTCCTGTTTTTTCCCATGTCTGTGTAAATTATTTTTTATTATCATCATTGTCTTCTAATGGGAAGAAAAGTAGTAATAGTGTATTCCATGAAAGTGACTGGAAGGTGAAAGTGGAAGTTGATGAGCACAACCTGGCAAGCTGGATGCTTGGGTTGACAGCTGACTCTTTTAAGATTTATCTGTTTATGCACACAAAAACTGGGGTACAGGCTAGAGATGTGGAGATAAGAGGATTCGCCAGAGACAGAGTGGGGAGCAGAACAGGCAGATGTATTGTAATACACTGCTGAGGGAAGCAGTGGGGCAGGAGAGGTCTGCCACACCACGTGGGTAACTCCTTAGTCAGAGATCAAACTCTCGTGCTGCAGTGGCTACTTGCGGAGAGCTTCCTAATGCTGCGCTTTAACCTGCTGTGCCACCAAGGAGGGCTCTGACTCTCATTTTAACAAACACCTGTCCCACGGGTGTGCACATCTGGAAAGAGCAGACACAGGGTCTGCCCATGTTCCCTCACCTTGCAAGGTTTTGCAAGAATGATTGTTGACTGGAACAGATAATAGTCGATAATAGTCATGCAGCTTGGAAAAGTGTTACAGGGTAGCCAGAGTGGACTGGGTTGCCTGTCAGTGGGGCCTCACACACGCACTTACAATTCAATTATACTGCAGGTACACACAAAAGGGTCAATAATGGGTTTATTTACAAAAGGGGAAAGGAACAGGAAACAACCCCGGGAAAGAGAGCGGGATACAAAGTAACTGGAATACCTTAGGGCTAAGCTGACTGAACACACCAAGTCAAGCAGTCCCAAGAGCCATTTCCCGAGCAAGAGGGTGAGAGATGTAATTGCGCCTTATTTATCCCCCAGTGTCCCAGAATTCCTACTTAGCTCCACCCTTGGGTCCTCGCAGTTCTCTCCCTGGTACTTCTGGGAGTTGTAGTTTCCAATCACTGAAGTAGGGGATGGAGTCCATAAGACTCTGCAGAGTTCCTTTACTGACATCCTTCCCCTTAACAAAAGAACATGCAAGGGAGACCAGAGGTGGCCAGTTGGGAGAGCTGAACAGCTGGTTTCCTCCCAGGCTGAGGCTTCACGTACCACTTCTTGGAGACAAGCGTAAGCACTGAGTGTTGAACTTTTTTTTTTTTTGTCTTGAACATTTTTAAGGTTTTTGATAATATTGCCAAATAGCCCACCAGAAAAGCTGACCAATTTACATTTCTGCTTTTCAATGAAAAGGTTTTCAGCTAAGTATCTTGAGACAAAGTTTATAAACCCCAAAAAGAACTTAATACTTTCAAAAAGTCCATTCTGCCTACTCAAAGAACTATTTCCTTCGCTGGGGCCTATGGCCTCGTTTTTATAATGCCGCAGAATCATTCTTTCTCCTATGTGCTCATGTTTGTTTTCTGACTGCAAATATGGGCCTTTGTACCTTCCAGGTTCAGGTGTGGGACACGGCGGGTCAGGAGCGCTTCCGCAAGAGCATGGTGGAGCATTATTACCGCAACGTGCACGCCGTGGTCTTCGTCTATGACGTCACCAAGATGACATCTTTCACCAACCTCAAAATGTGGATCCAAGAATGCAATGGGCATGCTGTTCCCCCACTCGTCCCGAAAGTGCTGGTGGGCAACAAGTGTGACTTGAGGGAACAGATCCAGGTACCCTCCAACTTAGCTCTGAAATTTGCCGATGCCCACAACATGCTCTTGTTTGAGACTTCTGCCAAGGACCCCAAAGAGAGCCAGAACGTGGAGTCAATTTTCATGTGCCTGGCTTGCCGATTGAAGGCCCAGAAATCCCTGCTCTATCGTGACGCTGAGAGGCAACAGGGGAAGGTGCAGAAACTGGAGTTCCCGCAGGAAGCTAACAGTAAAACTTCCTGTCCTTGTTGAAACCAAATGGTGTAACTAGGAGATCAATCCTCACTGGAGTTTTTTCTTTCCCTTTTGTTCTGCATAAAACTGACAACCGCTTGTTTCCATACAAATTGATATTAAATAAAATTTGTATAGGTTATCACATGCCTTCATGTCTTGCTTTCTTCCGGCAAGGTATTTCTGGGTGTGATGCATAGAAGAGGCAGCTTGCCCTGCTAAGGTGGCATGTCCATGCCAAGGCACACTGCCTACCAGCCCCCTGTGCCACCTCATTGCTTGAGTCACTTCCTCAGGACAAGTTGATTCACTCACTTGGCATCCTGAGTGGGCAGAAACACCCAAAGGGAGTGAGCTACAGGCGAGATAGTTTCTTCTACAAGGGGTTGGATAAAAAAAGTCTGGAGAGGCCATGTTAATTATCAGTATCCCAGGCCCCCTGGATATCCAGAGTAGGCTGCTTGCTCTCTTTTGATTTCCAAAGTATAAAAGTAAAAGAGGCAGGTTGCCAAGGAGCCCTGTTGCTTCCAGAGTACTGGACCTTGATTCCTCATCTTTTTTTTTCAAGATTTATTTCATTTATTTATGCATTCAAGAACTGGGGCACAGGCCAGAGGTGTGGTGGGTGAGAGGATTCACCAGAGACAGTGTGGGCAGAACAGGTGGATCTACTGAAATACACTGCTGAGGGGGGCGGGGAGGGGGCGTGTCAGGAGAGTCTAAGACAGCAGAGTCTGCTGGGGTGGAGCTCATGGTGCGGCTTTATATAGCGCTGAGACTTAACTAACCCCTTGCGCCACCAGGGAGCCCCAGCTTGCTTCCCCATCTTTCACCAAGTGCTCTTTGACACCAAGGTTGTTTTTTTTTTTTTTTTTTCCTGTGCTCTTTCTCAGGGAGCATAGAACTCAGAGCTAACCTGTATCTAATATGCTCCCAGATCTTTGCAGGATGCTGTGGGAGAAGCATAACAAAAGGAGGATTCATCCCCTAAGTCCAAAGTTCTGATCTAGTTTCAGGAACAATGTTTTCAGAAGAAAAAACATGAGACAATATCACCAAGTGGGGGGTCGTGCTGTAGGGAGGGGGAACACCATGTGTTCAATATCTAGGAGGGTTCTGGAAAAGATAACTGGACTTACTTTGTTGGATAGAGTGTAGCGATTGGATTGGTAAAGGGGAGGGGAGTGGAGGAATGAACTAGGGAGTTGAGAGGACTGCAGCCAGTCTGCCAGAGTGGGGAGCTCAAGTGTGGTAGGCAAAAGTCAGGCAAAACAGGGGCAGCTTTAAAAGCACAAGGGAGCTTTCAGGCTTTCCAGCAGAGCTTTTGTGGGTCTTTCTTATGCACCTGGAAACCTAATTGTCCAGTTAAAGTAAAGAAAGTAGCTATAAAACTTATCTACAATAGCCCCAAGCCTATTCTTTGCTTGGGGGTGCTCCTTTTGGAAATTCTCCTGTGTAGCCTCTGGGAGAAGGTCCCAGTCAGATAACGCTGAGCACTTTCCTCTGGCAAACTTGCATAGGTCTGCCCCTCCCCACCCCAGCAAAGGGTGACTAGAAGAGCTTCCCACCCACACAGGTAGCCTGCCTAGTCCTGCCCTGTCCCTTTAGCCACTGGCTAAGCCTCCCCAGCTGTCCAGCCTCAGGCTTGGCCCAGCCTGCAGTCTGCCCCTCATGTGGCTCCTGTCACATGCCTGTCTTTGGAACCTGTCCAGTAGCCCAGGGTTTTCAGACCAGGTGGCCCACCCAGTGCTCAACCCCTGAATGTCACTCAAAGGGCTGAGGACCTGTTGACTGTGTGTGAACTGCCTGCCTGACACCTCTGTTTGTCATGCTTCCCATTGATGGGACACCAGGGCCTTGTCTCAGATTTTATACTCTGACCCGTTACCCTGGACAAGATCCACGGTAGTGTCTTTTGGCTCTTCTGAGTGGGCCCAGATCCATGTCCATACCAAGATGGGTGTGAGGCCTGGGTCCTGGCCCATCTTGGGCGGGGTCCCTCTCTGCTGTAGCGGGGCCAAGATGACAACATTCTAAGTCTTCTAACCAGGACTGCCTCTTCCACAGCTAGATTGTCTCCACAACTTTCCAGGTTTCAGCAGTTATGGGGCACGAACAAAGATTGGGGGGTAAAGTAGTGGAGGACTCTGGGTGCCTTGGTGGTGGGCGTGGTATGGTGACATACACTAAGGGATGTGAACCTAGTCCCTTGAATCATACATAGGGTTGTAAACCAATGTTACCTCAAAAAGAAAATGTCAACAAATTTTTTTAATTAAAAAAAATGCTTAAGGGGAAAAAACAGCTTTTTAAAAAGGGAAGAAATACTTATGTGCCACTGTTCTAAGCCCTGGGGATACAGCAGGTGAACAAAATAAAATCCTGCTCTCTTCAAGGAGACAGACACTAAACAACATGTGAGGTCACTGGACAGGACTCTATGGGCCATGAAAGAGGCAAAGGGGCAGTGGGGGGAGGGTGGCATATTAGATGGTTCAGTCACAAGAGGCCTGTTTTGAAAAGATTTGTGCTGATACCACCTGAATAAAGAAAATGAACTGGCTAGGAGGTTCAGGAAGACGAGAACCCCCCAAGCAGAGGAATCAGCCAATGCCAAGCTCCTGAGGTTGTTGTATTTGAGGAACAGGAAGGAGGCTGGAGTAGATAGAGCAAGAGAGAGCCTGGACAAGACCAGGTAGAGAGGTGGGAAAGACCAGGTCTGTGGGGTCGTGGTTTCATCTAAATGCAATGAGAAGCAGTGGAGGGCTTTAATACCATCGAGACTCAGTAACCTTTGGGGAGAGTCAGCAGGCTTGCTGACCTGCAAGAGGGAAAAGCTTGTCTCAGAGACATGAGACAGACCTTTTCCTGGGTGACTCCTGAATGTGGGTCTCTGGACAGTCACTTCCAGGCTGACTGGGCCTCACCTTAAAAGATGACTCTGAAAACCTCCCCCAAACCATCACCTTTTGGTCCTACCCAGATTCTGGTAGTTTTGCTGTAGGTAGCAGGCCTTCATCATCCTAGCTACCCTTCTTCTCTGTGCTTTAAGTGCTAGACTGCCCCTCCCACTTCCCCTCCCCCCCACCACGACGTTGCTCTCCCTCAGGCACCAGGGGACAGCCTAGAAGTCCAGACGCTGCCCACTCTGATAACAGGGATCCTGGCACTCCCCGCTCTGCCTGCTCCCAGACCCAGCACTTGCTGTTGCTAACAGCCTAGGACCACAGCGGCCCTCAGGCTAACCTCAGATTGAGCAAGAGGACTTGGGCAAGGACTGTTCCCAGAGCACACTCAGGAAACCAGAGCGCTGAAACACTCCTGCTACTGTGAGTATGGAGAGGAGCATGGAAATTCGAGAGACACATGTTGCTTCCAGACGTCTCATGCAACCTCAGTGTGTCTCTGGATTGATCCATGATGACCAAATAAATCTCTATAGGTCTTCTTCACTTTGCACGTGTGTACTACAGAGGCAAGAACCCCGATATAACTACCAACATTTGAAAATTTACAATATGCGCATTTGATGTGGAGATAATGGTTTCCTCTTTATAAACATAAAACACAGATGCACCCATAGATTTGGTGACTTGTCCAAGGAAGTAAGTGGTAAAGAGCAATCTGTCTTCAAGTTGAGGCTCTTTATATGAGTTATACTGTTTTCCCAGCTAGTTCCAAGGCCAGGGCCTTTGGGGTTGCAGGTTTACTCCAGCCAGTTCCGTTGACCACTGCAGCTTTTCGAACAGGTCGTTCATAATGCTGGAGGCCAGACTAGGACATTCCCTTGAATGGATGCCCCTGATCAGATCCCTTCCAGAAGCCCAAGTGACCGACTAAGGCGTCAGCTCTGGGTCAAAGGTGTTGCCTAGATGTCTCTACCTTGGGCTGCAGCTGGGGACCACAGAGCCAGATGGACTCTGCTGTTTGGCCTTTGGGGCTTGCAGGGCCAGGTCACTGGGGCCCTGAGCCTCCTCTCCCTCCTCTGACAGCTGCACCTTTGCTCAGGTCGGTGGTGCGGCCTGAGGAGGCGCTGCAGCAACAGCCTGGTGAAGCCCAGGGTCTTTCTCAATAGGACCCTTGACCAGACCCAAGGCCCCAGGCTGCTCTGAGAACCACGGCCTCGAGCAGGCTGGGGAGGGGTGCCCAGCCCTGAAGAGCTGCAGAGGCCCTGCCGCAAGGGAAGCCATGGCAGCTCACCGGAGTGTGCCGAGTGTGCTTGGGGCTGGGGCCAGAAGGTGTGGACGTGCTGGGTGCTCCTGGGAGAGCAAGGCTCAGCATCTCCTGCAACTTTGAACAACAGTGGCGGAGGTCAGTCATCATTCTGTGCTGACACTCAAGGGGACAGGGTTGCTGCCTTAACTTGTAAAGACCTCCCTGCACCCTCCACCCTCCTCCTGACACCCCTCATCCCCCTCACTCGCTGAGCCTCACCCCCACTGGGTGGACTGGCCAAGGCTCCTGGACCTTGTGCAAAGTTCCCTGAGGACCCCAACAGAGCAGTCACTGGTTTCAACTTTATTTTGCTTCTAAGCATCCTTATGTCCACACCCCTTGGCACTAGAGTAGCAGGACTGAAAGAGGGGTTGTCCCAGAGGTCCCCTCAGATCAGCAGTCCCCAAGTACTGGCTCAGCCGACTGCATGAAATCAGTTGGGAACTTGTTATAAATTTCTGGGGCACCACCCCCAGAGACGCTGATCTACTGGATCTGGGAACAGGGCCCAAGGATTTGTACTTTCATAATGTCCATATTGATTCTATTGTGGCTCCAGGCCTGTGCGCCTGTGTGTGTGCATTTTGTGCCAGTTCCAGCCCACCAATAGCCAGCGTTGGGGCTGGAGCAGCCCTTTTCATCTTTGATTGCAAGATGACTTTTGGGAAACTGAAAAAATAAGGGTTTATCACTCACAGGACCTGGAAATTACACAGCAAACCTAAGACTACATAGAGAGTCTAGTTGGGTTCAGAAAGACAGAGGGGAAGGAACAACCAGCTGCCATGGACCTGGAGCTTTGCTTTTAATGGGGTGGAAGGTGGGAGTCTAAGATTTTGTGTACTTGCTCTTTTTTTGGTGAATTGTGGAAACTCAAAGTGCAGAGAGAGAAAAAAATCAAGTAACCCAAATGGACAGTTATTGAAATTAACCAAGATCTCTAAACAAAAGATCCTCAGTGGGGGGTGGGGAGAAGGAAGGTGGCTTGGCTTTTATCTAGTCTTGTGGCTGACAACGTGTTTATCTGAGATAGCCTTCTTTGAAGTGGATACTCTAGCAATCAAAGCTTAAGTCAGGCACTTGCATTACAAAAAGGGAAAGCCCAACTATCAGGGTCAATAGAGAGAAAGAACACACCCACACCCCTAGGCTTCCTGATGAAAACTACAACCAGAAACTACCTTTCCTGAGTCAGAGCTTCAAAACTCAAGAGTCTGACTAACCATGGCCCACAGTCTGATGAGGCAGATTCCTTTCTGAAGATAAATGAAAGTGCTTTGAATCACACCAAAAGGCCTTGGGCTATAAGTCTGAAAACAGTAGGCAACTGCCTCTTAACTGTGAGAGACAAGTGAAGAGCTAATCCAGTGTATAAACATCTCTACACTATAAGGATCACTCTGGACACAAGACATGAGATTGACAATTCAGAGATTACACGTTTGCTGTGCGCCCCCTGCTGGTAAGAATAATGAAGGTTGGAACGTGCTTCTCAGGAGTTTCCCATTTCCTAGGGTGGAAGCCCATACAGAACTGGCTAATATTGGTGCCAGTCTGGACACTAGACAGCTGGAGCTAGAAAGGTTACTTTAAAAAAGCTTTGAGATATAATTGATCTATTTTTAAAAAACAGAACATGGGGCTCTCCCTGGTGGCGCAATGGGTTAGGACGCCCCTGCTTCAGTGTGTGAGCTCAATCCCTGCCCCGGAGCTGACCCAAATGGTGCGGCAGACCTCTCCTGTGTTGCCCGCTGTTCCCCTCAGCAGTGCACTTCGTCGATCTGCCTGTTCTGCCCCCTGTTCTGTCTCTGGTGAATTCTCTCACTGCCCCCGCACCTCTGGCTGTATCCCATTTCTGTATGCATAAACACAATCTTAAAAAAAAAAAAAACCCAGAACATATTTACACAAGTTCTGATGCACCTGGACATATTTAACTACCTCAGAAACCATCACCGCAACCAAGGCATTAAACAATTAGACCACTTGCAAAAGTTCCTATGCTTAAGAACACTTAAAATTTGTTAAGAGGGCAGATCTCATGTTAAGGGTTACTCTCATAAGCTATCTCGGCTAAACCACTGGGGCTTAGCTCTCCTAAGGGAAATATGTGAACTCTGCTAAGAACTACTAGCCTGGAAACAGGGAGGGGAGAATTGAACAGCAACTCACCTGCCCAAAGACTTTGAAGCTGTGTGGGGAAGTACCCTAGCGATCTTAAGGGAGACCAATGCAGGCGCAGGGAGACTCCCCTATACCATGTGCTGTTGAATAAACTGCGAAATGGACTCTGTGACTTGAACTGACTCGTGCTTGGCCCTTAATCCCTTCCCTAGCGATTTAATGTATTGGAGGCAGAGACTTAGGGGCACAGCCAGGAAACCTGGGCTGTATCTGATCCTTACCAACCTACCCCTATTGTTGCTTGTCTTGCCTCTCCTTCCAGGAGGTAATTCGGTGGGAAGGATGACATAAGACCTAGCCTAGTCTTCAGTCTCTATGCCTCCAACGGAAATGAGGACAAGTATGAGTGACAGCTAACATCGACTAGTCACTACGCACTGCTAAGTAGCCTGTCATGGTTTAACATGTACGATCATGCTTAATCCTCACATAGCTTCTGAAGCAGAGTGATGAATCAGCCTGCCCAGAGCCCCACCGCTGGTCCAGAGTTAGAGCAGGTCTGTCTAACCGCAGGGCAGGAACCACAGGGATAACTCCTTAACATCTCTCTTTCTCCGAGGCCTAAGTGGAGGACATCGTCCTGGGTCTTAGATTGGGAGCTCTGCCTTTGCTGCATTCAGGTTGAAGAACTAGGTGGGAGTTGGTGCTAGTGATTAGGCTTGAGCTGGTGAAGTCACTCTTAGGTCAGGCACAGGCTCTAGAGCTGTGTAGGCACCTGGGGAGCAAACAGTCCTGGGGAGAGGGCGGGGCCAGGGGCGAGGAGTCTGAAAGAGTCCAGCTCTAACAACTGGAACTTTTCAAAAAGAGGTAGAAGAGCTTCTTGTATCATTTAGGAGATGGGAAGAAATAACCCCAAAGAACCTTTCCGAATTGGGTGAACTACAGTAATAACATAACACAGTAGCTTTTTCCAATGGCCACAGACATTATTAGACATCTATGAAGATAATGAAATTTTAGGCCACTAGATAAGGATTGCTGACTAGCTTATGGAATAGAAATTTGAAATATGCAGCTCTTCCATTAAAGAAAACTCTCCAAATTGACTAAAAGCAGGACAGGGAGAACAGTGCTGTAATATGAAACAGGTCAGTATTTCCTGACTTCCTGAGACAATTTTGCTTCAGAGTTGCAAGTGAGCCCAGTTTGCTCATCTGTAAAATGATTGAAAACCATCCTCATGGGTTTTTTTTTTAGATTTAAATAAGGTAATGTACACGAAATTTGTGGATAAGCACTTGTTTAAAGATGTGTTTTAGTTGTACTAATATAAAGAGCACTAGAAAGAAACAAAAATGAGGATCATTCAGGTTTTCCCACTCAGTTTTAAAAATAAAACTGTTGAATAATTTTTTTAATCTTCTGTTTTAAAAGTTAAAAACTGAGGTAATCTGATTACAAACTCATTTGGAAGCCCCCAAGAGAATTACATAAACTTTTAAAATCTCTTCAAATTTTAGTCTTTAGGTGATTTGGTCCAACCAACAATCAGGAACTGGTTAAGTATCCTAGTTTCCTAACCTTGACATAGTTACTGACTTACCCAAAGATTACTGAGACTCTAACTTGCTAGGTAAATACAAATATCCCATTCTATTCTCAACATTTTATCAAGAAAAAGAAACATGTACAACTTAAAAAATGTTCCCTCTAGTCTACATCCTAATGAATCTATTCAGATATACACGGAGAAGATGCAGGAAGGGAAAGGTAGGGAAAAGGGGTAAGCAACCCTAAGTCTGAGGAAGAATAGCGATACTGAACAAAGCAGTTCAAAGCCCTACAAAAAGATAGGCTACACATTACTGCTGGTTTTACAAGTACACTTTTTCATATGATTAACAATATTGGACTAATAGCTGAGATTGTTGGAAATGAATTCCTAGTAATAATTACCAGTTTCCTGTAAAGAAGGCACTAAGTGCAGAAAGGAATCCTTTCCTCCAGAAAATTCCTCAGAATTGACTAATACTTAATCAGATAGACTGTTTTGGTTTTCAACAAGTGATACCATTTCATAATCTTTTAATGAGAAAAACTGGAACTACACTCATTTCCAGTGTTAGAGTGTTTTACCACAGGTGACTGAAGCACCATGCCATCCACCTGGGAACTATACGATGACTACAGATAACGGCAGTGCTGATGGCTCATCACAGCTGTCCATTGCTGTGTAGTTTCCTGGGTATCTGCTCAGCAGTAGTAATAGCAGCTGTGATAGCCAACAGCAGCCAGAACAGTGACAGGAATAGCATTCACTTTCGTGGTGACAGAGTCAGCAGCACTTATTGAGTGCCTGGTTTTGTCAGGCCAGTGCCAAATTTTATATATACATTTTAACAGAAATTTGTATATGTTTTAATATAAAATTTATTATTTCTGACCCTTACAGTAAACTGCAAGAAATGAATTATTTTATACACTTCACTAGTAAGAGAGCCGAGGCTTGACAAGTTTAGGTAACTTACTAGAAGTGACACAGCTAACTAGATATAAAGCCAGGATTTAAACATAGGGCTGTCTTCACTCAAGGCTAAGGTCCCTTCAAATTGCCATGCATCACAGTGATCCGAAAAAAACTGGGTATTTTTCCAGAGCGAGAATTCTAAACAGTTGAAGAGATGCACAGTGGCCTCTCTGGGTTGGCTGGTGACAGCACGTTTTCCTACATGGATGAATAGCAACATGACAAGAGTGAGGCTGCAGGTGCACCTCCAAATCAGACAAGGGCACTTTATGAGTATGAGCGTGAGGAGAGCCATGGTGTGGCTAAGCGCAAGGCAGTATCCTCTAGGGAAAATATTTTTTAAAAAAAGATTTTATTTATGCATACAAGAACTAGGGTGTAGGCCAAAGATGGGGAGCATGAGGAGATTCACCAAAGACAGAATGGGGAGCAGAACAGGCACTGCTGAGGGGAGCAGCAGGTAAGACAAGAGGTCTGCCCCCGTCATGTGAGTCAGTTCCCTGGTTGGGGATGGAACTCACTTCTCAGTGGCTGATGATAGCTTGCTAGAGCTGAATAACCCCTGCACAACCATGGAGGTCTGAGAAAATATCTTAATACTATTTATAAGAGACGGTTATGATTCAAATGAACATTTTGGGGGCATCTCTAAAAATAGAATCCTAGTGATCTTAAGACAAAAATGCTAACGGTGTGCCTACTTTTGGTATTACGTGCTTCAACCGTGACTTTCAAGACAGCCAGCCTGGGTTAGGAAAAGAAAGGTTAACAAAAATGATTGTCAAAGTGGTGTGTGCGCGTGAGGGTGGGGGTGGGTGTCAGAATGAAAAATAGGGAGGTGGGAGTGAATAGTGACTACACTCAGGGGAAATCCTATAATGTCAAAACTGTAATGTGGATGTAAAACAATGGCATTCAATCAAAACAAAATGGTTAAAGTGGCAAATTCTGTTATCCACAATTTAACCACAATTATGGAAAAGTTAGGAAAAAATGGCTAGTGTGATGAAAAAACATCCTAGAGACAAAGATTAACTTATCACTAAGTCCACTGCTAAGAAATAAGCCACTTCTGATAAATTTGAAAAATCATTTACAGCTGAAATCAGTCTGGCAAATGAAACCAGGTGGGCTTAGTGGGCTTAACCCTCAATCATGAGTGGTGAGGAGTAGGACACCTCACAACTGTCCACTGAAACTGGCTCTCAGTGTGTTTCTGCTATAGACTAAAGAGTTGTGTGAGTCCCTCAAGTTCATACTGGAACCTAACCCTCAATGTGACAAGACTCAAAGGTCTTGTGATCTAGTCACAAGGGTGAAGACCTCATGAATGCGGTTAGTACCCTGATAAGGTGCATCCTGGAGAACTCTTCTGCCCCTTCCACCATATGTGGGCATAGCAAGAAGAAGAGGGATCAGGAATTATGTCATCCATCACCAGACCATGTGTATTGACCATGGGCGTCCCAACCTCCAGAACTGAGAAGTCTTTTTAACAAGTCACCTAGTCTATGGTATTGCTATAGAAGCCCAAATAGACAAAGACAGTCTCAAAGTAAAATTCAAGAAATTCTGATGTGAAGAGGAAAAAAAAAAGGATAATTGAGTAAATGACTTCAAAGCCTACCCACCTTCATGATTCTTAAATCACAAAGAAACTCTTAGTGACTTTTAAAAGTTAAGAAATTGGGTTCTCCCTGGTGGCTCAGCGGGTTAGGCCACTTCCGCATGAGTTTGATCCCCACCTGCCCAGGAGGAGATCCACATGGCGAGGCAGACCTCTCCTGACCCACCCGCTGTTCCCCTCAGCAGTGTACTTCGTAGATCTGCCTGTTCTGCTCCCTGTTCTGTCTCTGGTGAATCCTCTCACCCTCTGCGTCTCTGGCCTGTACCCCAGTTCTGTACGAATAAATAAATCTTTTTAAAAAAGAGTTAAGAAATTCATAAATTATAAAAGGCAAACTGCTGGAGCAAGATAATCTCAGCAGATATAGTTCTCTAATCGTCCAGACAAGTAATCAGGTTTCCCCGTTAGACGTGAAGGAATGCTCCCAGTTATTGAATAAAACCTACAGCTTTTGTTTTTTAATCCAGCAATTTATTTCCTCACAGTGCTGGAGGCTGGAAGTCCAAGGGAAGGGTAGCAGACAGCCAGCAGACGCCATCTTACCTTCTCAGTGTGTCCTCACATGGCCTTTCCTTCGTATGTGCTCACAGAAAGAGAGAGAGCAATCTCTCTCTTCCCCTTGGCCACCAATACGATTGGGTTTATTTAGTCATAATTTCCTCCTAAACCCCCTATCTTCACATACAAATACATCAGGACTTAGAGCTTCAAGATATAAATTTTGGGAGGCCATAATTCAGTAGCTCTACAGTTTTTATATGAAGTTATTAGAAAATAATTCTCAAGGAACTTTAACAATACAAATTTTATTAAAAAAATAAGTAATAACATCAAAACTGTCCAGCAAATCTATATTCAATGTAACCAAAATAAACAAACACCAAATTAAAAAAAATATACATCTATATATATATATGGGCAAGAAACAAGTGCATTTTTTGGTCCCAATATTTTTGAATATATTATCTTTATCCAAAGGAATTACATTAGTGGCTAAAAAGATATCATGTGTTAGATGTACAGAAATGTAACTTTAAAACTTGTTTTAAGGTGTGTAGGAAAGACTCTTTGCCAATTGTTTTTATGTGTTTGAACTCACAGTCACTAAAATAATGTTACTGATAGTCCCACAATAGACTGAGGATGGAGTAATATCTAACTTTCTGAATAATCATCAAATTAATAATACATGAAATCTGTAGAGAATTTTAAGGAATTTCTTAGAGTTATGCAAACACAAAGGTTTTACGGAGAAGAACTAAAGGTGGACATAACAAAACAGACATTAATAAATTCGTGAGGAACAACATAAAGCCAAGTTAACAAAATTAAATGAAACTTAAAAAAATTGAATATTAGTATAGCTGAAAACTCCTAGGGTTAATACTGGATAAAACTTTAGATAGTACAAATAACTGTAATGTTGGAACTGTAATTTAAAAACTTGTTTTCCAAGAATATGAAAGAACTTTAGTTCCCTACACAACCAGTTTTTATGTCCCCTGGACTGCATGCATGCTACAGGAAGAGTAAAGGGCAGCAGCCAAAGTGATTAAACTTCAACTTGGATGTTGAAGCAGTGATTTGATGGGCTTTTCTTGGTCAGAATCAACCCACAAGCTTATTAAGATCAAGAACCAAAGCCCCCAATGGGAAGTTGTGCTCAATCTGGGTCATCTTGACCCTTGAGGTCATCTCTGGCCAAATTAACATTAGCCTATGGGAGGCCAGTCATGGAGAAAGAGACTCTCCCCAAAATCTGATTTCTTAAGGCCACAACCTAGAGGAGGTCTCACAGTCAAATAATTCACATTCCTTGGAAAGAGAAAACAGGCATCAGTTGTGTCCATCGAAGGGGGACACTGACCAGGAGTACCCTGAACATTTTTTGAAATTTGTGTTGTTTCTGCATCTGAAAAATATTAAAAATAGCACAATGACAGACAAGAGATAAGAGAAAAGACAGCTATCTGACCTAAAAATCTAAGACTTATAAGACAGACAAAACAGACAAAAAGATGAACAGCCATATCATTTGAAATGCAATATTCTGAAGGCAAGTACAGCAGAGAAAACACTATTTTAAGCAGCGCAAGAAAAGACCATAGCAACAAAGGTTATTTTTGGAGAAAGCCAACTGGAGAAAAAAAGCATATGTTAAGATATCTTAACCTGACACCAAGATAAGGTGAAGTAAGAAATCTAGTGCCATCTAAATGCTGCAAAGAGCTGAATAATGAAAGCTAGTGTCATGAACTTGGCTGTTTAACCATTCTCATGTAAGAAAACACTTCAGAACTTTGAACTTAGGAATTTCCAACTTGTCTTGCACCAGGTTGCACGAGCTCCATAAAGCAGGAATCTATTTCAACAAGCGGCTTTAAAAACAAAAACAAAACACTTCAATATGTTTGATTTCTATTAACGATACATTTTTAAAATGCAACAGTGCTAAAATTCATCCAAGAAAAATGCACTGAGTGAAAATTAAACTTACTCAGAACTGGGTTCAGAAGTTGAGGTACTTTCAGGAACTGAAATCAGAGGAAGAATTTACATTCAAAATAGCATAAAAGTGAAACCATCAAATTAATACACAAGAGTCCATACTGTGGCTGATCAAAAATACTGGAGTATCAGAAACTCAAAGTAGCACTATTTTTTATATATAGATATACATACCATTATTCTCGACTATTACTTGACAAGTATGAGTTTTACGTTGACTTAAGTGTTTAGCCATACGATCTAAACCAGAAGAATCAGCTAGGAAATCACATTTAAGGCACACTAGAGTAATGCCCCTATGAAAAAAATAAGGCAGAAAGAAAAGGTTTTTATCTTTTATAAGAATCCACATCCAAACTCAATAATTATTTTTCCAAGTAATAACTTGATTTGCTTTTTACATGCCATGACCACCAATTCCCAAGTTTTTTTTTACACAAGCCTGATATATTCAGAATGGGACTCCAGGAAATGGCATCAACATCATGCTTTGCTAACACTTAATGCCCTATGAATAGTTCCCTCTTGTACTAGTTGCTAAAAGATAGAAGTTCAGAGATCGGAAGGATGGCACGAGATCCACTGATGACTTGTGAAACTTGTGCAACTCTCAACCTTTCCTTGTCTGTGGCCATCTGCAAAGGCAGGCTATTCATTCACGAACATACGTTTGCTGAGCGCCCTCTGCGTACTCTATATTGTGGATGCAGTGTGAACCACGAAGGGTACACTCTGTGGAGACTATAATCTAATGTCTTATTTAAGTGATGACAAAATTAGAAAAAAAGGGAAGGCTCTAAAAATTATTTACACAATATAGTTATTGCTATTATTAGCTTATTAACAAAACAAATATACTGTTGCAGGTTTGCATAAAAATATAAGGATTCTAAGCATTCACCTTGATAGGAATAAAATCTGGGACCATACCTTAGAGTGACTTCTTTGCAGCTCTAGTTTTAACAGCCTGTTGTGTATTTACCTAGCTGTCACGCTGGCACATCCAAACTGATCTTCATTAAATTGAAGCCATGTGTTTTCCTGCCCACCCTTAAAATCCACTCCTCCTGACTGGTCTCTTACGATACCATGTCCCTGACACAAAGGCTCAAAATTATAGTTATTTCTCTTTTTTTCCTTAAAACAGTTAATATATTAAACATTTCATAGTGTTAACAATTTATTGAGCACTTATTCTGTGCCAGGCTAAGGGTTTTAGACATATCATCCAACTCATCTAAATTTTATAACAACGTAAAAAATGTAGGTGCTATACATATCATTTTTTTTTTAAATAGAGGCTAGAGGCAGGTTTAGTATCCTACCACAGCCAGGACCAGGTTTGAAAGGTTTGAAAGAGCCCTTTCATTCCAGAACCCATGTTCTTTTTTTTTTTTTTTAAAGATTCATTTATTTATGCATACAAAACTGGGATACAGGCCAGAGGTTCAAGGGCAGTGAGAGGATTCACCAGAGACAGAGAGACAGAGTGGGGAGCAGAACAGGCGGACTGACAAAGTACAGTGCTGAGGGAAGCAGCGGGCAATACAAGAGAGGTCTGCCATGCCATGTGGGTCACCTCCCTGGCGGGGGGCTGAACTCGTGTTGAGGTGGCTGCAGCTAGCTTCATAATGCTGTGTTTATAAGCCCTGGAACCCAAGTTCTTAAATACAGTGGAATACCACCTCTTAAATACCACTGCATTATGGTCTCCCTGTGTTTCTGTGCAGTTAGAAGTCACCTTATATGCCTCTCCAAATTCATTCATTACCTTTGATTTTACACAAAACACCAGTGGTCTCCCCAATACTCCCAAATTAAAATTAGGTCCATTATTTCCTAGCCTTGTTTTCTATGATTCCATAATCCAGATTTAAGCTCAAATTTATTAAGACTTTGATCTTAATAGTATGTTATATAAACTTCCTGCTCTATCAAAACTGTCTGATTCATTCTTCACAGTGTGCACCTTCTGATTTTCCCTTTCTGTACTTTTATTCATACAATTCCTTAGCTAGGATGCCCCTGTGCCTCTGATAAGTAGATATTTCTTCTCCCTTTGAATTATTAAGTCTCATGGAAGGTACTATAAACCTCCTTGTATTAACTGCTACTGTAGTTATTTATGTTCACACTTTATCATAAATTGTACATGCCTTGAAGACTGGTACCAAGCCTTCTTCATCACTGTCATCTTTACAGGACCTGCTTCATTGTGTTACACATGATTAAGTGCAAAATAAATAGCTAAAGAATGAACACTGCATTTTAACAAAAATAGTAATTACAGAATTTATTGTTCTACTATAGCATCAGCAATATGGCATATCCCATATGCAAAAATTAACCAATATTCTATCTAAATTTGAGACCCATCCAAGTTGAGAAGAAACCATCTCAAACCAAATGTACAACTGAGCTTGACAACAGTGAGATAAAAATCCAAGTCCAATCTTTAGAATTAATAAATCCCTTCTTATTCTTATAAAATGCACAGTGAAAGTAATACGGCAGCTTACTCTCTTCTAATTGAATTTAATAGTATTTTTAAAATAATGCCAATATATTTAAAACATGGAATCAAACCTTCCTCTGCCTAAGAGCTGCTGGTGCAACATCATCCATATATGCCATTTCCAGTAAATATGTTCATTTACTCAGCAAATATTTACAGAGTGCCTACCATGTATCAGGCACTATTCAATGTCTGACAAATGTAAGTAGACAAAGACAGAGACACATTAGTAAGAAGACAGAGAAAATAAACCTAAGTTAAGTACAAATATGTTAGATAGTAAACAATTAAAGCAAGAAAGAGAGGTAGGGAGTCCTGTGGGTGAAGGTCGGGGGGAAGTTGCTATTGTAAACGGAGTAGAGACCAGGAAATGTGAGGGGTGCTAGCCATGCAGCCATGAGCAAGAGAGTACGAAGGTCTTGAATCATATCATGCTCTCTTCTACTTTTCTACTAGCCCAAAGCATCAAAGCAAATATTGACTAAACCAAGGACTATGTCTTAGCCTGGGGCTATAAAGATCTTGACTGTAATATTTCAAATAGCAATGACAACATAAGCCAAATAATCAAAGGCAGAAGGAGTCAAAGGGGTTCAGAAGAACGTGGGGAAAAATGCTTAGGACTCAGAGTTAAGCATGTGGTATAACCAGAATTATCAATGCCTTCAGAAGTGTTTGACAACTCCTTTTGTACAATAAAAAATGTATGTGATTTTCTTTATTTCAATATAAAAAACCCAAGAATTATGAAGGCTGCCTGTTGATCTAAATCAAAGAACTGTTAGTTTACTATGCAGCTAAAAATTCTTTTCAATATTCAAATATTATTGGAGAGGATTATTTATGTTATAATGTAAATTCATGATTGTTTCATCTTAATGCCTACCACCACTGAAATAAAGTTGTCAGAGACTAGAGTATAGAAGCTATTCTTTGCTCTGAAAATATATGATGACTAGAACTCAATTTAATTATGTTCCACGGCAATCATTTCATTTCCTAACTAGGGACTCCAGCATTAGATTTAAAAAGTTGCTAATTTTTTTCAATAAAAAGAATGGAAAAAGATCAACTAGTTACCTGAGAGTTCCAGAATGCTTCTTAAAAATATAAAACCGTTTACTTGGATGGTTGCTATGAGAGCTGGGTGGGAGACAAAAGAATTTATTATATAATAAGTCATTGATTTTATAACCATATTTCAAATCCATACTTAATTTTTGAGTTTTAAATGACAAAAACAAATTGTCTTTGTAAATTCTACCAGTTATCTACTTCAACATTTTACCTTATATTTTTATTTTATCTTTGTATTTTCTAGCATATTTCTCTGAAAATATTTGTAGATTACCAGGACCTCATGACAAGCCCTGGATTGCACTGACAGACACAAAACAGCCACTTAACACTTATCTTTGGGGTGCAAAGGTAACTGTCACTAGCATACCATGTACTCACTGGGAAAGAAAGTGTCTAGCTAGTCATAACCCCAAGTAAATACCCTCAGCATAGGTGTATGGCAAAAAAGAAAAAAAAAAAAAACCTTCTCAAGTAGATAAGAAAGACACATAGTTAATATAAGGTAGAACTCAAATGGATGATTTCTATGACTATGGTAATCAAATAATTCACATAAGAAGGTAAACTGGGAGGGAAGAAGAAGGGCAAATAGCAGCAAAGACTAAGGAAAAGCCACTTCAAATATCGAATATGGTACAACCTATGTATTTTGGAAGATTAAGGTATTTGGGGGGGGGGCCTGACTACTGATTAGAGTTAGTATGGTTTGAGAATAAAGGTATTCTACTCTGAGAAGATGGAAAGTGTATATACAGACTTTGAGCCTATGACAAAAGTTCACAGTGGGCAGGAGTGCGTGTGTACCACTCAGGGGAAGGTACTTAAGGCAATACGAGAAATAAGGTAACATTGAATAAGGGAAGTGCAAAGCGACCTCTAAGGTCCTTAGAAGAGTAGATTTCAGTTCCCTGGGAGACTACTGATGAGTAAGCGCTCAGTGGTAAAATGATAATGAAACTCAGGGTGGAGGGTGAGTCAAAATTAAGAGTTAGGAAAAAGTTATGAAGGAGACCTATGGCCAATTGGGAATATTTTGGGAATAAACACAGCTGAAGAATGAGAGACAGGATAGAAATTGGAGGAAAGAATCACCCAAGGATTTAAGAGGTGCCAAAACTATTTTCCAATTTAATCTCCTATAAATTAGGGGAAAAATTAAAGCCCTATCGAGGCAGCCATGTGCTTGACACAGAATAGGAGATGCATTCTTCCTAGCAGTATACTGAAAGAAAGACGAAAGACTGCCTGTGTCCAAGTTTAGCACAAGCAAGGTATTGTGAACCATGGCATAGGTGGAAAACAGTGGCGAACTGCACAGGGTGAACTCTAGGCAACCATGATGAACGGTGACAAACCGAAAGAACTGCACAGGCTTCAGTTACATAAAGGTGTATTATTTCCAGAGGATGCTACATTTATGTACATGATGCCTTGGAAGAGACAGTACTAAAGAACAGTGGGGTGATAGAGGTTTCGACCCTATGAATAAATGAATAAATAAAGAGGAAAATAAATAATTGCAAGAGGTTTGCTGATTTATTTTCTTCATAGATGCCAGTGTTATCAAAGATGAAACTACCTATCAAATGGTATTCGATCTTGGGAAAAATCAACAATGAAATTGGAGAATTTACAGTTGAAAAGTGAAAGATAAAACTGAGCATCGCTAAGAAAGGGGATGTAGAGAAGCAATACGAGTTGAAGAAGATGTAATGAAATAGAAAAGAGCAGCTAACGATGAACAAAAAATGCTGGCAATAGTTTCAGAGAAGTTGAGAAAGAGTTTCAAAACTGACCAAAAGTATCAAATACTCCAGAAAAAACAGGAGTAAGAATGGAAAATAGTGAGTACATTGAATGAGTAGGACGTGACTAACAACCTTTGCAAGGGTGGCTTTAGTTGGTAAGTGAGGGCAATACTCAAATTATGAAGGATAAAGAAATGACAAGATAGTAAAAGACATTCTTTACCTGTATTGACAGTAAAATGAAGACAAGAAAATATGTCAAAGGCCAATCTCTGTTAAACTAAAATACTTGTGCAGGAATGTGATAAACCTTCACCAAACTTTCACCATTTTGTAGAGAAAATGAACAAAGGACAGAGTTGACTTTGAAATGTGGGGGATGCATTTTTCTGAGATTAATGTCTGAAGAAAGAGGGAAAGAAATGTAGAAAAAAGTTACTCTTGAAAAAAATGAAAAGGATGACCTATGTAATTAGTAGTCAAGGCTAATAATGGAGACTCTAGAATAAAAGCTTGATGATACTGAAGAGGATTTCAACAGATGTTGTAGATAAAACAAAGAAGTATTTTTTAAAAGGACCAAATTAAAACTAAAGATGATACATTCAGAAATGACTGAACACAGTAGATTGGTAGTCTAGAACTGAGCATAGAAAGAACATACAGAATATGAGATTCAAGGATAGCAAAGTTAAATATGACTGAAGGTAGAAAGGGTTCCAGGACAAAAACAGGTGACAAAGAGGGTGAGGTTGACCTTGAAGTTGTATTGGTGGGATCCAGAATCTGAAAGTAGCAGGGTAATGAATTCAAAATGAATGAACATTATGTATGGTAAGGTGAAATGGGACAGTGGTAAGGAAGGGAATACAAGGCAGAGCTGGGTGTGAAAAGCAGACACTAAAGATGGTGGGTCATCAAGGGGGAAGAAAGGTCTTTGAGCCGAGTGCTAAAGCCACACAGACACACACACGCACACACACGAGGCAAGTCCTTGAAAGTGGTATCTGACTATGACCAACAATAGAGGTCTTGTTATGGTCTGCAAGAAAATGACTTTCCTTAGTTATATCTTATTTCTTATTGAAAATAAATGTAATGTAATTAACCTGGCATATTTCCATCTGACCAAATTTTGTCTACTTAAAAATAAATTTATCCTGAAGGGGTAAAATAAGCGTCTTCTGAGGGACAGATACATGGAATATTAGTTCTGAAGTCTTTCTCAAGCATAGAATATATGATAGATGCAAATAATATAAATTAAACTGATGCATAAAAGGACTTATGGCAATAGCATGACAACTGGAATATAGTCTCTCATTTAATATTTCACTAAAAGAATGCAAAGACAGATGCTTGAAACAAACAGGTGGAAGGAGAGAGGGAGTGTATGCACACATGAACTTAATGTTCTCAGCATCTTCAACAAAGCTGGAGTCTCAAAATGACTACTTTGAAGAAAATAGCACTCGTGGTTATATGTGCTTATTTGATAAAAGCCCTGAAAACATTTAAAATGTATAGCAATTTGGATTGGCAATGCATGTGTTTAACTTACCTTACCATATGATTAATAAAGGCTTTGTTACAATTAGTGTTATATTTGCAAAAATTACACTGGATATATATTGAAAAGTGGCTTGCAAAATCTTTAATTTTGGAATGACATTCAATGCACTTGTGAATTCCCCGATGACACCTGATGGAGATAGAAGAAAGTGATAAAAATGTATTGTAAAACAAAAGTAAGGGGGGAAGCCTTAGGTTTTATTAATTTAATTAGAGGCTTATTAACAAGCCAAATATTTAAATTAACATCTTTAAAAAGATACTTATAATTTGAAATTTTGCTTTGACAAGCTAAATATGTATAAAAATCCAATACCACTTAATATTTCCCTGCGATAAAAAGGATCTTGTTAACCCATTCATTATCACAAGAGCTAACCACAAAATAAGAGAAAAAGTGTAAAAGATGACAATTATGAATTCAAATTCTGTCCAGCAATTGTAAATAATGCACTTTATTATCTACTTAGCTTTTATGCCAGATAAGTCATTCTAACGTAAATGTATAAGGGAGTTCTGTGATGTAGTAAATTATATTGAAATAGACTTAATATTTAAGATTCCATTTATATTGTATATTACAAGGAAAATATGTTACCTTAAATTCTTCAAGGCAATGCTGATTTTATTCTTTCTGTTGCATTGTTTCTTTTGCTTGTAAGAAGTCTTTGCTTTGTATCTAGAGGCTCCTTTACCTCGCTTACTTGCTTTCAGTTTACTGGCAGTGGATGTAGTTGGTCGAGGTTTGTTTGTCTTACATTTGGTTATCTTAATTTTGCTTGTCTTAAATTTGCTTGGCTTAGATTTTTTCACCTTAGATTTAGTTACATTAGATTTGCTTGTATTAGGTTTTGTGGGTTTTTCAGCAATTGTAATTTTAGATTTTGGAGGAGAGACCTGAAGAGAAGTACTTGGATCACTACTAGGTGATGCAGTTAATGATCTTGAATGAAGAGGTCCAAATGAAGCTCGAATAGTCACCTATAAAAATTAAGGCAACATATTTTTAGAAAATGAATCATTACACTAATGCTAAAAGGACCACTGCAAGCCCTCACCTTATGGTCAAATGGTTTTGACAAAGGTGTCAAAACATTTCAGTGGAATAAAAAGTGTTATCAACACATAGTGCTGAAACAATAAGATATCTACATGCAAGAAAGTGAATTTAGATCCCTACCTCACATTAGATCCAAAACTTAACTCGGCAGTTCTAAAAAGTACCTTTTTTATTGTATCTGCTTGGCCTTTATCCCCGATAAGTGATAATCATGCAAATGTGCAAACATTTCTGTGATATGGTAAATTAATCAAAACAAACTTTTAATAGTTAATGTTACATTAGTATTGTATATCAGGAATGAAAGATATTACCTTAAGTTCTTCAAAGCTATGCTGATTTTATTCTTTCTGTTGCATTGTTTCTTTTGCTTGTAAGAGGTTTTATAGCTAAAACTATAAAACTCTTAGAAGAAAACATAGGAGTGAATCTTCATGACATTGGATTAGGCAATAATTTCTTAAATATGACACCAAAAGCACAAGAACCAAAAACAAAAAAAGTGGGTTTCATATAAATTTTAGAACCTTGTGTTTCATAGGACACTACTAAGAAAATGAACAGGACATTTGTAAATCATCTCTAGTAAGGGACTCACACAGTATACAAGAACTATCATGACTCAGTAAAGAGACAACCTAATTTAAAAATGGGCAAATGATTGAATAGGCATTTCTTCAAAGATGATATACAAATGGCCAATAAATATATGAAAAGATGCTCAACATCATTAGTTATCAAGGGTATGCAAATCGAAACTCCAAAGAGCTATTCAAACTATCTAGAATGGCATAAAAAAAAAAACAGAAACAAGTGTTTACAAGGATGTAGAGAAACAGCAATATTCATATATTGCTAGTGGGAAAGAATGATGCAGTAGCTTTAGAAAACAGTTTAGCAGTTCCTAAGAATGTTAAACATAAGAGCTACCATATAACATGCACACAAAACTTCTACAGGCACATTCTAAAATGGGTTGCAAAGATGTTTTCATAATTTAAATGGGTGAACTGTGTGGTAAACGAAATATATCTCAATTGTTATTATAAAAATCATGACAATATAAAAAGTTACATCATTATTTTGAAAATTACAAGAACTATAATCATGTAAGTTTCCTGTTGTCCTATATATGGTCATACCAATTAAATAAAATTTAGTATCCGTGTGTGTGTGTCTGTGTATGTCAACACAGATATTAATGGATAATTATTAGTAGTTAGGGCCAACTACATGAATTTTTCTCTTTGGTAACAATACAACAGCTCTCCAGTAAATGTGACCTGTTCTCTCTGGGCAGGATTTATGGTTCCAAAGGTTACTGTGGTGCTTACATCAATTCATCGTATGACATGGAAAGTAATAATATCCAGCATTTCCTTAAAGGTAGGTAATATAAAATTTATCATTTCCAAACCATCATTCTATATGCTTTAAACTTAGTGATGTATATCAATTCTTCACAATATAACTAGAAAAAATTCATTCAGCATTCAGAAAAGGAAAATGTTTGCTTATACCCACTGGAAAATAATGGAAAACTGTTAACTTTCTCTTAATAATTTTACTATCCTACCCCCATGAGCTAGAGAAGCAGTCAATAAGGAAACCCTATGAAATGTGTGTGGTGTGGCCTCATACCAAAAACTCAACTAAGAGTAAAGACCAGAGGTTGAATCTCAACACAACATCTACCTAAGCATGTGCTCTCGAGTAAATAACTACTGCTCTCTTAAACTTCATCTATAAATAGAAACAATACCTGTCTTATCTACTTCATTGGATTGCTACATAAATTAAATAACATGCACATAAAAAACACACTGAAAACTTAATTCTAAAGTGTTATAACACATCAGTATCATTATTAATAATATGCTAATTAGTATTATTCTTAATAAGGGGAGATGTAAGAGGGGACTGCACTACTTACATTAGCATGTCTAGTCCCAAAATGGACTGACTGGATTTCAGGGAAGGACAGTGGATAGCTTTTCTCACTCTATATCTTTAGAGCGTTGCTTAACATTATTTAGTTCATAGAAATAGCAGACATGTTCACATTAACAGGTAAGTACTCAAAGTCAAAGATAAATATTTGGGAATTATTTCACTTTAAATTATGCATCCATCCACTGGAGTAAATAGTAAAGAAGTGACTATACAAAGAAGTCAGAGAAAACATATGTACATGAGGTAAAGAAGGAAAAGAAAATTTGTAGTCAAATGCATGTTTGCTCATTTAAAACAACAATGTTACGCGGAAGTAGGACTTACTTCTCTGAGAATAGACTCAGTAAAACCAAGTCAACATACGGTGGCATTTAAGGCACCATGACAGATACTAGGACACAAAGCTGAATTAAACATGATTTCTACCTTAGAATCTAGCAGCTGAAACAGAAATATGCCAACTGAAAGGGCCAAAAAACAACCTATAAAATATTGAAACGACTCACGGACTTAAGCTACAGTTCATCTAGTTACATTTACTACAAAGGAATATGTTTCAGTATAGCACTTTATCAATCACCTCCCACACACCAAAAAAAAAAATCAATGAAGTTTTTCTTCCCAAGCACACAAATAATAAAACCTAAAATTAAAATCTTAATAACCAGAAGTTAATTTTAATACTATATTTAACAGATAAAGCCAGGCACAAGTTTGTTTCTTTTATCACACAAAACGTTAAAACACAATATACTTAAAACTCACTTTTGTACCCGGAGGCAATCCTTCAAGCTCTTTAGGCTTTATAAATGTCCGATGTTGTGTCTTGTGCTCCAGTTTCTCCTTGCAGGTCAAAAATTGTAGTCTGCATTTTGTACAACGGTGAACTCCTTTTTTCTGTTTATAAATAGTATTATAAATAATAAATTCCCAGGGATTGAAATTTCTCTTAAATGTTAAAGCTAAGTAATAGATTCTACAGTAACATTAATGTCCTTCTATAGTTGCCCTGTCCAATATATATTCACTGGGCACATGTGGTTATCGAGTAGTTGAAATGTGGCAGAGACAACAGAGAAACTGATTTTTAAATTTAGTTAAAAATATTTGCCAAAAATATATATTTGCCATTCTGGGTCCTCCCTGGTGGCACAATGGGTTAAAGTGCAGCACTACAAAGCTAGCAGGAGTTGCTTCAGCACGAGTTTGATCCCTGGCCAGGGCGGTGACCCACATGGCGCAGCAGACCTCTCCTGTCTCGCCCGCTGCTCCCCTCTGCAGTGTACTTCATCAATCTGCCTGCTCTGCTCCCTACTCTGTCTCTGGTGGATCCTATCACTGCCCCTGCAGCTCTGGCTTGTACCCCAGTTCTGTATGAAAAATAAATAAATCTGTATGCAAAAATAAAAAAAAATGTTTGCCATTCCATTCAGAAAGCATTTGCCTGGAGTTGAGATGGAGACATTTATTTACTATTAAGCCCTTAGTTGGATTAAAGTGTTACATATCTCTCTTAATATGATGGTGATATAGCTTATTTTTATTTTATTTATTTTTATGTAGAACTGGGGTGTCAGAGGAGGTGCGAGTAGAGAGGACTCACCAGAGACAAGAATGGGGAGCAGAGCAGGCGAATACACTAAAATACACTGCTGACGGGAGCAGTGGGCAAGGCAGGAGAGCTCACTATGCCAGATGTGGGCTAGCTCCCTGGCCAGGGATAAAACCCGGGCCATAGAAGCGATGGCACTGAGACTTAACCCGTAGGCCACCAGGGAGGGCCATAGCTCATTATTAATACTATGATGTGCAACCCTAAAATTAGTGATGTGTTCCAGGGATTTAAAAAAAAAAACAAACAAACAACCTGTGTTGAACTTACTATATTGATTGACTGAATTTGAGGGATTTTTGAGGGTAATTTTAACTATAATTTTTGCTTTTAGACTGAATAGTGAAGAACAACATGACTTCATAAAAAGCTTAGTCTTTAATTCAATTTTTGGCTGTTATTTATTCAAGAATGTAATATTAGGCAAGTAACTCTATTAAGCTTTATTTCCTCATCTATGAAGTGGAAAATATCTCTTAGTTGCTTTATAGGGTGGTTGTGAGGATTAAACAAATTGATGCAAGTAAAAGCATCAGTCTATCACACAGCAAGTGATTAGCTGTATGCTATCTGTTATTATAAAGATCTAATATGGATATTTAATACCTCTGAAATCTTTCATCCTTTCTTAAAACTTGTACAAACTATTGTTGGCTCTAAAATCACTCAAGATATAATAATATACTCTTTTCAGTTGCAATCAAAGTCTTTAAAAGTAATCAAACAAGGGCTCTCCCTCATGGCGCAAGGGGTTTAAAGCACCGCGTTATGAAGCTCTCTGAAGCCAGTGCAGCACGAGTTCAATCCTGCCCAGGGAGCTGAACCCACATGGCACAGTAGACCTCTCCTGTCCCACCCGCTACTCCGCTCAGCAGTGTATTTCAGTAAATCTGCCTGTTCTGCTCCCCACTCTGTCTCTGGTGAATCTTCTCACCTGCCACACCTCTGGCTTGTACCCAGTTCTGTAAGTATAAATAAATAAATAAATCTTTAAAAAATCAAACTAAGATCATCTTAACTACAAGTTTGTTAGTATGCTCAGCTATGATATCTTAGTCTTTTGTGAATAATTATATATGCTGCAAATACTTTGAAGTATGCCTAATGAATAGGTTATTAATTGCTGCTCTAAATCTCTGACTACTGGCTGTCTTTTATGTACTCCAAACTTACTGAAAAAGTTGGCACCAATGGCATGTCAGTACTCCCCAGGTTTGATGATTCCGTGGAAGGACTTACAGGACTTACAAACAGCTGTGATTTATTACAGTGACAGAATACAGAGCGTGATTAATAAAGGACAAAGCACATGGTGTGAAGTCTTTAGGATACCATGCATCCATTTCCAAGAACAGCCCCCTCCCAATGGAGTTGCATAAGACATGCTAAATAAATGTCGTAGCAAATAACTGCAGCAACATGCATGAAGTACTTTTTGCTGTGGAAGCTCTCAAGTCTACGTGTCCAGTTTTTTTTTTTTTTAATATAGAGTTCAGTCATCAAACCTATAGATTCCCAGAAGCAGGTGTCTCAAAATCTTAATTTTTCCACAAATGATCCTGAAAAGCTGGAATGCTATGGGTCAAGGTTAGTTAAGAACAAAATCTCCAGTTGCCCCTTCTAAATATATGCATGATTTGAGCAACTTTGACCTGGGTGTTAACTCTTTCTTCTCTATGTGGCAAGGTTAGACATACACTGAGGGTATAAAGAGTGACTACAGGCCCAGTAAATCATTTATAAAGCACATATAAGCCAGTAAAACATATATAAACCATTATATATATAATGCTCCCCCTGCTTGAAAATTTAGATTTTTTTATCATATTTAAAAACTCTAAAAAATTCCTGCTTCAAAAAATTAATTTTATAATTTAGCTATTTTTTTCCAAAAATAATTTTAGAGCATAACATCTCTGAGTAGCTGAAAGAATACTACTGGGAAAACCCTTGAATAAAAAGATTTTGGCATGTTGGTACATACAGTCATAATATAGGTTAGCTTGAATGGATCTGAATATCTACTTTTATGGTTTTTTCCAGTTAACAACTACAACTTCATTTCATTATTTAATGACTGGAACTGAAAGCAATGTTAGCACCAGTGCTGAATAAACTGGCCTTCACAATGTAACCAGTAAGAAAAAAAATGTAATGAACTGATCACAAGTTTTGAGGAGACAAACTTGATTAGTCAGATTCAATAAACTCACTGATTTCTGACTTTTTTTTTTAACTTCTGATTTTAGCATATGTATGCTACTCTTTCAAACACCCGAAGAATTGGCTTACTGTTTGATCAAAGTATTCAACCCTAATAAGGATGTTTTGATTGTGTCAGGATAAGAGCCAGCAAGCATGAGGGTTTGAGGAAAGATATAAGCAGTAATACTGGCATTCTAGAATTAAACAGCAAAGAAATGACAGCCGAAATACAATTCTTTGGCATAGCCATCTAGCAATTAAGTGCCACTGTTATCTTTGCCCCTAGTGGACCCAAAAGACCATTATAGGTCAATAATGACAACCACATGTCTTACAGTAAAAACCAGGATAAAAAGTACAAATTCGGTTTGAAGAGAAAGAGGAAAGCAGAAGAGTATGTCTTCAATCTTAACTTTTTCAGTCTAAACCTACCATTTCCCCTGCTCTTGCTATCTGCCTTCAAAATCATTTTCATTCTCACCCAAAAATATCCAACCTAAATCTCCCACTCATCTTCTCTCTTCCCCTTCCATTCTAGGATTCTTATTTCTACCTATTTTTCAGAATTTTCATTATTAATGAGCCTTATCACCACCAAGATATGGACACGGAAAAGAAGTTAAAGTTTCACAAGTAATTCAGGATAAATTATAAATTAATTGCATCATTTGGAAAATTTTGCTTTCCTTATAGAACAAATCTAACTAATATTCTATGTTTTTTATTATTTTATTTTAGTTTTTAAAGATATATTTATTTATTCATACAGACTGGGGTACAGGACAGAGGTGCAGGGGTGGTGAGAGGATTCACCAGAGGCAGAGTGGGGAGCAGAACAGACAGATCGACGAAGTGCACTGCTGAAGGGAGCAGTGGGCGGCTCAGCAGAGGTCTGCCGAGCCATCTCCGGGGCCGGGGATCAAACTCGCACTGAAGAAGCTGCGGCCAGCTTGCAGTGCTGCGTCCTAACCTGTTGTGCCACCAGGGAAAGCCCAGTATTCTGTGTTTTATGATACAGCAGGTCGTCCAATAATGTCATTTCATTTAACATTAATAAGAACAAAAATCGATTCCCTGCTGGGCTCACTGTCACGGAGTTTGTGCATTCCCCTCCTGTCTGCACGGTTCCCCCCATATTCCCAATATGTGCACATTAGGCTGCTTGACACATCTACTGTTACAGTTGGAGGGAATATGGGGGTGAGTATGCCCCATAGTGGAAGAAGGGCATCATGCCCAGGATATCCCCTGGCACAATGAGCTGCCAGGATAGGTTCAGGCCACCTAGGAACCTAAACTGGAATAAGTTGGTTGGCAAATGAATGAATGAATATAAACAATTGTTTAATATCAGAAGTGTTGTGGGTCTTTACTTTAGGAGTTTGATGATATTTTTTGTGATCAGAAATATGGTAGGAATTTAAGTCTTGTTTATATTAATTGGCCATAGGTAAAATTAGAATTGTTATATGTTGTTTCACTAAGGTCCCATCCAAAAGCCTATCAATGACATTAAATGAGGACTTAATTAATGTAAATAACTTTCACTAAGATTAAATGAACAAATAAGAACTGCCAGATCTCACCTGATGCTTCATGTAATGATTCATGTAAGGGGTTGCCATTCTACTAACTTTGAGGCAAAATGGACAAAGCAAGTTCTTAGTGTTTTCATGGGATGCTCTGAAATGAGTTTCTACATCAGAAAATATAGATGATCTAAACTGGCAAACCTAGAAAATATAAAGAATGTTTAGTTGAATTTGAAAATTTATAACTGACATGCAATTACATCAAAGTAGCAATGATGAGTAATCAGCTCTGCTGATTCAGCTCTGTTGTTGTACACAGAAATCTTATCAGTGAAAGAAAAACAATCTTTTGGAACAGAGAAGTGAAAAATTTATCTTTCAAAGTTTAGGGTTATATTCCTAAACAAAGAAGGAATTTCAGATCTATTACCCCACATCTTGAATTTTCAAACTCCAACACCTTTTGTCCTTTAAAGGTTTTCCCTGCTATATAAAATATTGTCTGCCCTGAAATTTAAATAGCATCCAGGCTATGCTAGAGGCAGCTTATCTTTATTATGTCATCATAGTAGGAGCCAATTCAAATTCTGGAAAAATCATTGGCCCCAAAGCATTTAGCTGAGTTCCCCACAACAAACAGCCGCCTCCCATTTCTCTGTTATGTCTATATTCTTCCCTATAAGGCAAGAAAATCCAGCAGGGCACTTTGTTTCTTTAACACAGGGGTCATCAAACTATGGCCCACAGGTCAAATCCACCCCCACTAGCCCCACAGACACATGAGTTAAACTAAGGGTGTTTCCACTGTTGAAGTGGGTCTTCAATTTTACTAACTAGCTTTATTTAAATGGCTGAATAAATCAAAAGTACAATAGTTTGTGGCACATGAAAATGAAACACATAAGTACATAATAAAATATGCATGTACCTGGCAAATGTATGGCATTTCACCGGGTTTATGAGTGTCCTTCATATGTTGTAAAAGAGTGTGCTCAGTTTCAAATGACAATTCACAAATTTTACAAATAGCTGAAATTGGGGAAAGAACATTATATCATTGTAAGGCCATATAAATAAAAGATTCATTTTGTAACATCCATTACATCAGCAACAGTAAGTAAGAATTATAGTACTCATGATTGTGGTTCCAATAATTCTATATATTCTTTTAACTCTTTAATGTTGTTCTAAGAACTGTACTTACATAGCTTACTTAATTCTCATATGTTCACTGGGATAAATACTATTTTTATACTCATTTTTCAGATGAGGAAGGTGAGACATTGAAAGATTAAGTAACATGCCTGAGATCTCACAGCTGTGTTAAGAGGCTAGGAATTAAATCTGAGCAAATGCGAAGCTCTAATTTTAAGTATCATTGCAGTTAATCTTCATTTTAAATAAAAAGCTTGCTTTTATTTATGAATCATAAGAATAAAATGGTAGAAAGCAGTTAATGTGAGAAAACTAAACCACTTATAGTGTTTTTTAATATTCTTGTTTTTGAGGTAACACTTGTTTATAGCACTGTATGATTTAGGGAACAGGCTCACACCTCTTCAGATGCAGTTACTTTTCTTATTAGAGTGTGAATCAAGATCACTGATTTCCTATTTGAAAACCAGAAACAGAGATTTCTAATTTAGTTTCCTATGACATATAATGCATGAGTTATATTTCAAGGAAGTTTCTATTCACAAGTAATTTTATTGAAAAGTTTATTTAAGTTAAAACTTCTTCATTAACTTTGCCCTCAAATTACAGAGCTTATTTCATATACTTCTTTTCTATCAGAATCCTTAAGGATTCCACAGTTTCCATTATCAAAATCATGAATGTCAGGACTTTGTGGAAGTTGTGACTTACTGGAAAACTCATGTGGGGTGTGTGTGCTCTCAATGTGACACTGCAGCTGGAAGGGTGTGGGGTACTGACGGTAGCAGTGCTGGCAGGTGGTGTGGTTTTCCCAGCTCTCACTATTCTGCTTCTCAAGTTCCAAATGGTGTTTCATGTGGTTCATAAACCTATAAATGATTGTCAATAGGTAAAATATTCAGATTTATGATCAAAAAGAAACCTCACACAAGTATCTGAATCTAAATGTTAAAACATGTGGTTGTAGAACTCAAAAGCTCTCCAAAGTCTTAAAGCCCTCTAGGGTTTTAAGTGGTTCAGTAAGCACTTCTTGCCATCTTTATTTTAAAACGACCCATTATTGTAGTTAATAGGAAGTACCATAAGTTTGCTATATAACTCCTTTTCATTGTTTTAAATTTTTTGTTGGTAAAGAGAAAGAGCAGGTTTCATACATGACATAATATTTACATTTTAAGATAATACATTTAAAGGAAAAGAAGCTACAGAGTCATGAGAGAAATATTTTGAAGGCCTTGAAGATATATAATAGGTTTTACCTGCTTAAAAGTCAAAATACTGGTATTTTTGTGTTGTATTCTAAATGCATGTAGTAGCATTTCCTGTAAGTATAAGAATCTCTTATTTAATGATTCTGGTTTACTGTTAGTTCAAATCGTTCATTTTAACTTGCGGACTGTGCCCTTGGTACATATAAATGTCCATTTTCAGCTATATATTCTGCTATTTCAGATTTCCTTTAATTCCTTCTTGTAAGAAGGAACTATATAACCTTCAATGGCAGAGTACAAATACAAACACATATATCTATGGCAAAGGGCTTATTAAGACATTTTGCTGAGTTTCAAAGTCAAGGTATTCAATCATAATAACACTTTTAGACTGGGTCAAATATTAACAGTTATTCATTATGCTGCCCTAATGGAAACAGTCTTGACGCAATGTGACAATGGCATCAACCTAGGTATTAATCACCATGGAAATTTAAACTATCTTCTCACACCTTCAAATCGCTATTATCTTTAGACCCCGTTATGGAACATTTCGAAGTAGAATTTTTCCTCCTTTTATTTTAACATCACCTCTGTTAAGTCTTTTAAAAACTTCTAGCCTTGTCCAAATATTTCATGCAATTAAACTTTCAGTTATAAAACCTATCTACATAAAATAATCTCTTGACTAGCCAGCTGGCTCTCGATTACTATACTGCCCTCATACTTCTCCAACAAGAAGATGTAAATTGGGAGAGAAAAGCAAACCCCTCAGAAGGTTATTCTCAGAATAAAATAGCCCTAACTGGCTTTGGTGACAACCAATGTAGGAATAAAATACCCTAAAATATGCTGATAGTGTAGAATTGTGAGCTATTAGCTTCTACTATCCTCTGCAATCCTAATTTTACCACCACCAAGGTAAAATGTCATTTAAAACATATAACACTTTTGGTTATCCAGCATTTATTGATGGGGTTTCTAATATCTACTAAATATTTCAAAAAACCCACAAATTTCCTAAATATTAAAATAACTATATACGCATATTATTCATGATGTTTAACTATAATAAGGAACCTAACAGTGAACCACATTTCTGTTCATTTTGCCCAATTTAACATTTTCTGATGTATATTATGGTGAAATGTTAAAAATATGAATGGAGGTGACAAATTTATTGTAACATTGTTTCAGTGTTATATGTCAAAGAGCAATTTCTCTTCTGTCACACTACTGGGATAGCAAGCAAAGAAAAAATATTTACATCATAACATCCCAATTTTAAACAAAAATTGAAATAGTCATTTACATACCTAATGTTATTTTTAAGAACTTTCAAGCAACTGAAGCATTTAAAGGTTGTGTAAGTCTTCTGCTCATCATCAACAGCTCCTTCATGTCTTCCATAGTAAAAGTCACTAACTAACATGATCAATTTTCCTTTCTCTGCATCAGTACTGCTTTCGGTAGTTGAAAGTTCTGCCTTAATCATGTCCAAAAAGTGATTTATCATGTCTGGACAACAATGCTGAAAGAGAAAAAGATATAAGTCTTGTAATTTTTTTAAAGATTTATTTATCCATACAGAACTGGGGTACAGGCCAGAGGTGCAGGGGGTGAGAGAATACACCAGAGACAGAGCAGGAAGCAGAACAGACAGATGTACTGAAATACACTGCTGAGGGGAGCAGCGGGTGGGTAGGAGAGGTCTACTGCACCATGTGGGTCACCTCCCTGGCTGGGGATTTAACTTGTGCTGCAGTGGCTGCAATAGTTTCATAGTGCTGTGCTTTAACCCACTGTGCCACCAGGAAGGGCCCTAAAGATTTATTTTATTTATTAATACATACAACAGCTAAGGTGTAGGCCAGAGATATGTCTGTGTGGAGAGGGGGTGAGAGGATTCACCTGAGACAGAGTGGGGGAGCAGAACAGGAAGATTTACTGATGAGGAAGATACACTGCTGAGGGGAGCAGCTGGTAAGACAGGACAGGTCTGCCCTGCCATGTGGGTCAGCTATCTGATGATAGCTTCATAGTCTTGAGACTTAACCCCTTATGCCACCAGAGGCCTGAGGTCTTATAAAAATTAAATAATAAAAGATGATACTATGCTGATAACTAGGATAAACTCATATAAAACTATGTTTGAGAATATATCTGGAAAGTTATTTACCAAAATGTTGGCTTCTTTCTATGTAGTCTAAAAATTTTCACAGTAAATACATTTTTTTAAAGAAATAACTCAAAACATTCTTTGAAAACCTTAATATTGGGGATGGCTGTATCTAATACCCCTTTTCTTGCAATTAACCTTTTTCTGATGTAAACATTTAGTAATAATTTGTTCCTTGGTCAAAAATCTTATGTTTCAAGACTAAACTTGCAGGAAAATTATAGACCTGAGGAATATAGCAGTTGACAGGGAGGGGCCAAACAGGAAAGGGAAGAGCACAGGGTACTGTGGTGGTGGGAGAACTACTATGGGGATACACCTGACGGGAGAAATGAACTATTTTACAAGAATAAGAAACAGTGTAAGAATATTAAAAAAAAATCAATAAGACAAAACAAAGTAAAATTAGTGCAGAAGCAAAAATTTTCACAAACCCTAACAAAAAAATTTTAAGTCACCTCAAAAGAAAAAAAAAAACACCTTGTGTTTCATATCTGTGTGAAGATACTGTATAAAAAGAAAGGTAGTTTTATATGGCATTATGTATATGCTTAATTATCAAATAATATAGTAGTATTTCAGTACTACCTGGTGGGTACTGAATTGTTAGCACATTTTAACTTGCCGTTCCCCAGACGCAAGGTTCTAGAAAATATAGAGGATGCAAAGAAAGAAGCACCAGTTACATTATGAAAATCTCAGTACATTCTATAGAGAATGCTGGAAATATCTTCAAGGAGAAATTTACCTCTTGAATAAAATTAAGACCTCAAATTGGTAACAGTTTTCAGTTGTAAAATTTCTCTAGAAGAACTCTTTAAAAAAGAAATGAGAGCGGGCCCTCCCTGGTGGTGCAGTGGGTTAAAGCACAGCACAAAGAAGCTTAAGCCACTTCCGCATGAGTTCGATTCCAGCCTGCTCCGGAGGTGACCACATGGCAAGGCAGACCTCTCCTGACCTGCCCGCTGCTCCCCTCAGCAGTGTACTTCGTCGATCTGCCTGTTCTGCTCCCTGCTCTGTCTCTGGTGAATCCTCTTATCCTCCGCATCTCTGGCCGGTACCCCAGTTCTGTACGAATAAATAAATCTTTAAAAGAAATGAGAGCAAAAATACAAACTTACCAAAACACTCAAACTATTACATACAATGCAATCACAAAGCAAAAAAAAAGCATAAAAATTATGACAGGATCAAGACCGATTAAACCTACTAGACCATGTAAATCTATCCTATAAATAAATATAAATGAATTTTACAACTAAAAAAAAGATTTCATACAAGATCGCAAGAGAAAAAACTTAGGTGAAAGCAAGAAGCACCAAAAGCAAAGTGATGTGGAAGGGTTTTAAGTAAAAATATAAAGAGCATAATAAGCAAAAGGACTAATAAAGAAGCAAGGGTTGTGAGCCTCATAGCAAACAAAATAGTACTCAGATCAAAAAGTAACATTGTATTCAAAAAATGTTGAAGGATACAGTCACAAAAAAGATAGAAGAATCTATGTCCTAAATAGCAGCACCCGTAAAACAGATTTTTGGCTGTGGTATAATAATCTATTTCTCAAGAATAATAGCAAAAGATCATTCACAAATAACTAATTTTTTAATTGAAATCCTTTCTATAATATAAAAAATTAATATGAAAATATATAAGCTAAAAAGTTACTCTCATAGATTTAATCACAAATAATGTTACAATAAATAGAAGCTACATTTTAGAAAATGCCACTTCCTCCAGGTGCAGAAGTATTTATAATATGCTATGCATGTTAAAAAGGAAAATTAGAGCATTAATGTATACTATACATGCAGAAAGTCAGAGATAATAGCAAATACACTAATAAAAAGATTATTCTTTCTGTGATTTGTACTGTGCTAGGAAAGTAAGAGATGCGGGTAAGATTTTATGATTTATATATCTGGTATCTAAAACTTTGTGAATCATGTGCCTATATTACTTCCAGAACAAAATAAAGATAACTTTAAAACTTAGCCTTTTCTTTCCTGCTTCCATCTACAACACAAAAGATAAAAGTATCAAGTATATACACATCATTACTAAAAGCACCTACAGAGTTATTTCTTACATAAACCCAGTTATGAGGAGTTACACTAAGGGAGGTGGAAGTAGTGATAGATTATATACAGCTTTGTCCAAGTCTAAAGAATTATATTTGGAATTTTAGAGCACTCTCTTTCTAGGCTTTCTGTAAAATAATGAATTTCAACAAAAGCTTGCCAATCTTTGAAATAGTAGGCAAAAGTTTTCCCTAAGTTATTTCTCGGTCTTTGCATACAATCTACATCGCTTTTCTTCTTGACTCCTTTTCCCCTTCCAGCCATTTATGTTGGGCATGTAAGGAGACTATCAATCATCTTTCCACAGATACAGCTGTAATTTCTACTCAAATATTTTAAGTGTAGTGTTACCTAAACCTTGCATTCCATCAGTCTTTGAAAATTACCTAAAGCCTAATTTTGAGGGGCTTCTGTACCGATAGAGAGCTAGAATTTATTTGTAACAACTACACAAACTACATTCTACCTTAAATTAAAACTATCATTTCTTATGAAATGCTACACAATTAGGAGTTTACATTTGAGTGTTGAAAATTAAATGCCTATGGTCACATGGTCAAAAAGGTAAAAAAGGGGAATTTTAAGTTACATGAAAGATTAAGCACCAAAGAAAATGCCTGCTATTTCAGAAGACTAAAGAATAGCACAACCTAATCAGCAAAATACTATGATTAATATACTGTTTTTATTAAAAATTAAAATACAATATGCATAGACTAGAGTGCATATAAACTTCCAAAATTTGTTGACTGGGTAGGATTTTAAAATCTTATAAAAAGATAACATGAATTTTTACTTAAGTTTTAAGAAAATACCAGTGAGATTTCTTATCCAAATATCTGGACAAACCAACATTCACTACATATCAATCTTTAATATTTTCAGAGATCTGTGAATATTTAAAAAAAAATCAAATTCTGAAAACTTTACCTTCATGTGGTATTTCAAGGGATCCAAAAGACTGAACTGAACACTGCACTTTGGACAAGATCTTAGAAAAGGCTTTCCAGTTTTATACTGAGCTGATGAGATATTTGTACCTAAAATAAATTAAGAACTTTTATAACTCAAATTCTTTTTCAGATCTTCAACAATCAGCAATAATAGTTTCTAAACTTATCACAATTCTAAAATTTATGTAAACAAAGTACAATGTGTTCTTTATATTCTGATTTCAGGCTTACCTTTAGCCATCACAGCCTGGGAGGGTGTCACAGAAGAAGAGTTAATCGAAGACACTGAAGCAGAAGCATTTATTTCAGTAATACCTTCATTGGTCTTTGGCTTTTTTGGATTAACACTGTTTACTCTAGAAGCAGGACGTTTTAAGAATGGCACGGTTTGGTCAAAACCTGCAATGATTTAAATAATGAAAAGGGTATTTGTAAGTGCTTTAGTATAAAACATAGCTTACAGTTAACATTAAGTAGACATACTTTTGAGCTAAATTAAGGGATATATGTTGAATTATATCATACAAATCACAAAAAGAATGACCAAAACATATATGCTCATTAGTTAGAAAGACAATGCACAAATAGCTATTATGAACTACACATCTTTGGACAACTGATAAATGTTTTTGTTCAAGAAAATTCTAAGGATGCTTTTAAATAAACAAATACATAAACAGATACCATGAAAGAAGCAGGACCAAATAAATCTCAAGCAAAAATTTAAAGGATAATCGAAACTCAGTCACTATAAGTGAATTTATCTTTAGATACTCAAACACATTTGATTTTATAAACAAAATGATCTGTATACTAAAAATTTAGAAAAAGCCCTTTAAGAGACTTGAACAAACCAATTTAAGACAACTAATGAAAAACTCAAGTTAGTTCTTTTCCCACTCAATGGTATTAAATACCATACTCATTCCTATGAAATGGTTTGGAGTTAGTATAATGCCTTTTAAGTTATGTTGCCCTGAACCTAAAAGGTGTGTCATAAAATATAGGTTTATGTCACATAAAGTAACCCTTCTTTTACATTTTCTTTAAAATTAGATTTTTATGCAAAATTTTGTTTGATTAGCAATTTCATTGCTATAATAGTTTTGAGCTTGCAAACCACTACCTTAAAGGCTAAAGGATTAAGTATTTCAGGATATTTCCAAGAAGAGTGGGGCTATCAGTCTATAAGCCGATTCAGTAAAAGTCCTTTTGAAAATAACACACAGTTGTGCACTGGCAATAAATATCCTAAAACTTCACATATTTTATTGCTCCCTATGATCTACTAGTAAGAGAGGCATAGAATAGAGAAACGCCAGTGAAATAAGAGTATTAGGGGCCCCTCAGTCAAATCTTTCATTCTTTAAGATAACAGAAATTTTTTTCCCAATCTTCAAAGCACAAAATTATTGACAATTATCCTGCAGGCACCTGAGACTAGGTTTTTGTAAATTTACTAATGTTTTTCTGAGACTGTCAGTTACATGATCAATCAGAATGCTGGTAATTTGGACTAAGCAGCTGATTATCTAGTAGATTGTAATTAAAAGTACTTTCATAAATAATTTTTAAAAGCATGAGTAAATCTCCAAGTAAATAAATACACTGTGAGTGCCTGAAATTCTAACCTTTTAACTTATCTTTGCTGTCTCTGGTTTGCGCTGTTTACTATTCTCAACAGTGCCTATAAAAAATCCTATTTTCATTCTTCAAAACCAAGTTCAACTCTAACCTTTCCAAAAACCTGCATTCACCCTGAGAGGAGTCCATTAATCATGTTTCTGGACATACAATAAATATTATCATTCATAATGATATTCTAACAACTATTCATTGTCAGGTCCTTTAAAGCCTTAATGCATTTTTGCCATATCTTATCTCATTTGAGCCTGAAAAAAAGCCTTGAGATTAGTAAACTAAGAATTAAAATTAAATCTAAAAAGTTTGATTGTAAAAAGTTTAGGTGACCTGGTAAAAGCCACAAAAAACCTTTAGAATCTGTATTTTCCAGGCCCTCCTTGGTGGTGCAGCGGGTTAAAGCACTGCACTAAGAAGCTAAAGCCACTTACGCATGAGTTCGATCCCTGCCTGCCCTGGAGGAGATCCACATGGTGTGGCAGACCTCTCCTGACCCGCCCGCTGCTCCCCTCAGCAGTGTGCTTCGTCGATCTGC